>NW_026578081.1:600000-1127996 GCF_029603195.1 Condylostylus longicornis
ATATGAATATCGTACATTTTAAAATATTATTTAATAATTGATTTCATAAAATCTGATAATAAAAGATATTATTAATTGATCAAATAATTGGTATTAAATGTAAACATATTTTATAGTGAAAAATGTAACAATTTTTTTGATATATTGAAAAATGTAACAACATATATTTTAATAAATTGTTATTTAACAGAAACTCAGATTAATACGAAAATGAAGACATTTAAGATTAAGATTAAAGTGTAAAACAAATTTTTTATACATAGACCTGGGAGTATTTTTAAAAATTTTTCATTTTCTTTCTTGTCTAATTTTCTGCATTCCCAAGTCGTGCTTTTTTGTAATACGAAAAATGTATATAAAATTTCTTGAAACAAAGAATAATTAAAATCATAACATTTTTTGATTTATTTAGTACAATATTTTATAAAATTAATTTTTTTAATAAAAAATGTTTTGGACATTTTACATGTTTCATATTTTCGAAATTCCATATTTTGCTGCGATTAAAAAAATATCACAGTTTTCTACAACTATTTTTAAAAGTAGTTATATTAAAATTTATATTAGAAATTTTTTAATTTTTTATAAAAATTACATTGGCAGAATTTTAAATTCATTTATTGAAAAAATTATGTTTTTGAAAATGTTATAAATTTATTCAAAATCTTACTGATTTAATAAAATCAGATTTTTAAAATCGAATTTAAAAATTTTGTAGTAAATTAATAAATTTTGTAAAATATTTAAAAATTACGATAAATATTCAAAATTAATGAATTATTCGTAAAAATATTGAAAAATATTTTTAAATTTTTATTTAAAAGTTTCATAAAATTTTAAAATTAAATCTTGTACAACAATTTGAATTTGATATTTCGAAATTCTCTTTATTTTAATTATTAAATATTGTAAAAATAAAATTTTGCAAATGTTTAAATAGTAACAATATAAATAGTAAAAATAATATTCAATTATTTTTTCATTTTTATATTAAAATTTATTAGAAGCTTTTTTTTTGTATTTAAAAATTCAGTAACTCGAATATATTTGATATTTTGTAGATTTATAAATATTTCATATTTAATTTCACAAGAAAATTTTTTAAGAAAATTCTGCAAACGAAAATGAAAAATTAAAATAGAATATCCATTCCTCTATAGAATATTGAGGGTAAAAAAAGGCAATCCTTTTAGAAAATATTATGTTTTTTATATGTTAAGGATAAGATTATTTTGTATCCTGAATGCGTTATCAAATCTTCTTATTACTTACATAATATACATATATTAATTATAATTAAAAATATTTCTCACCTTCATATTTGTATATTTTATGATTTTTGTATATCCAAAATTAGAATTTTTGAAATTTTGTGATAAAATATTTTTTAAATAAAATATTATAAAATTTCTTGTTATTTACAAAAAAATAGAAACAATGATCCTTGATATACAATACACTTCTTAGAAATCAAATTTTATTTTTTCTTTTTGTTACAATTTTAAAACACTTTAAGAAATTAAATTTAATATCCTTTTTTTTCGATTCGCTTTATATATTTATTTATGTTTGGTTTAAATTTAAAAAATTCACTATTTTTATAACATAATTATTAAAATAAATTATATATATAAAATAGAAAATTAATAATTTTTTTTTTAAATTTTTTCTTTACTCGAATTTTTATTTAAAATACGTAAAAATATTTATTTTTTTGTTTTAATAATATTTTAGTTGTTTTCTTTATATTAATAATATTTTATTTATTTTATGAAAATATTAAATATTTTTTTTTATATATTTAATTTTTATTTATATATTTTTAAGGATTAATAGAAAAACAAAATTCAAATTTAAAATCCGATTCTCGAGTATAATTCAAGAAATTCAAAACCCAAAAAAGAAAAAAATAAATTAAAAAAAGAAATAATCGACTCTATGAAATGTAAAGCACACCGCGAGATACTGATGACCGGCCTAGCCCTATAGTCGTTTATATACGGTTACCCAAAACTAATGTAGATTTAATGTTGAAAAAATCAACAAAAAAAATATTAAGAAAAATTTATATAAAAAAAAAACAAATTCTTATATTTCTATACATACATGTATATACATATATATAGAGCAACATGCGTTCAAAGTGTCATGTATATACATATAAAATAATAATATTATAAAATCAGATTTAAGCGTCCAATTCAATGTGCACCAATAAATCGCAATGTAAAGAAAAAAAAAAAGAAAATAACAAAAAATATTTTGTTAAAAAAAAGCCAAAGTAAATCAGAACAGAAAAGAAAAAGCTTACACCACTAACTTTGAGGTCCACCAGGTGATAAAGGAGATCATATATAAATATGGTATATATATATGAATATACTTATATATCACATAATATTTACATTTATTTGCACTAGTATCCCCAAGAAGTTTTTCTCATTTATTTTTTTTGTTCTTCTTTTTAATTTTTCTCTTTTAAGTCATTTAAGAGTTGTTGGTGGTACACTTTAACATCTAGGCATTATGCATTTTTAAATATACTGGAGTATTCGTATACTATAATAAAAATGTTCATAAACAGTAAAGAAAAAAAAATACTATAAAAAAATGAAAAAAAAAAAAAGAAAAACAAGAAAATAAAAATATGGAGCAAAGTTTTAACCAAAGTAAATTGTCGCATAATAATTGATGAATGCATATATATATATGTATATGCATATATATACACTTATGTATATATAGATAATAAATGTAGGTATGTGCGTAGAAAAATAATACCAGTTGTCTTTGATCGTATGTACAATATCAATAATTTAACAATTTATAAATAATTGTTTTTTTTCTTTAATGCAATTCAACTATAAGATCATTATTTTAAAATTTTAATATTATTGTATAATGGTTTTTTGGAGAAAACTGAGTGTAAATTTACTTTTTCATTTGACTCAAGTGTTCATGATTTCAAAATTACAGTAATATTGTATTCATAATTCAAAATTACAACTTTTAGGCTTTTCTATAAGTAGGAGTTTTCTAGAAAATATTTTATTATTTAACAATTTTTGAAAATGTCGCATGAAACCTCAAAATTCTAAAACGTTCAAATACACAAATTTTAACTAATATTAATTAAATTTGGAACAAATTAATGATTATATTAAAAGTAGTACGTTGCTTTCGAACAAATAAAAATGTTTGATTATACTTATTATAAATTTCAAATAATTATTGCATAATTTTAGGGTAAGAAGAAAAATTAAAAGAAGGATTAATGGCATGGTAGAATTTAATAGCTATTTAGATTAAATAATTGGGAAAGCTTATAATTTCGAGAAAGTAAAGAGCTCAAAATTAAAATTTATTAAATAATAAATTACTTTCTATTTTGGTATAAAATGTAAACTATAAGATTGAAGAACTTTTAGAAACAGATGATAAAACAGAATAAATCGGACTCGGCTTTTGTTTTTAATATATTTAACATAAACAAAAGATGGTTTGAAAAATGTGACCAACGTGAAATATGAAATTTATTTAATATTATACGGTAATAAATGCGAGTTTCACAAAGATTTTATATGTATATTGTATGTACATACATACAAATTAATACAAAATTAATACAAAATTAAGAAATTTTAATCTTCTATAGTACAAAATGTTTTGAGCTCGTTATCTCTTTAAGATTTATCCTAAATGTATGCAAAATTTTTCAGTTGTAAGGAAATTTTGTTTTTTAATATCGTTTTAATTTTTTAAATCTAAAGCCTATTAAAAAAAAACTTTGGAAATAATTGTAAAAAATGGCTATTTTATAAGACATAGGTTTGGTCGAAAATTAAAATTCTCTAACCGCATTGGGTTTGTATAAGAGTTTAATTATAAAATTTGGTATTTCGTTTTTGCAAAATGTGAAATGAGATAGGAATGAAGCACAGCTTTTGCAAACACTTCAAATATTCAATAAAATTTTTAAATCAAATTATTCAAATAGCTATCAAAAACCTTTTTACAAAATATTTATGCAAAAATGATAAAGTTGCGTGAGTTTTTCAACATCAAAATATTAAAAATGCATCAAAAATGTTTTTTTCAATTACATACGTGTGTACAATAACAAAAAATTGTTTTAATTTTTTTTTTTTTGGCTAGTAAAAGAATATTTACTAATATGAGTACATATGTATATGAAAATATATAATGAATGATTTATACAAACTGATTTATACGCGACATATTGCGTTGTTACCCCACTTTTAGGATTATTAATTTGAGAAAAGTAACTTGATACATTTTTCTCTGTTTTTATTTTTCATTAATCCACTGAAGTGGTATTCCTTCAAAATATCTGTTAAAATGACCTGTATTTAATCTCCAAGAAAGCTTTTCATTTTTTTTAAATTTTTCTATTTTGGTTTTTTTTTTTTGTTTTTTCTTTCTTATACTTTTAATTTGGCAGTTTTTCACAGTAAAATAAGAAAAAACACAAAAAAATCATCAAAAAAAGGCATATAATTGGTTTATATATGTGAGCCCGCGTGAGTGTGCATGATTTTTAATATGATGCAATGAAAATTTTAAAAATGTTATAAAGTTGAAGTCAAAACAATATTTGGTTAGAGCAAAATATCAATTTCAAAAATTATTATTAAATTTGATAATTTTTTTTTAAACTGAAATTAGAAGAGAATTTCAATTATAATGCAGCATTCAAATATAATCTTAAAGTGATTCAGTTTGGATGTGGGATCCTCTTAATATAGTCAATAATATTGGAATAATAAAAAAAAATAATTAATTTTTATATATTATTTAATTCATTTGAAAAATAATTTTATTGCAAAATAATTTAACATATAAAATAATTCAAATAATAATTTTACTATATTATGTACATCTAAAAATAATAAAAGAGCGTAGTGTTCACGGCTGGAATAACATATTATATAATTATTGTATTAAAAAATAAGTATTGGAAAAAAAATGAGAAATATGAAGCTATAAAATTGTGCGGAAATAGATTTTATTTAAGGCATAATTTCATTAGAATAAAGATTTTTATTATTCCCCCTTTTTTTCAAATTACAGCCCGTTGAAAATACAAGTTTTCGAAAAATTTATTTCTTAAAACCGAAATATTTCCTAAATTTTTTAAAAGCCGAAATATCAGGGCCTATATTTTTCCACAATTAATTGTTTTGTTGAATTTTAATTTGTTTAATTCAAAATTTCTGTTGTAACAACAGTCAAAAGCAAACGTAAAAGTGGTTGGTGCAATTTAGTCCTGGAATTACATAAAAATGATAAGGGAATTCTATTCAGTTCATTTGGTCCTTCAAATTAACAATATAATTTAAAAAGAGAATTTCGCTCATTTTCGGAGCATCCTTTTTCCCACACGAATTTGGCTCAAATTTGGCTCAAATTTAACGCAATCTCGAATTTGGATCAAATTTTGAAAGTTTTTAGATATCTATAAATATTTTATTGAAAATAAATTCTTTGCAACTCTCCTTCGTTTTTTAACGATTCTATTTCTTTGACACTATAAGCTCTAAAGTTCATATGAAAAAATAATAAAGAACAACAACAAACATTTTGTTGTTTTTTTTTTTTCGAAATAAAAGATCAAATTAAGTTTACCTTTAAGTTAAAAATTTGACCACTTTGTTCTTTAGGTGTAACAAAAATTTTATTAATTTTTTTTTGTTTCTATTTTTTTTTTTTTTAAGATTAGCACCGTAAATAACGGCCAATTTAATTTAATTTTTTATTATTTTTTTCTTATTTAACTAAAAAAACAAAAAAAAAAAAAAACAATTTTAAAATCATAAGTAGAGCACTAAATTTTTGGTTCTTTCATTTTTTTTTATAAAGTTTTTTAATTTTTCTCCTAAAAATAATTAATTTTTATAGATTTTATTAGAGGAGTACAAAATATGGTAACTCTATTACTATATCTATATCGGCATATATTAAATACATGTATACAATATTCAAATGCATGTGTATGTATGTATATGCAAGATATCAAACGCAAAATTTACACAACAAATTCAAATATTTTATTTTGAAAATGCGTGCGCAGTTTTATGAATATTTTTCAGATCAAAAACCAGTCAAAAAAAAAAAAAGTGACTTATTTTTTTTTTATTTTTTCTTTAGATTTGTAGATATTTTAAAAAATAAAAAAAAAATATTTTTTTAGTATAATTTTTTTAATTTTAAATTTAAACTAAAAGAGATAGGTTATAAAAGCTAAAAGGTAAAAATTAAATTAAAAAAAAAAATTAATAAAAAACTGGTCCAGTTTAGTTAATTTAATACACGTACATATATATATATATGTGTGCACCTATTTACAATGTACGCAATTTGTAGATGAATGGATATATATATATATATACATATATAAATATTTTTGCGAATTTATTTTTAGCTTAAATCTTTTGGGCAATAACGAAATGAAAATTTTGACTTTCTTCTTATTTTTCTTTGTTTTTCTTCAAATTTTGTGCGTGCATTCATGTCCAAGAAATATAAAAATTAAAGCGATATAAAATTAAGATTAATTAATTTATATTTGTAGTCAATTTTAGAGAGATTTTAGACTTATAGAACTTCAATATTAAGTCAAAATCAATTTTTGTTTTTTTGCATTTCTTCAAAAAATTCAAAAACAAAATTTTGATTTTACAATTTTCTACAATTAAAATTAAAATTATAGTAATAAATGGTACTAATCTCTTAAATATATATAGACAGTTTCTTTTTATGAAAATTTAATTCTGACAATATTATAATTTAACCCTTTGATTACCGATCGCATATAAAATATTTGCGGCATTAATCTGTCTGCCGGATTCCTTAAAAACCTACAGAAAAATTTGCAGGTTAAAATTAGAAACAAATTATAAATTTTATGAATAAATACATTTGGCAACTTGGAAAACTCGGCAAATCCCGAAAATATGCGTTTTAAAATTTAAAATTTGGTTTTTATTAATTGTAGATGGAAAGAAGAATATCGTATTTCTAATTTGATCATTTTGTATTTTCGGTTTTTATTTTTGTAATTTCTGATATGACGAAAATTTTAATTTTCAATAAATTCCATATTTTATTTCGGTATATAATAGCCATATATGAATATATTTTTATAAATGCTACGCTGTATACAAATTTATTTGCACGTAAATTGTTATATTTAAATAATATGAATTATAGTTAACATTATCTTTATACTATCTCTGTTATATTCCAAAAATATTTATGTCTAATACATAGTATATGTATACGGTTATATATATACTTTTATGCATCTTATTAATGCGTGCTTGGTATAATTTTATTTGAAAAAAAAAAAATCTATAAGAAAACAAAAAACACACACAGATTTTGAGATTATGTCATAAGATTTTATGTAAAATTTGCTAGGATTAATTTTGGCGTATAATAATATTTGAAATTTGATATGCTAAAAGGATTATTCTTTTAAAAATTAATATATATTGAATTCTTGTTCATTTTTAACTATAATTTAATATTGTCTTAATATATAACAGTATGCATATATAAGACGTATATATAGTGTATACAAGAATTTTATATGCAGAAAAATATTGTTTGCAGCATTTTAAATTTGTAATTAATTTTGATATAGAACAAATTTTATTACACGAATATTTTCACCTCTGTATATACATATGTAAATTAAATTTGTCACATTATATACATAGTTTATATGTAAATAAAATATTATCTCATTTTTTTTTGGAATTAATAAATGCTCTTTGTTAAAATTTAGATATTACACGCTGTATGTGCACAATATAGTATGTTGTATTTTATGTTCATTGTATCTAAATATATTATAAATATTTACTTTTTTTTGTGAGTTTATGATGTCAAATATTGCCCTGGTTAGTGTAAGGCCGCCGCTTAGAGAGAGCAATTCTTGTATTCCTTTTAAGATTTTCAGAAGAATGTATAGGCAGAACGTATATAAAAGAAATAAAATTTTCAATGTCCTTTTATATTTTAAGTCACTTGCATCAGTTTTTGTGATTTAGTGCCCCAATAGGTTGTGGTAATTGAGTATATAATGCTAAAATAATTATAACAAATTTATTGGCCCTTATTATGAAAAAAATATATCAACCGATACACGATATTTCTTATTGCAATACTATTAGAAATATCGTGTATCGTACGATATATTTTTTTCATAATAATGGCCATTATATACATTTATTAATTATTATTAATTATTTTTGAAAAATATTATTAAAAAATTTTTATAAAATCTGATAAAACTTTTATATGTATTAAATTTTCATCAGTTTTATTGTTCTTGTAAAATTGTTATACAACAATGCATAAAGTTGTTGTTTGGTTTTTTATATTATATCAAATGCTGACTCATTAGAATTATTATAAAAATGTTTTAAATCAAATGAATATTGGACATAAATAATAATATATATAATTGGTCAAAATCAATTAAAATAATTTTAAACGCCACCACATTATTGTAAAAAACTGGAATATTGTCTTTTTATTTTTTTGTAGAGCTTTTCAACATTAATTAATCTAAACAACTCTATTAATTTGAATAATTTATATATGTACGTACATATATACACGTAGATGTAAACTTGTTTTTAATAAAGCAATTGTAAATTGTAAAGAAAAAAAAAATTTGCTTTTTCTAAAATTAATCCCGAACATTATAAAAACATAAGTTTTTCTGAATTTAAAATTAATCAAAATAAAAAAATATGCATAAATTTTTTTTTCTTAATGATTCAATTTTTATAATTTCTTGTTCTTTTCTGTTGAGAAAAGACTTTTATTATAGTCAGTTTTGGCACATGTAGTAGGCATATGTAAGATGTGATTTTATTCTAAAATTTTAATTGCATACTATTAATTTTTAGTTCATTGTATAAAATTTACTTATTTTATAATTTTACTACAAAACAATCATAAAAATATGGCGGTGTAGCAGACCATTTGACTGATTCCGAGCTCAAGTTATTTATTTAAAAATAAACGCTATATAAAAGCATTTACGGTACCTTATTTTTCTTAAAAAATCTGTAATAACACGATATGTAGGTGGATAGTTGCTATGCCAAATAAAATTTTTGTTATAGAATCTTATATAGTTTTAGTATAATGCAATGTGTATTGTCTACATTCCGTCAAAATTCCCTAAAAAGTTCGTCAGTTAGCTTTGATAACAATCAGAAATCAAATATTAAATTTAAGAAATTTCATCAATTAGTTTAATAGATGCGATAAAAAATATAAATTCACCTCGTCTCTCGGTGTCGTTCCAAAAAATTTACAAGTTCATTGTCTTAGGGCCCTGAGTTTTAACGTTAAATTTTAAAGAAATCGAGTGATTATTTTTCTTTATATGTATACGCAGAAAATGTAAAATCAGCCTGCGAAGGCCCAGCCTCCTGATATATCCCAAAAGACTGATTCCCAAATAAACATGGAAGGCTGGATTGGAATGGAATGGCAACAGAACATATAAGAGAATTAACTATCAAGAAATTTTTAACATTTCGTTTAGTTTTTCTTATTTATAATTAGAATCCTCTATATATAAATATACGTTCTAAATCATATTGTAATAAAATCTCAACAAATATTTAAGCTAAATCACTGAGCTGACGCACTCAATTCTACTCATCCTAATTATTTACCAACTTCAAAATATTTTTATTTTTTTTTTAATTTCATCTATTTTAGTAAAAATTTTCTACTAATTTCGTTTTATTTTTTTTAAATATTGTCTGATCACAACATTTCGATAGAGCCTAAATAAGTAAAATATTGAATTAAACACAGAAATATGTGCATGCTTCATATATGTTTAAAAGTGTTGCATCCCAAATTAATTGAATTAGATAAAAATTTATCATCGTCAGACAAGATTGCATCATTTGTTTTAGTTTTAGTTTTTTTTTTGCATTAAACTAGTTATAACTTGTGCTTAAAAGTATGCTAAAGTTCGTGTATATCACTAGGTTTTATATGTTTGTCTCTAAAAATTGTTACAGAATATTTGAAATAATTTAAATTTTTTTTTGGTTTTTGTGCATTTAACACTTTTAATTGAATTAATTAAAATTAGGTCTGAAATATTTTTAAAGATTTTTTAATTGATTCGTTGAATTACCAAATAAAATTTTTGATTATATCAATTAATAAAAGCTCAATATTTTGAAATTTTTTTAAATTTTTTTATTCTATATAAAAAATTTCGTATGGGAAGATGTGTACATTTTTCAATTAAGAAATAGAGAGCTCTTAAAAATTTGAAAAACAATAACATAATCGTATATTTAGGAAATTTAAGGCTATATTTAGTTCTAGCTTGCATAACAGTGGGTGTTTAAGCAAACTTTTCTGTAAATTTTCAATAACATAAAGTCGACTCTGATATTCCGGGAAACAAAGATCACCCGCGACCACAAACCAATCTTTGCCAATTTATGTCGTTATAGTTTAACAAATTACTTCTGATAAAATTCAAGGTTTTGGAATTATATCGAATTTTTGAAGTATGAATAGAGAATTATGATATCAAGTATTAAATATTAATCATTTTCTTTTATAATATTAATTATTTCCATAAACAATCGCAAAGGGTTAAGTTCTTATAGCTTTATAAATACTGAAGAAAACTTAATTATTTCCGGATTTTCAATTGGAATTATTTATTTATACATATAGACTCAAAAATTATTATGCCATATTATGAAGAATATTCATTTTGAATCCTAAAAATATGCAAATTATATTACTTACTGCTTTAAAATTAGAAATGTATTTTGTTTTTCAATATTTTAAAAATTGTTTGAAGGTCATTATACAAATGACATAGGTCATAGTTATACAAATATACTTATATAATTTTAATTTAATTTAATATTCTTTATAAAATCTTCTTCCTTTTATACAGTATAAGTGTTATTCACAATCTTAACGGCCGTAAGCGAAATTTTTTTTATGTTCCGATTTATATCTTGCATATTATTATAATTGTGTGTAATATTAATATTTTTTTTAAATTTTCAATTAATACAATAAAATGTTTATTTAAATAAAAAATTTTCGGAACGGTACAATGAATAACTCAACAAAAAAAATGGAAAAATAAAATGAAAAATCTAAAAACTACATGCAAGTAAACCCCTTGCCAATTATGTGATTATTGTGAAAAATTTGAAGTGACATTAAATTGTCAACATTATTGTTAACAAGCAATAAAACTTTTCCACCTAAACTCATTGTTAACATAAATAAAAAATTGAAATGAAAATGAACGAATTTTTTATTTTTATAAAAAAAAAAAAACAATTTTTTTATAACACAGTCACAAAGTAATAGCGTATAGCGAAATCTAATTGTTTGGCACACTTTTTATTTCTTAAATTTAAAAAATTGGAATAACATTTGAAATTGTTATATAAAATAAGACATTTAAGTGTGAATGGAATGACATGAAGTGCTTATATAAATTAACATTTTTGATGAAATAAATGAAAATATTTTAATTTATTTTCATTTATTTTTATTAGACGAATTTCTCAGATTGGGCTTCGATTCTCGTACAAAAATAAAATTACACGAAAAGTAAATCAATCCTCATTTAGTTGGAAAAACTGCAGCTTTCAGATTAATAATCGTCATCATTAAATCGAAGGAAGCAAAAGGAATTTTGCTTTGTTAATGTAGAGATTAGAGAGTGTTGTTAGTAAAGGGAGTGGTTAGTGAAGAGACATAAAGAGTAGTTGTGGAAATTACGAAGAAATTAAATAAGATATGAATGACAACACAAAATACTATACTATGTAAACTAAATTTACAAATAACAATTGTACCTAAGAGCACACCCTGGCTAAGACTATAAGATCAAAATAAATAAAATTGGAATCGGCAGCACGCAACATCGTATAGTCATTGGTTTATTTCTACCATAACTCGTATTATTAAGAAAACGTTGACAAACGAAGTGAGACGAAATTCGCCGAAAGCTGTTGTTTAATTTTAAAAATCATATAAATAAAGAAATTAAAATGTGAATTTTCAATAAATTTGATTATGCGTTCAAATCTTCTTGTAATTGATTATGTTGATTTTATCTTCTTGTATAATTTTGAACACATATTTGCATTTTTTGAAGTAACGTATATGAGAATTGATTTATATCCAGCTCATTTGATTTCAATTATAATTGTCCCTAGTTTTTTTTAATCTCGGGCTCAAATTATATAACGTTTTTAATGTTTTATTTAAACGGATTTGTTTGATATAGAATTTAGTACAATGATTTCAGCTGCTTATGTTGTACCGAATTTTTGCTCATTATATATCAGTTTTGCTGCTTTTACTGGAACTCTGCCTGCTCTTTTAATAGCAATATGAATATTGCTGTTTTTTAACTGCGTGATATCCCATTTCAGATGTTCATCTTTGCACATGGCAAGGTATTTTACATGTTCTATTATCTGTGTCATGCCATTTCCCGCTTTTGTTTTGATTTCATGATCGCTTTTTTTTGGGGGTTTTTTAAATAACTTTTAACACGTTTCTTGGGAGTTTATGCAGAGATCATTTCCGTTAAGCCAATCGATGTAAATTTTAATATCTTTATTCAAAATATATTGTATACTTTAATTCTGTATTACAACTGCCGAGACTCGTGACATATCTCATCATAAGAAGAGATCTTAGACCAATAATTTTAGATTCAATAGAATTTCGTAAACGTTTATTAATATGTTTCTTATATATTTTAGCAATTGAATTAAAAAATGTTATTGGCCTGTAAGGGCAAAAAAATTCTAATATCAAATATTATCAATATTGTTCTATCTACATATTTAATACTTACTTCCATCTATGATTATTTTAAAATTTGCTTGAATTAAGGCTTATTTATATTTCTATGTATATGGATAATGTATGACTACGAATCCAATTAAAAATTGTGTGTATGTAAATTATTATAATTAGGCGAAATTTCGTAAAAATAAATTTTTCAATTGGAATTTTTTCTGAATATTAAGAGTAAAAATTTATAATTGCAAAAGTATTCAATTGAATTTCACAATACCAAATTATTTACGTATTAGGTGTGTTAAATATACAGATTCATATACATAGTATCTACATATATGCAAAAAAAATGTCATTGCAGATGTTAAAGAATGACATGATCGTTGTTAAGTTTATATAAAATTAATTAAATTCACATAAATATGTGGTTATTAGCCGCAATCTGTTTATTTAAATACTCAATTGCATGCAAATTTCAAAACAGGATTAATTTACATACAAAATTTTGTTGTTTTTCTTTCTTTTTATGATAATTTTTTTAAACATAAATTTTAGAAAAATTATAAAAAAGTAGTAATTTTTTTTTTTAGGTTACGAGAATTTTGTTTATTTTGCGTTAATTTTTTATCCCTTCATTTAAGTAATCACTCCACTATAAGAAATCAAAATATATCTACATAAACAAACACGAAATATTGAGCACGATTGACAAAAATGACGTCGCTTGCAAAATGAACTATACTTACCAATTTCAATAATTTGATAATATCAAACAGACAGAAATATGAGAAATATTTAAAAATTTTGTAAAAAAGGCCTAATAATATACCAAATACATATATAATTTTAAAATAGCGAATTAGAATTGGAACTTTACTATAAATATTTAGGAATTAACATTGATGACAATTTAAAGTGCCTGTTGCATGTTAACGTACAAAATAAAGAAGGCCGACGAATAACTGAAATTTTCTTTTCTGACAAGACATCTTTATAAAATAGAATGTTTAATGCTCATGCGAAATACTTTCAAAAAATACTTACATAGATATGTATTAGAGTGTATTCAAAATAATAAGCCATAAAAACTTGTGTAGATATAAAGTATGGACTTCAACAAGAAAGCTTCTCCAGATTCGTATAATATTACGGTTGAATTTACTAATTAAATGTAAGTTGGTCAATATGAATATTCACACAAGTGTGATTATGAACAGCAATATTCATAGCTACCAAGAAAGAATTTACTGAAGTACATAAATTTATAAAAATATGAATTTTTGAGAAATAAAAAAATAGTTTAAATTTCTAGCATAATAATTAATTTTTATATATGGTGCATTAATTTTGTTGTGCAATAATAAATTTAATATGTTGTGTTGAGTATCAACATACCGAGTTATCATCATTAACAAAAGCAACATTGTGTTGAATAGCCAAAATTTCCAAATACATAAATTTATTTTGTAAAGATCAATATTTTTTAAGCGGACGTATGGCAATAATAAAAGAAGGGCACTTATTCTATTCTAATTAAGATGCTCACGTCAATTATAAAAATTATGTATGTATATGTATTCTTTAAACTCCTTATATAATTAAGTGTTTGAAATGATTAAACAATTTATGTCTTCTATTTTTTACCTTCCAAGGTGTACATGAATTATGACATACACATACTAGTTACTATTTTGTCACATAATTCTCGTCGATGAGAGCATCTCAGTAATAAAATTTTAATTTGATTAAATAAATGTCATATTGACGTTAGATCTGCATTTTGGTAGACGTTTTAACATTAGTTTGACAGTTTGATTTTAATAGAATTTATTTTAAAAATAGCCAAATTTCCAATTAAACAAAACTATCTACATTTTTATTATATAAAATGTAAAAAATAAAAGAATTTTATTTAGAAATATATAACAGAAATTGGAATGATTCTCGATTTAAATCAAAATTTAAACTTTCAATACATATACATACATACATACATATAGGTATGTTCTAATAAATATTTTATTGTATACAACAACTCAAAGAATTTATTCTAAATTATATGAATAACAAATTTGAAAATTTTTTCAATTCCTGAAATATTTTTCATTTATTACAGAAATTCATTTTAAAATTGTACCAAATTCAATGAAGTTTGCGTAAAGTGTACGCGTATATGCTTTTGTAGTTAAGAACACACAATAATAATTAGAAACGCAATATGAGGTTAAGGCGTAAACGTCTCAATATGCAGTATTGTGTGCGCGTTTTTCAACATTTCATTTCTAATTTTTTTTTTTCATTGTAATCCGATTAAATCCATCAAAATGTTTAGCAATTAAATTTTAAATAATAATTAATCAAAGTTTACGTGATAATGGTTTCTTCTATAAGATCAATTTATTTTTTTTTCTTTTGCTTTTGTTTTTTTTATAAATCTAAAAATAGTTACAAAAATACCAGTTATTTGTTTTTTTATTTTGTGTTTTTGTTTTTTTTTTTTTTTTTAATTTTTTTTCCATTTATTAGAGATTACGAATAATTTATGTACCTATTTAATTGCGATATAAGTGCGTTCACTCAGAATAAAAACCATATTTCAATCGCTCCGATTCTTTATCGGTCACAATTATTGCCTTATGTATGTGAAAAAAAACAGAAATATTGAAAAGTAATTTTCTAAATATTATTTTGTTGCAATAAAACGTGAACTCTATATTAGTTTTTCTTAAGAAAAAAAATTAATTTTCAGTACACTTTCAATACTGAAAGTATATTACTGCATATTATAAGTGTTTAGTAACTGTTCTAATTTTTTTTCTTCAAATTTTACGAAATCTTAAGGGAATTTTATTAAGCCAATTGAATTTCTTTAAGGGAACAAATTGTATATACATATGTATGTACTTCAATAAATTTTTAGGAATGTTTTTAAATATGTGCTCGAAGTACAAATGTGTTAATTATATTCTTAAATTGGAACTCTGAAATTAGATCTTTGTCTATATTATATCAAAATTGAAATATATGTTTATTTCATAAGTTTAGGGATATACATACATTAAATGTTATTGCAGAGTGATTCTCTACTGTTCTGATAGAGTACTTCAGTTGAAAATTCTATAACACTTATTTTGATCTATTGTCAATGACAATATACAGCTGTGAAATGTCAAATACATAGACATTTCAAACGTTAAATTATAATTGCAAAAACTTATTATAAAAACTTACTAAAATTAAAACACATAATTCACATCAAAAATTACATTATATTAATTCAATGTAGGTATATACATAATATGTGTATATGTAAATTTTGTATATGTTTAATAAAATATTGTTTAATAAAAAATCAATTTAGAATAATTTATTGACCCCCAACTGTTATATAACAAATTAGCAATTCATATACAATATGAATATAAAAATTATTGTTAAGTTGTTTACTAAAAGACATCTACAAAGTAGGTCTATTTGTATACAAAACTTTTGGTGAATATATTGAAAATACATATTAGTAAAAGTATGTATAATAGAATAAAAAAAATTTAATGTTCATATAAAATTGTAATTTATTTTTGAATTAAAATATATATTAAGAAAGCAAAATTTTTTTCTACAAATGCTTTATAATTTTTTTAACTCTTGTAAAGTATATTTTCTTAGTTCTTTAGTATTGAAATTTAAATGCATGGATTTTGTGAGCAAGTAATAGAAAATTCAAAAATTTTTCAAATATTAATTTGATGTTGAATTACTTAACTTTATGCCACCCAGAAAAGATTGCTCTATCGGCCACCAGTCTAATATTAATTTATAGTGAAAATATTAATTTAGTCTAATATTTTATTAGCATAAATTATTATTGGTCTTTTATTATTGTTCTTAGCGCATGATAGCTTAATTTGTTAACAAACTAAATGTCAATCTAAAAATTGTTTTACAAGAAAAAATTATAGCATTTTATACTATGATTTTGAACATTTTTTAATGAAATAAGCAAAGTCATCTACGAAACCGAGAGAGAAGCATTGATCAAATTTTGACAGAATGTTGATAGGTTGAACTATGAAAAATTCGAAGTTGTATAACAAAATTAAAAAATATTTAATTCGATTAAGGTATTTTTGCTTTTAACAATAGCATTTATTATGTATTGGCGTGTTTAACCATATAATGTTGGAATTTTATATATTTTGCTAAGAATTTTAGCAAAAATCATTTATGTATATAGATATACATACTTATTATAAAACTTAATTTTCTAAAATTTTCAAATACTTTTTTATTTATTTTATTTTTAATTTGGTTTTTTTTTTTAATTACAAATTTTTAATCTTTTGAGAAAATTATTTCGCATAATAAAATGTGATATATGATTGTCCTAATATTCTTAATATTCAAAAGGAATGAAAAAAAAACACAACTAAAATGAAAAAATCGTCTAAACGACTTTTAAATATAAAAAAAAAAAATTGAACGCACCCTGGTGATTAACATTTTATGCATTTTGTGTTCTACTTGTGTTCAAATTTTAAAAATTGATAGATGATATTTATATACAAGTATATGTTATATATGTTACATATATGAATTAATAGAAGCTATGATGGTGGTATATTCGGCAATGGACGTATATTCTAAAAAAAATAGTGTACACGCATTATTCATTCATGTAACGAAATTTTGTCCATATAAAAAGCGGGAAAAATAAAATTTACGTAGGTACATTGGAAAATAAAAGAAACGACACTTATTAATGCAAATTTTGATATATTCTGAAATTTGATACAAAATCAATAAGATACTGTTAATTATCTATTGATAAAAATCTAAGTTTTATCAATTTTTTCGCATAATTACAGTCAACATAAATTTGAATTGTATAGCATATATGTAGATTACTAAGGGTAACATTTCAATAATCTTAAATTTCATGTCACAAATATGAATATTTCTGCGATTCAGAATTATATCAGATTATTACAACCGGAAGTTGCTATGTGTACTACACGATTTAGCTTTTCATTAGTCATATTATGCGAATTCGTTTGTTCTTATTGTCATTTTCTATTTAAAATAGTGGGAAGCAACCCACTTGAAATATAATATTCTTAATAATACCATGGAAAATTTATAGCTAGTTAAAATAAACAATTATTATTTAAAATGTTCTCATATGGAAGGTCTAAAACTGTAATAATAATCAATATATATATATTAATTGGTTTAAGAGCGATTTAATCGCACATACATACATGCACATGGATATTTATTTATTATATAAAAATCAAGAATATTAAAGACAGATCAAAGCAATGGGTTGTAATTAAGCACAAATAATGTTTGCTAATTTCGACGGAACTTCATTATATATTTTTATAATGTTATAAAAACAGTTTTATTCTCTAACTACTTATTTTCTAAGTAGCTTTAAATAGAAATCGAAACTACTTCGGTCATTTAATTAAATTGAAGCTTTCTGTATTAAACGATTTGAAAGTTTTAAATGGACAGAAGGATAAATTGAATTTATTAAGCAGATATTTTTTTTTTATTATGGTACATGCGGGAAAGATATATATGAAGCAATTAATGATAATCATGAGGCAGTTAACTTGATCATAACATAGTATTATTTTCATAAGTATAGAATGCAAAATTAAGGAAAAAAATCGTACCTACACTTCGAACATGATGTGATAAACTGTAAAGAATTTTTAATACGATTGGAAATAAGACAACTAGTTGATATGTTGGGTAAATTATTTACAAATCAGGTAACTATGAATATTGTAGAAATGTAATTCGCTAACAATTTCTTCGAACCTCCGTATCTCGATTAGCAGAATATCCGTGGGTCTGCCTAAAAAGAAGCAGGTCATAGTTTCGAATTTCTCCATTTCAAGGGGAAAGATTTTTTTAATACGTTTACTTTGACTCATTCCCTTGATTATACGTTATTCATCTGTTTCGCAGTTATGCGAAAATTTTTTTTTGCTTATTTCATTAAAAAATGTTCAAAAACTTTTGCATTATACTTTGTACTTTTGTTGTATCATAAATTTTGAAAACAAGAAGAACTTTTAAATATTATATGGGCTCGGCGACTCTAGACTATAACAAACTTGTATACTAATTCCAACAATATACATTACAGTAAAAAATTAATTTCATTTACCTTAACTTTTCATTATATACACACATGTTATATACGAGTACAACATGCTATGTTTGCAATTTTTGTTTTGTGATCTCAGTTAAAGCTAAACAATAAATCCAGTTAACATGCTAATTGTTTTAATTTATCGTTATGTATATAGAAAGGAAAATAAAAATAATTTATTGATTAATCATAGAACAAAAAAAAATTCCCGTGCACAAAAATCAACTGGTTGAATAGGAATAAGACGAAGTACTTTCTATAATGGACAAGATCATATTATATAAAACAGAAAAATATATTTCGAATTTATGTAATAATTAAGTATTTTTGTTTTACTTAAACATAAACAAGTAAAATCGATTATATAAGTATGATCAATATTTTATCGATTATTATATATATGTATATAATGGATTATATTCCATTTTTAGAAATAACAATAATAACAATTAACGAAAAAGGACAATCAAGTTCAACAAAATGTCAAGTTTAATAAATTTTTTGAATTTGTCAATATATTTTTTTGATAATATCATTCAAAAATTTAAGTTAATAAATCTTACACAAAAATTACATAATTACAATATATTGCATATATAGATTTAGTGTCAGCAATGGAATAATTGATCATAGTCCGATTAGTCATACAGAGAATGACTGTTAGAATGTATATAGAGCACAATCTTTATAATTTTAAACTAAAAATGCATTTAATAAAAATCGACTTTAGTTTTGATAAAAATCAATATTAGTTTGGGATTTGAAGAACATGAACATGTTGCAGTGGGTGCAAAACAAAGCTATGAAAAATCTGTTTCATACTGACTATAGAACAGCAACTATCGAGTTGCATAAAAAGTGTAATATTCTGAAAATGAAATTATTTAAACAATAGGATGCTCACAAATAACATTAATACAAATACTAGATTTTGCTTTAATAATGAAATTCATCAATATAACACCAGAACATCTAACAATATACGCATTACTTTTTCGGCCGTCAGATTATGTAGGCAGGATTCTATTTATAATTCTGTTATTAAGTTATATAATGAACTTCCAGTACAACTAAAACAACTATTTTTGCGAGCTTTCAATAGCAAAAGTGATGAATACTATTTCAGCTTGATATAGTAAATTTTTTCGCTAAATTATAAATAAGTATAACTTTTTTCTTTTGCTATTTACTTCATACTTTATAGTATATTATATATTACACACTTTTTAATTATGCGAAATTAATCATTTGAATTGACTCAGATATGTAAAATTCAGAATACCGTGTTCTAAGATGATTCACTTGGAGTGGATGGTATCTCATCAGCACTCCTGCAATGTGGGGTGGTCAAATTATGCCTTTCTTAATAACAATATTCAAACTGGGATGTCTTTATCCGCATAGGTGGGATGGAGAAACATGATTCCCAAGTCATTCACGATGATTAGCATCACATCGTTTTTATTGAAGACGATGGAAAATATAATATACAACTATATTCGAACTGGGATGTTGATGCTGGAGAAGTCGACCGAAGCCGCTCTGCTCCGGACTACTACTGCATTCGAGAAGCCATTAGAACTAAAGGAAATGGTGCTAATTATATGTTCTAAGGCATCGAGGATGCTTTCGACAACACTTCACATGAGTCGATTCAAGGGGCTCTGGAGAGTAGGGACGTGGATCCTACTACCTCTCTGTAGATGTCAAATATGTTGGCTGCAAGAGTGTCAGAAGTTGTTGTGGGGTCGGACGCCCTAGGGATATACATGGCAAGGGAATTCCAAAGGCTAGTGAAAATAGTTCAGAGAGGCTTACGGGTGACAAAGGTTTGGTAAGGTCCATACACGTATATTAAAGAGCAAAAAACAAAGATTGATTTATAAAAATATTCGATTCAATAGTGTTACGTATGAAAGTCTTACATAAAAATTTCCAATTCTTCTGTAGTTTTCTTTAAATTTAAAAACCAAACGCTTTCAAATTTAACCATTATTTTATTATTATTATTATTAATATTATTATTGCTATTATTAAAATGATGTTGGAAATCGTATTTTAAATGTTATATAATTAATTTTTCTTTACTGCAGTTTTCTTAAATTTGATTTAAATTGCTATTTTTTAAATTTTTTCGTCATTTTAAATTGTTTTCGCGTGCCTGCACGTAATTTGAATGAAATTTGATACGACTTAACATAAAGCTATCGGATTTCTCTGTTTTAAATTTTTTTTTGAATTTTCTAATTTAATAATATTGTGTATATATTGTATATCTACATAATATTATATAATATAATGTATATGTACAATTTACTATGTTAATAAAATCTTAAAAATGATTGACTAACATAATTTCATTGTAAGCCTTTAAAACTAGAAATTATAACATAAAATTCATTTAAAATAAAAAATAATATAATTAATCAATTTGAATCCTGCAAATTTGTATATGAAAATTTAAGTAAATCATATGAACATCCATACGCTAACATTGTGCACAGATTTTTTCATATATTGAATAAAAGTAAGTTACATACAACGATTTATTTTTACATCTAGTGTTTATTTTTATACCCTGCACTTCGTGAAGGGTATATTAACTTTGGTATGGAGTTTGTAACTACTTGAAGGAGTCATCTGCGGTATGGACATATATATATATTCTTGCTCAGCGTAAAATTCTGCGTCGATTTAGACATGTCCGTCTGTCCGTCCGTCCGTCCGTCCGTCCGTCCGTCCGTCCGTCCGTCCGTCCGTCCGTCCGTCCGTCCGTTCGCACGATAACCCAAAAACGAATAATGCAATCGACACCAAACTTTCACAAGTTTTTTCTTTTGTGCCAAGGACGAGCCCTATTGTTATTGGACTAATTCGGATAACGGGTTCGGGTAGCTGCCATACAACTCAAAGAGTTTATTTTAAATATTTCAAAAACTAATAAAGCTATAAATATAAAACTTTGTATACATGTGTCCAATTATATTCTACACATGCTCTAAAAATTATAATGGGATAGCTGCACCGGTTCGGGTGGCTGCCATACAACTCCAACAGCAAATTTTTTATATTCGGCAAAATAATAAAGTCAGATTCATGAAACTTGGCAGTCAGGTGTCCAATTATAGGTCAAATATACTTCTGAAGTTTTAGAGGAATTGCTTTACAGGTTCGGGTACCTGCCATACAACTCCAGAAGCTAATTTTAAATATTTGGAAAAATAATAAAGTCAGATTCATGAAACTTGGCAGTTGGATGTCCGATTATAGATCAGATATATTTGTGAAGTTTTAGAGGAATTGCTTGACAGGTTCGGGTACCTGCCATACAACTCCAGAAGCTAATTTTAAATATTTGGAAAAATAATAAAGTCAGATTGATGAAACTTGGCAGTTGTGTGTCCAATTATAGGTCAGACATATTTCTAAAGTTTTAATGGGATTGCTTGACAGGTTCGAGTAGCTCCCATACAAGTCTTAAAGCTTATTCTTAATATTTGGAAAAATAATAAAGTCAGATCCATGAAACTTGGCAGTTGTGTGTCCGATTATAGATCATATATATTTGTGAAGTTTTAGTGGAATTGCTTGACAGGTTCGGGGACTTGCCAAACAACTCCAAAAGCATATTTTAAATATTTGGAAAAATAATAAAGTCAGATTCATGATACTTGGCAGTTGTGTGTCCGATTGTAGATCAGATATATTTGTGAAGTTTTGATGGAATTGTTTGACAGGTTCAGGTACTTGCCATACAACTCCAAAAGCTAATTTTAAATATTTGGAAAAATTATAAAGTCAGATTCATGAAACTTGGCAGTCGGATGTCCAATTATAGGTCAGACATATCCGTGAAGTTTCTATAGAATGGTTTCACAGGTTCGAGTAATTGCTACACAATAACGAAAGGTGCAGGGTATTATTCAATCGGTTTATACCGACTGAAACGTTTTTACTTGTTTAATATAATTGTAGTTATATGGGAATCGTACAATATGTACCCTTAAGTTTTAAACAAAAATATAAATTTTTAATATAGAAAAACAAGTTAAATATTCCAATTTCAATATACAAATATACAGAGTCGGATTTGGCTAAATAACACAATATTTAAGAAGAAAGATCTGCTAATTAAATTTAAAAAGAAATAGTGTAAAAGAAATTTAGATATTAAGATTAATTAAGAAATTAAAATGACAGTTTTATTCGAAATCAGAAACATCATTTGAATTTTCACCTTTTTCTAATTCAAAGATAATTTGTAACTCTAGTCAAATTTACTGATTAATATTGTTTTAACATTGGGATTAATTATAAAAGTGTGAAATTTTTCTTACACTGTCCATATGGAATTATAAATAGTTCATTTTGCTTAAGCAAAACTTTATTTTCTTCTAGCCCTGACTGAACGCTTCTGAAAATAAACAAAATTTCAATTTCTGAACATCTTAAAATTATAACCTTAAAAAATTTCAGACTTAAAACTATAAGCTTAAACAGCTTTCTGTAAAAAGGAAAATGCAAATGTCTTCTTATCAACGAATATAATTATTTACTTTAAATCACCTGCTATTGCTATACTATATGAATGCTTTTTCATTTTTGTTCCCTTCGTTAAAGTATGTCATGTAACATTTTGGGAAATTAAGAAAATTATACAAATAGAACGTCACTTCTTGGAAAAAAAGTATTTATTAAAGCTAAAGAGGAATGGTTGATAAATGATTTCGAACTATTTTGCAAAAATTATTTTTAGATTTAAAAATTAAATTTCTAAAATTTGGAAATTTATTTTATAGAATCGAGGTTTTACTGGTATAATTATGTAAATATATTCTTACATCTCAATTTATTACTCGATAGTTCAGCAATTAGCACTTAAAATGTTAATTGAAAAAAAAATATAGCAGTCATTATTTCAGCCTGCCGCTCAAGCCTATCGGATATTTAGCTATTTTTCTAAATAATATATTAAAATATATATAGAGTGTGTATATCGTTTTGCGTACATGATATAATGTATCTGTACTTGTAAATTTATTAAAAGTTTACTTTCATATTGCACACAAGTTAAACAAAACAAAATTACGTAACATCAATTTAATTAAAGCACACGCTACTTAATTCTATGTAAAATGCATTTAATATTCGTATATTTATTAACTTTTGAACACTATATATATTTACACATTGCAAAAATAGTACCTACATAAAAATAGCATTACATTTTCTTACATACATACGTATGTATGTACAATTATATTGAAATAGAAATAATATGTAAATTACATTTTCTTCTTTTTTACTCTCTACTTTGAATATTATTTTTCTAACATACCTGTAATATGAAAATTTCCTTAAAGGCTCAAAGAAAAACATTTTAAATTCATATTTTGTATTTAATTATGTATGTAAATATATAATATTTATATACGAGTATAGGGTGATTCTGTTTAAATTAACATTCGACTAAATATTTTTTAAAATCAATTTGGTGGCAAAAATTTGAAGTTTTTAATAAGTTATTCAAATATTTATTTATAAAGATCAAGTGGCTAGTGAATTGTTAAGTTATTGAAAAAATTTTGATTTTTCATAAAAACAACTCATATAATGTTTAAATTTACAAATCTTTTTAATCTACAATCTAAACATGTATAGGGCTAATGCAAGATATCGTAGATAATCTTGCCCTTGTTTCTTGCATCATTGGACTTTTAACTAGGATAGTGACGAGTTCTACCGCAGTTTTTTTTCTTTATATTAAATTAAATATTTAAGGTTGAATATTGAAATTTATTCTTTTATTTTGCTGGTATTTAATATTGGATATCACGGAAATATGGCAATTAATTAATCCATTAATTTATTAATTTTCTTTTATTTTATATATACTCGTATTAATATTAAATATAATTTTTATACTGATCTGAACCGGGCTTTGAATGCGAGACCGTTCGATTAACTCACTGGCGCAGTAACACTACACCACTTGTGAGGTGCTATTAAGATTACTTTGGTAAAAAACGTAAAAAAAATTGAAGCATGTAAAAAATCTAATTTTTCGAAACTTGTCCACTAAGCCTTTCCAAAAGTATATAAGACGCAATATTAAGCATTTTCTCCGCTCTAAACTCTAAAGGGTTTTCACAAGACATCTTATTTCTAACTCTATTTATCTTAAAAGATGTAAATAAGTGTTAATAAAAAATATTGAATTCTAAAATTGTTCTAATAACCGAATCACTCTGTACATGCATACTGCAAATATATTATATATTCACATTATTATTTTCATAAAATATAGATGAGCGTTTATATGCGTACACGTATAGATATAAAAAAAATTAATATACAAAAATTATATCATAAAAATATATAGAAAACAGGTCTACAGTTAAAAACCCGCTTTATATGTAATTAAACTCAATCGATCAAAGTAAAATATGCGTAAAATGCGAATATCGATCTAATTCAATTTGTTTATCTATATTTTTTTTTTGATTTAATTAAGGTGTTACATATATTGAAATGAATCTACATCATATGTCTATATTTTGAAATAATTTTGGATGATAGTAACGCAATTGAAACAACAATAATAAATAATCAAAAAACGTAAGAAAAAATAGTTATCCTTTAACAAAAATAACTGACAGAAATTTTGCAATTACAAATTTCATGTTAAACTATAACTATAAATTAAAAGATTTTTAAATATTATAGAAAATATTAAAATCACTTGAAATATGTAAAGTTGAATTTAAAAGTTGAAGAATTTAAAAAATTCATATCAAATTGATTTGGAAAATTTTTATGCAATAACAACTCTTTTTTTGAATTTTAAAGAATGATGTTCATAATTAGATCAAAATTTTTTTTTGAAAAAGAATGTAGTTTAAGTGGCTTTTTTAATTTTTTAACAAGTTAATTTCTTAATTAAAAATAATTATGTCAAAAATGAAAAACATTGGGTAATCCTATAATATTCAGGATTGGTAGGAGTAGCTATTTGTGTCTATAATGATAGTAAATATAAATAAAGTTGGGTCAAACCAATGGTTTGTATTGTAGCACTTTTCCCTTCAACAACTGAAAATACTGCTTTTAAAAACAGTCTATGTATATCCACCACACTATTAAATTTATTTTCATTCATATACGAAACTCGTTCTACGTAGGATTGCATATGTTCAGGATGAACCATTTATGCAGTCTTTGAAATAAAGCAAAATTTAATATAAAAAGGGGTTAACATAATGCTCGATTTTAAGGGTTAATTGTGTGAGTTAAGAAAAATAATTATATTTTTTAATGTCATGGAATTTACCGTTAACTTTTTGCGTTTATAGAAATTTGAAAAAACTTGCGGTTTCATAAATATAAGGTGTCAAAAATGCAAATTTTACAAATTTCAAGAGGTCATAACTTGAGAGGGGGTGGAGATGGAAAAAAATTTTCTTCTAACGAAATGAACTACTTATTAATGTCTAAAAGCCCCTAAAATTTCAAGCTTCTACAGGCTGGGGTCTAGAAGAAAAACGACATCAAAAATTTGGAAAAAAAGGACTTTAGATAACGGTAAATTTGAACGGCCATTTTGTTTTTCTAAAGTTTAACTATAGTATACCGCGGTAGGGGAAGCAACCCACTGCCTTTCTGCGTTTGCAAAATTTCAAAAATGTTTATGGTTTCATTGCAACAAATAGTTAAAATAGGTCATTTTTAGTGCTTTGGGGGGGTATAACTTCTAGAGGGGGGGAGATAGGTAAAAATTTTGTTCTACGAAAATAAGTTTCTAGTAAAGATCTATGTACGTATTAAATTTCAGCTTTCTATCTTTAAGAATGTAGAAGTTTTGTAAACAGACACACGGACGGACGGACGGACGGACGGACAGAGTGAAACTAATAAGCACTTTTTTTCAAAAAATTTTTGGAAAAGTGCTAAAAATGGTGTTAAAAATTTCGGTCAACTAGTTGCATATATTTTTTTTTTTCATTTCATTTTTACATATACATGGATGTAAATGTAGGGCAAAAAATGTTGACTAGAATATTAAGACAAGTTTAAAATAAAAATGAAATAATAAGTTCCAACTATGAAAATATGAAAAAAATAAAGTTTATTTTTTTTTAAATAAAGAAAATTAACTCTTTAATTTTGCTTAAACAAAAGAAAAAGTTTATTTGGTCGTCTAGTTTTTAAATTTTTAGTCCTTTAATCAGTGAAAGGATTCCGTAAGACTTTCTGCTAGAAAGCAAGAAATAGCCCAAAACGGAGATTCTTTGGGAATTCTCCAGTTGGTAATACTTATTTCAATACAAATAATCCAATGATTTAGCTGAACAGTCAGTCCAATTCTCTAACATTATTATTTATTCATTCCACCAAAGAATTTTCTCTTCTTGTACGTATTTCCTCTTTCACATCAAGATTCATAAACAATGTCTTTAATGTCTTCTCTCAAAGCAAAATTTGGTACTTCAAACCGATTAAACAGGAGTTCTGCAGCTGAGAAATAAACGTTTACAATACTACAGAAACACTTGGGTTTTATTATAAAATATAATATATACGTTCTCTTATAATTCTTAAACTTAAATTTTAGAAGTAATTTTTTAAACACCTTTCTGCTTTGCAAGATGGTGATCTATCAACTTTTTAAAAATATTTTCTCAAAATTTTTCTTAGTTTGTCTACAAATTCGAGACGTTTAGCTGTACTTAGCTTTTTTTCGTAATAGTTTGCAATGTAAGTATAGTAAGGTTAAAATATTTAAGTACCTCAAAATTGACCTATATGTAGTTAAACTCTACGTTCTTCAACTTTTAATTTTTTCTTAGAAAATTAAAAAAAATTTATTTTGTCTTATTCTTAAAAATTTCCTAAAACAATTTAAATTTTTAGTTGGTAAAAATGACGGTATATTTAAAAATTTTGCCGCAAATTGGTTTGACAACGCATGTAATAAAATCTCAAATAAATGAATTTATTAATTAGCTAAAAATTTTGTTTTCAAAAATATCACATCAATGGTTCCTGACTCAATTTTTAATTTTAATTAACGTAAATTTTCTTTCTCATACTGATACCTAATTTAATTCAACAATATTATTAGCTTAAAATTTTAAGAAAACAGTTATATTAAAATTAAATAAAGTTGGGTCAAACTAATGTTTTGTATTGTAGCACTTTTCCTTTCAGCAAGTGAAAATTCTGCTTTTAAATACAGTCTATGTATACCTATCACGCTATTTAAACTATTTTCATTCATATACGAAACTATTTCTAGGATTGCATATATTTAGGATTAACGATTTATGCAGTCTTTGAAATAAAGCATAATTCGAAGTCTTTGAAATAAAAATGCAGTCTTTGAAATAAAAAATAATTTAAAAAATAAAAAAAATAAATAAATATTCAAAAAATAATTTGAAAAATAAAAATTAAAAAAATAAATTAAAAATTAAAAAAATTAAAAAAATAATTTGAAAAATAAAAAAATAAATAAAAATTAAAATAATTTAAAAAATAAAAAAAAATAAATAAAAATTAAAAAAATAATTTAAAAAATTAAAATTAAAAAATAATTTAAAAAATAAAAAAAACAAATAAAAATTAAAAAAATAATTTAAAAAATAAATAAAAATTTAAAAAAATAATTTAAAAAATAAAAATTAAAAAAATAATTTAAAATAAATAAATATTCGTATATTGGCAAAATCTGTGAATTCCCAGTGATCACAAAAAACACTTATAATCGCTCTACCTCTTCTAGTTTAGCTAGAAAACGCATTTAAAGTTCTGCAAAAGATTTTTTTAAATATCTCCAAAAATATTTTTGCTACAGCCTATAAACAAATATTGGCAGAATATGTAAATTCCCAGTGATCACAAAAAACACTTATAATTGCTCTATCTCTTCTAGTTTATCCAGAAAACGCGTTTAAAGTTTTGCAATAGAGTTTTTTTAATATCTCCAAAAATATTTTTGCTACAGCCTATTATCATGTATTGGCAGAATCTGTGAATTCCCGGTGATCACAAAAAACACTTAAAAACGCTCTATCTCTTCTAGTTTAGCCAGAAAACGGGTGTAAAGTTCTGCAAAAGAGTTTTTTAAATATCTCCAAAAATATTTTTGCTACAGCCTATAAACAAATATTGGCAGAATATGTAAATTCCCAGTAATCACAAAAAGCACTTAAAATCGCTCTATCTCTTTTAGTTTATCCAGAAAACGCGTTTAAAGTTTTGCAATAGATTTTTTTTAATATCTCCAAAAATATTTTTGCTACAGCCTATTATCATATATTGGCAGAATATGTAAATTCCCAGTGATCACAAAAAACACTTATAATTGCTCTATCTCTTCTAGTTTATCCAGAAAACGCGTTTAAAGTTTTGCAAAAGATTTTTTTTAATATCTCCAAAAATATTTTTGCTACAGCCTATAAACAAATATTGGCAGAATATGTAAATTCCCAGTAATCACAAAAAACACTTAAAATCGCTCTATCTCTTTTAGTTTATCCAGAAAACGCGTTTAAAGTTTTGCAATAGATTTTTTTTAATATCTCCAAAAATATTTTTGCTACAGCCTATTATCATATATTGGCAGAATATGTAAATTCCCAGTGATCACAAAAAACACTTATAATTGCTCTATCTCTTCTAGTTTATCCAGAAAACGCGTTTAAAGTTTTGCAAAAGATTTTTTTTAATATCTCCAAAAATATTTTTGCTACAGCCTATTATCATATATTGGCAGAATCTGTGAATTCCCAGTGATCACAAAAAACACTTAAAATCGCTCTATCTCTTCTAGTTTAGCTAGAAAACGCGTGTAAAGTTTTGCAAAAGATTTTTTTAAATATCTCCAAAAATATTTTTGCTACAGCCTATTATATTATATTGGCAGAATCTGTGGATTCCCAGTGATCACAAAAAACACTTAAAATCGTTCTACCTCTTCTAGTTTAGCTAGAAAACACGTTTAAAGTTCTGCAAAAGAGTTTTTTAAATATCTCCAAAAATATTTTTGCTACAACCTATTATCATATATTGGCAAAATATGTGAATTCCCAGTGATCACAAAAAACACTTAAAATCGCTCTATCTCTTCTAGTTTAGCTAGAAAACGCGTGTAAAGTTTTGCAAAAGATTTTTTTAAATATCTCCAAAAATATTTTTGCTACAGCCTATTATATTATATTGGCAGAATCTGTGGATTCCCAGTGATCACAAAAAACACTTAAAATCGTTCTACCTCTTCTAGTTTAGCTAGAAAACACGTTTAAAGTTCTGCAAAAGAGTTTTTTAAATATCTCCAAAAATATTTTTGCTACAACCTATTATCATATATTGGCAAAATATGTGAATTCCCAGTGATCACAAAAAACACTTAAAATCGCTCTATCTCTTCTAGTTTAGCTAGAAAACGCGTGTAAAGTTTTGTAAAAGATTTTTCTAAATATCTCCAAAAATATTTTTGCTACAGCCTATTATCGTATATTGGCAGAATCTGTGGATTCCCAGTGATCACAAAAAACACTTAAAATCACTCTATCTCTTCTAGTTTAGCTAGAAAACGCGTGTAAAGTTTTGCAAAAGATTTTTTTAAATATCTCCAAAAATATTTTTGCTACAGCCTATTATCTTATATTGGCAGAATATGTAAATTTCCAGTGATCACAAAAAACACTTAAAAACGCTCTATCTCTTCTAGTTTAGCCAGAAAACGCGTGTAAAGTTTTGCAAAAGATTTTTTTAAATATCTCCAAAAATATTTTTGCTACAGCCTATAAACATATATTTGCAAAATCTGTGAATTCCCAGTGATCACAAAAAACACTTATAATCGCTCTATCTCTTCTAGTTTAGCCAGAAAACGCGTTTAAAGTTTTGCAAAAGATTTTTTTAAATATCTCCAAAAATATTTTTGCTACAGCCTATTATCATATATATTGGCAGAATCTGTGAATTCCCGGTGATCACAAAAAACACTTAAAAACGCTTTATCTCTTCTAGTTTAGCCAGAAAACGCGTGTAAAGTTCTGCAAAAGAGTTTTTTAAATATCTCCAAAAATATTTTTGCTACAGCCTATTATCATATATTGGCAAAATATGTGAATTCCCAGTGATCACAAAAAACACTTAAAATCGCTCTATCTCTTCTAGTTTAGCCAGAAAACGCATTTAAAGTTTCGCAAAAGATTTTTTTAAATATCTCCAAAAATATTTTTGCTACAGCCTATAAACAAATATTGGCAGAATATGTAAATTCCCAGTGATCACAAAAAACACTTAAAATCGCTCTATCTCTTCTAGTTTAGCTAGAAAACGCGTGTAAAGTTTTGCAAAAGATTTTTTAAATATCTCCAAAAATATTTTTGCTACAGCCTATTGTCATACATTGGCAAAATCTGTGAATTCCCAGTGATTACAAAAAACGCTTAAAATCGCTCTATCTCTTCTAGTTTAGCTAGAAAACGCGTGTAAAGTTTTGCAAAAGATTTTTTAAATATCTCCAAAAATATTTTTGCTACAGCCTATTGTCATACATTGGCAAAATCTGTGAATTCCCAGTGATTACAAAAAACACTATAAATCGCTCTATCTTTTCTGGTTCAGCCAGAAAATGCGTTTAAAGTTTTGCAAAAGATTTTTTTAAATATCTCCAAAAATATTTTTGCTACAGCCTATTGTCATACATTGGCAAAATCTGTGAATTCCCAGTGATTACAAAAAACACTATAAATCGCTCTATCTTTTCTGGTTCAGCCAGAAAATGCGTTTAAAGTTTTGCAAAAGATTTTTTTAAATATCTCCAAAAATATTTTTGCTACAGCCTATTGTCATACATTGTCAAAATCTGTGAATTCCCAGTGATTACAAAAAACACTTAAAATCGCTCTATCTCTTCTAGTTTAGCTAGAAAACGCGTGTAAAGTTTTGCAAAAGATTTTTTAAATATCTCCAAAAATATTTTTGCTACAGCCTATTGTCATACATTGGCAAAATCTGTGAATTCCCAGTGATTACAAAAAACACTATAAATCGCTCTATCTTTTCTGGTTCAGCCAGAAAATGCGTTTAAAGTTTTGCAAAAGATTTTTTTAAATATCTCCAAAAATATTTTTGCTACAGCCTATTGTCATACATTGTCAAAATCTGTGAATTCCCAGTGATTACAAAAAACACTTAAAATCGCTCTATCTCTTCTGGTTCAGCCAGAAAATGCGTTTAAAGTTTTGCAAAAGATTTTTTTAAATATCTCCAAAAATATTTTTGCTACAGCCTATAAACATATATTTGCAAAATCTGTGAATTCCCAGTGATCACAAAAAACACTTATAATCGCTCTATCTCTTCTAGTTTATCCAGAAAACGCGTTTAAAGTTTTGCAAAAGATTTTTTTAAATATCTCCAAAAATATTTTTGCTACAGCCTATTATCATATATTGGCAGAATATGTAAATTCCCAGTGATCACAAAAAACACTTAAAATCGCTCTATCTCTTCTAGTTTAGCTAGAAAACGCGTGTAAAGTTTTGCAAAAGATTTTTTAAATATCTCCAAAAATATTTTTGCTACAGCCTATTGTCATACATTGTCAAAATCTGTGAATTCCCAGTGATTACAAAAAACACTTAAAATCGCTCTATCTCTTCTGGTTCAGCCACAAAATGCGTTTAAAGTTTTGCAAAAGATTGTTTTAAATATCTCCAAAAATATTTTTGCTACAGCCTATAAACATATATTTGCAAAATCTGTGAATTCCCAGTGATCACAAAAAACCCTTATAATCGCTCTATCTCTTCTAGTTTAGCCAGAAAACGCGTTTAAAGTTTTGCAAAAGATTTTTTTAAATATCTCCAAAAATATTTTTGCTACAGCATATAAGCATATATTTGCAAAATCTGTGAATTCAGAGTGATTACAAAAAACACTTAAAATCGCTCTATCTCTTCTAGTTTAGCTAGAAAACGCGTGTAAAGTTTTGCAAAAGATTTTTTTAAATATCTCCAAAAATATTTTTGCTACAGCATATAAGCATATATTTGCAAAATCTGTGAATTCCCAGTGATCACAAAAAACCCTTATAATCGCTCTATCTCTTCTGGTTCAGCCAGAAAATGCGTTTAAAGTTTTGCAAAAGATTTTTTTAAATATCTCCAAAAATATTTTTGCTACAGCCTATTATATTATATTGGCAGAATCTGTGGATTCCCAGTGATCACAAAAAACCCTTATAATCGCTCTATCTCTTCTAGTTTAGCCAGAAAACGCGTTTAAAGTTTTGCAAAAGTTTTTTTTAAATATCTCCAAAAATATTTTTGCTACAGCCTATAAACATATATTTGCAAAATCTGTGAATTCCCAGTGATCACCAAAAACACTTAAAATCGCTCTATCTCTTCTGGTTCAGCCAGAAAATGCGTTTAAAGTTTTGCAAAAGATTTTTTTAAATATCTCCAAAAATATTTTTGCTACAGCCTATTATATTATATTGGCAGAATCTGTGGATTCCCAGTGATCACAAAAAACACTTAAAATCGTTCTACCTCTTCTAGTTTAGCTAGAAAACACGTGTAAAGTTCTGCAAAAGAGTTTTTTAAATATCTCCAAAAATATTTTTGCTACAGCATATAAGCATATATTTGCAAAATCTGTGAATTCAGAGTGATTACAAAAAACACTTAAAATCGCTCTATCTCTTCTAGTTTAGCTAGAAAACGCGTGTAAAGTTTTGCAAAAGATTTTTTTAAATATCTCCAAAAATATTTTTGCTACAGCCTATAAACATATATTTGCAAAATCTGTGAATTCCCAGTGATCACAAAAAACCCTTATAATCGCTCTATCTCTTCTAGTTTAGCCAGAAAACGCGTTTAAAGTTTTGCAAAAGATTTTTTTAAATATCTCCAAAAATATTTTTGCTACAGCCTATAAACATATATTTGCAAAATCTGTGAATTCCCAGTGATCACAAAAAACCCTTATAATCGCTCTATCTCTTCTAGTTTAGCCAGAAAACGCGTTTAAAGTTTTGCAAAAGATTTTTTTAAATATCTCCAAAAATATTTTTGCTACAGCCTATAAACATATATTTGCAAAATCTGTGAATTCCCAGTGATCACCAAAAACACTTAAAATCGCTCTATCTCTTCTGGTTCAGCCAGAAAATGCGTTTAAAGTTTTGCAAAAGATTTTTTTAAATATCTCCAAAAATATTTTTGCTACAGCCTATTATATTATATTGGCAGAATCTGTGGATTCCCAGTGATCACAAAAAACACTTAAAATCGTTCTACCTCTTCTAGTTTAGCTAGAAAACACGTGTAAAGTTTTGCAAAAGATTTTTTTAAATATCTCCAAAAATATTTTTGCTACAGCCTATTATCATATATTGGCAGAGTATGTAAATTCCCAGTGATCACAAAAAACACTTAAAATCGCTCTATCTCTTCTAGTTTAGCCAGAAAACGCATTTAAAATTTTGCAAAAGATTTTTTTAAATATCTCCAAAAATATTTTTGCTACAGCCTATTATCATATATTGGCAGAATATGTAAATTCCCAGTGATCACAAAAAACACTTATAATCGCTCTATCTCTTCTAGTTTAGCCAGAAAACGCTTTTAAAGTTTTGCAAAAGATTTTTTTAAATATCTCCAAAAATATTTTTGCTACAGCCTATTATATTATATTGGCAGAATCTGTGGATTCCCAGTGATCACAAAAAACCCTTATAATCGCTCTATCTCTTCTAGTTTAGCCAGAAAACGCGTTTAAAGTTTTGCAAAAAATTTTTTTAAATATCTCCAAAAATATTTTTGCTACAGCCTATAAACATATATTTGCAAAATCTGTGAATTCCCAGTGATCACCAAAAACACTTAAAATCGCTCTATCTCTTCTGGTTCAGCCAGAAAATGCGTTTAAAGTTTTGCAAAAGATTTTTTTAAATATCTCCAAAAATATTTTTGCTACAGCCTATTATATTATATTGGCAGAATCTGTGGATTCCCAGTGATCACAAAAAACACTTAAAATCGTTCTACCTCTTCTAGTTTAGCTAGAAAACACGTGTAAAGTTCTGCAAAAGAGTTTTTTAAATATCTCCAAAAATATTTTTGCTACAGCATATAAGCATATATTTGCAAAATCTGTGAATTCAGAGTGATTACAAAAAACACTTAAAATCGCTCTATCTCTTCTAGTTTAGCTAGAAAACGCGTGTAAAGTTTTGCAAAAGATTTTTTTAAATATCTCCAAAAATATTTTTGCTACAGCCTATAAACATATATTTGCAAAATCTGTGAATTCCCAGTGATCACAAAAAACCCTTATAATCGCTCTATCTCTTCTAGTTTAGCCAGAAAACGCGTTTAAAGTTTTGCAAAAGATTTTTTTAAATATCTCCATAAATATTTTTGGTACAGCCTATAAACATATATTTGCAAAATCTGTGAATTCCCAGTGATCACAAAAAACCCTTATAATCGCTCTATCTCTTCTAGTTTAGCCAGAAAACGCGTTTAAAGTTTTGCAAAAGATTTTTTTAAATATCTCCAAAAATATTTTTGCTACAGCCTATAAACATATATTTGCAAAATCTGTGAATTCCCAGTGATCACCAAAAACACTTAAAATCGCTCTATCTCTTCTGGTTCAGCCAGAAAATGCGTTTAAAGTTTTGCAAAAGATTTTTTTAAATATCTCCAAAAATATTTTTGCTACAGCCTATTATATTATATTGGCAGAATCTGTGGATTCCCAGTGATCACAAAAAACACTTAAAATCGTTCTACCTCTTCTAGTTTAGCTAGAAAACACGTGTAAAGTTCTGCAAAAGAGTTTTTTAAATATCTCCAAAAATATTTTTGCTACAACCTATTATCATATATTGGCAAAATATGTGAATTCCCAGTGATCACAAAAAACACTTAAAATCGCTCTATCTCTTCTAGTTTAGCTAGAAAACGCGTGTAAAGTTTTGTAAAAGATTTTTCTAAATATCTCCAAAAATATTTTTGCTACAGCCTATTATCGTATATTGGCAGAATCTGTGGATTCCCAGTGATCACAAAAAACACTTAAAATCACTCTATCTCTTCTAGTTTAGCCAGAAAACGCATTTAAAATTTTGCAAAAGATTTTTTTAAATATCTCCAAAAATATTTTTGCTACAGCCTATTATCATATATTGGCAGAATATGTAAATTCCCAGTGATCACAAAAAACACTTAAAATCGCTCTATCTCTTCTAGTTTAGCCAGAAAACGCATTTAAAATTTTGCAAAAGATTTTTTTAAATATCTCCAAAAATATTTTTGCTACAGCCTATTATCATATATTGGCAGAATATGTAAATTCCCAGTGATCACAAAAAACACTTAAAATCGCTCTATCTCTTCTAGTTTAGCCAGAAAACGCATTTAAAATTTTGCAAAAGATTTTTTTAAATATCTCCAAAAATATTTTTGCTACAGCCTATTATCATATATATTGGCAGAATCTGTGAATTCCCGGTGATCACAAAAAACACTTAAAAACGCTTTATCTCTTCTAGTTTAGCCAGAAAACGCGTGTAAAGTTCTGCAAAAGAGTTTTTTAAATATCTCCAAAAATATTTTTGCTACAGCCTATTATCATATATTGGCAGAATATGTAAATTCCCAGTGATCACAAAAAACACTTATAATCGCTCTATCTCTTCTAGTTTAGCCAGAAAACGCTTTTAAAGTTTTGCAATAGATTTTTTTTAATATCTCCAAAAATATTTTTGCTACAGCCTATTATCATATATATTGGCAGAATATGTGAATTCCCAGTGATCACAAAAAACACTTAAAATCGCTCTATCTCTTCTAGTTTAGCCAGAAAACGCATTTAAAGTTTCGCAAAAGATTTTTTTAAATATCTCCAAAAATATTTTTGCTACAGCCTATAAACAAATATTGGCAGAATATGTAAATTCCCAGTGATCACAAAAAACACTTAAAATCGCTCTATCTCTTCTAGTTTAGCTAGAAAACGCGTGTAAAGTTTTGCAAAAGATTTTTTAAATATCTCCAAAAATATTTTTGCTACAGCCTATTGTCATACATTGTCAAAATCTGTGAATTCCCAGTGATTACAAAAAACACTTAAAATCGCTCTATCTCTTCTGGTTCAGCCAGAAAATGCGTTTAAAGTTTTGCAAAAGATTTTTTTAAATATCTCCAAAAATATTTTTGCTACAGCCTATAAACATATATTTGCAAAATCTGTGAATTCCCAGTGATCACAAAAAACACTTATAATCGCTCTATCTCTTCTAGTTTAGCCAGAAAACGCGTTTAAAGTTTTGCAAAAGATTTTTTTAAATATCTCCAAAAATATTTTTGCTACAGCCTATTATCATACATTGGCAGAATATGTAAATTCCCAGTGATCACAAAAAACACTTAAAATCGCTCTATCTCTTCTAGTTTAGCTAGAAAACGCGTTTAAAGTTTTGCAAAAGATTTTTTTAAATATCTCCAAAAATATTTTTGCTACAGCCTATTATCATATATTGGCAAAATCTGTGAATTCCCAGTGATCACAAAAAACCCTTATAATCGCTCTATCTCTTCTAGTTTAGCTACAAAACGCGTGTAAAGTTTTGTAAAAGCTTTTTTTAAATATCTCCAAAAATATTTTTGCTACAGCCTATTATATTATATTGGCAGAATCTGTGGATTCCCAGTGATCACAAAAAACACTTAAAATCGTTCTACCTCTTCTAGTTTAGCTAGAAAACACGTTTAAAGTTCTGCAAAAGAGTTTTTTTTAAATATCTCCAAAAATATTTTTGCTACAGCCTATTATCATATATTGGCAAAATTTGTGAATTCCCAGTGATCACAAAAAACCCTTAAAATCGCTCTATCTCTTCTAGTTTAGCTAGAAAACGCGTGCAAAGTTTTGTAAAAGATTTTTCTAAATATCTCCAAAAATATTTTTGCTACAGCCTATTATATAATATTGGCAGAATCTGTGAATTCCCAGTGATTACAAAAAACACTTAAAATCGCTCTATCTCTTCTGGTTCAGCCAGAAAATGCGTTTAAAGTTTTGCAAAAGATTTTTTTAAATATCTCCAAAAATATTTTTGCTACAGCCTATTATATTATATTGGCAGAATCTGTGGATTCCCAGTGATCACAAAAAACACTTAAAATCGTTCTACCTCTTCTAGTTTAGCTAGAAAACACGTGTAAAGTTCTGCAAAAGAGTTTTTTAAATATCTCCAAAAATATTTTTGCTACAACCTATTATCATATATTGGCAAAATTTGTGAATTCCCAGTGATCACAAAAAACCCTTAAAATCGCTCTATCTCTTCTAGTTTAGCTAGAAAACGCGTGCAAAGTTTTGTAAAAGATTTTTCTAAATATCTCCAAAAATATTTTTGCTACAGCCTATTATATTATATTGGCAGAATCTGTGAATTCCCAGTGATCACAAAAACACTTAAAATCGCTCTATCTCTTCTGGTTCAGCCAGAAAATGCGTTTAAAGTTTTGCAAAAGATTTTTTTAAATATCTCCAAAAATATTTTTGCTACAGCCTATTATATTATATTGGCAGAATCTGTGGATTCCCAGTGATCACAAAAAACACTTAAAATCGTTCTACCTCTTCTAGTTTAGCTAGAAAACACGTGTAAAGTTCTGCAAACGAGTTTTTTAAATATCTCCAAAAATATTTTTGCTACAACCTATTATCATATATTGGCAAAATATGTGAATTCCCAGTGATCACAAAAAACACTTAAAATCGCTCTATCTCTTCTAGTTTAGCTAGAAAACGCGTGTAAAGTTTTGTAAAAGATTTTTCTAAATATCTCCAAAAATATTTTTGCTACAGCCTATTATCGTATATTGGCAGAATCTGTGGATTCCCAGTGATCACAAAAAACACTTAAAATCACTCTATCTCTTCTAGTTTAGCCAGAAAACGCATTTAAAATTTTGCAAAAGATTTTTTTAAATATCTCCAAAAATATTTTTGCTACAGCCTATTATCATATATTGGCAGAATATGTAAATTCCCAGTGATCACAAAAAACACTTAAAATCGCTCTATCTCTTCTAGTTTAGCCAGAAAACGCATTTAAAATTTTGCAAAAGATTTTTTTAAATATCTCCAAAAATATTTTTGCTACAGCCTATTATCATATATTGGCAGAATATGTAAATTCCCAGTGATCACAAAAAACACTTAAAATCGCTCTATCTCTTCTAGTTTAGCCAGAAAACGCATTTAAAATTTTGCAAAAGATTTTTTTAAATATCTCCAAAAATATTTTTGCTACAGCCTATTATCATATATATTGGCAGAATCTGTGAATTCCCGGTGATCACAAAAAACACTTAAAAACGCTCTATCTCTTCTAGTTTAGCCAGAAAACGCGTGTAAAGTTCTGCAAAAGAGTTTTTTAAATATCTCCAAAAATATTTTTGCTACAGCCTATTATCATATATTGGCAAAATCTGTGAATTCCCAGTGATCACAAAAAACCCTTATAATCGCTCTATCTCTTCTAGTTTAGCTACAAAACGCGTGTAAAGTTTTGTAAAAGCTTTTTTTAAATATCTCCAAAAATATTTTTGCTACAGCCTATTATATTATATTGGCAGAATCTGTGGATTCCCAGTGATCACAAAAAACACTTAAAATCGTTCTACCTCTTCTAGTTTAGCTAGAAAACACGTTTAAAGTTCTGCAAAAGAGTTTTTTTTAAATATCTCCAAAAATATTTTTGCTACAGCCTATTATCATATATTGGCAAAATTTGTGAATTCCCAGTGATCACAAAAAACCCTTAAAATCGCTCTATCTCTTCTAGTTTAGCTAGAAAACGCGTGCAAAGTTTTGTAAAAGATTTTTCTAAATATCTCCAAAAATATTTTTGCTACAGCCTATTATATTATATTGGCAGAATCTGTGAATTCCCAGTGATCACAAAAAACACTTAAAATCGCTCTATCTCTTCTAGTTTAGCTAGAAAACGCGTGTAAAGTTTTGCAAAAGATTTTTTTAAATATCTCCAAAAATATTTTTGCTACAGCCTGTTATATTATATTGGCAGAATCTGTGGATTCCCAGTGATCACAAAAAACACTTAAAATCGTTCTATCTCTTCTAGTTTAGCTAGAAAACACGTTTAAAGTTCTGCAAAAGATTTTTTAAATATCTCCAAAAATATTTTTGCTACAGCCTATTATCTTATATTGGCATAATATGTAAATTCCCAGTGATCACAAAAAACACTTAAAAACGCTCTATCTCTTCTAGTTTAGCCAGAAAACGCGTTTAAAGTTTTGCAAAAGATTTTTTTAAATATCTCCAAAAATGTTTTTGCTACAGCCTATAAACATATATTTGCAAAATCTGTAAATTCCCAGTGATCACAAAAAACACTTATAATCGCTCTATCTCTTCTAGTTTAGCCAGAAAACGCGTTTAAAGTTTTGCAAAAGATTTTTTTAAATATCTCCAAAAATATTTTTGCTACAGCCTATTATCATATATTGGCAAAATATGTAAATTCCCAGTGATAACAAAAAACACTTAAAATCGCTCTATCTCTTCTAGTTTAGCCAGAAAACGCATTTAAAGTTTTGCAAAAGATTTTTTTAAATATCTCCAAAAATATTTTTGCTACAGCCTATTATCATATATTGGGAGAATATGTAAATTCCCAGTGATCACAAAAAACACTTATAATCGCTCTATCTCTTCTAGTTTATCCAGAAAACGCGTTTAAAGTTTTGCAATAGATTTTTTTTAATATCTCCAAAAATATTTTTGCTACAGCCTATTATCATATATTAGCAGAATCTGTGAATTCCCGGTGATCACAAAAAACACTTAAAAACGCTCTATCTCTTCTAGTTTAGCCAGCAAACGCGTGTAAAGTTCTTCAAAAGAGTTTTTTAAATATCTCCAAAAATATTTTTGCTACAGCCTATTATCATATATTGGCAGAATATGTAAATTCCCAGTGATCACAAAAAACACTCAAAAACGCTCTATCTCTTCTAGTTTAGCCAGAAAACGCGTGTAAAGTTTTGCAAAAGATTTTTTTAAATATCTCCAAAAATATTTTTGCTACAGCCAATAAACATATATTGGCAGAATCTGTGAATTCCCGGTGATCACAAAAAATACTTAAAATCGCTCTATCTCTTCTAGTTTAGCTAGAAAACGCGTGTAAAGTTTTGCAAAAGATTTTTTAAATATCTCCAAAAATATTTTTGCTACAGCCTATTGTCATACATTGGCAAATTCTGTGAATTCCCAGTGATTACAAAAAACACTATAAATCGCTCTATCTCTTCTGGTTCAGCCAGAAAATGCGTGTAAAGTTTTGCAAAAGATTTTTTTAAATATCTCCAAAAATATTTTTGCTACAGCCTATTATCATATATTGGGAGAATATGTAAATTCCCAGTGATCACAAAAAACACTTATAATCGCTCTATCTCTTCTAGTTTAGCCAGAAAACGCGTTTAAAGTTTTGCAAAAGATTTTTTTAAATATCTCCAAAAATATTTTTGCTACAGCCTATTATCATATATTGGCAGAATATGTAAATTCCCAGTGATAACAAAAAACACTTAAAATCGCTCTATCTCTTCTAGTTTAGCCAGAAAACGCATTTAAAGTTTTGCAAAAGATTTTTTTAAATATCTCCAAAAATATTTTTGCTACAGCCTATTATCATATATTGGGAGAATATGTAAATTCCCAGTGATCACAAAAAACACTTATAATCGCTCTATCTCTTCTAGTTTATCCAGAAAACGCGTTTAAAGTTTTGCAATAGATTTTTTTTAATATCTCCAAAAATATTTTTGCTACAGCCTATTATCATATATTGGCAGAATCTGTGAATTCCCGGTGATCACAAAAAACACTTAAAAACGCTCTATCTCTTCTAGTTTAGCCAGCAAACGCGTGTAAAGTTCTTCAAAAGAGTTTTTTAAATATCTCCAAAAATATTTTTGCTACAGCCTATTATCATATATTGGCAGAATATGTAAATTCCCAGTGATCACAAAAAACACTCAAAAACGCTCTATCTCTTCTGGTTCAGCCAGAAAATGCGTTTAAAGTTTTGCAAAAGATTTTTTTAAATATCTCCAAAAATATTTTTGCTACAGCCTATAAACATATATTTGCAAAATCTGTGAATTCCCAGTGATCACAAAAAACACTTATAATCGCTCTATCTCTTCTAGTTTATCCAGAAAACGCGTTTAAAGTTTTGCAAAAGATTTTTTAAATATCTCCAAAAATAGTTTTGCTACAGCCTATTATCATATATTGGCAGAATATGTAAATTCCCAGTGATCACAAAAAACACTTAAAATCGCTCTATCTCTTCTAGTTTAGCTAGAAAACGCGTGTAAAGTTTTGCAAAAGATTTTTTAAATATCTCCAAAAATATTTTTGCTACAGCCTATTGTCATACATTGGCAAAATCTGTGAATTCCCAGTGATTACAAAAAACACTATAAATCGCTCTATCTCTTCTGGTTCAGCCAGAAAATGCGTTTAAAGTTTTGCAAAAGATTTTTTTAAATATCTCCAAAAATATTTTTGCTACAGCCTATAAACATATATTTGCAAAATCTGTGAATTCCCAGTGATCACAAAAAACCCTTATAATCGCTCTATCTCTTCTAGTTTATCCAGAAAACGCGTTTAAAGTTTTGCAAAAGATTTTTTTAAATATCTCCAAAAATATTTTTGCTACAGCATATAAGCATATATTTGCAAAATCTGTGAATTCCCAGTGATTACAAAAAACACTTAAAATCGCTCTATCTCTTCTAGTTTAGCTAGAAAACGCGTGTAAAGTTTTGCAAAAGATTTTTTTAAATATCTCCAAAAATATTTTTGCTACAGCATATAAGCATATATTTGCAAAATCTGTGAATTCCCAGTGATTACAAAAAACACTTAAAATCGTTCTATCTCTTCTAGTTTAGCCAGAAAACGCATTTAAAGTTTTGCAAAAGATTTTTTAAATATCTCCAAAAATATTTTTGCTACAGCCTATTGTCATACATTGGCAAAATCTGTGAATTCCCAGTGATTACAAAAAACACTATAAATCGCTCTATCTCTTCTATGGTTCAGCCAGAAAATGCGTTTAAAGTTTTGCAAAAGATTTTTTTAAATATCTCCAAAAATATTTTTGCTACAGCCTATAAACATATATTTGCAAAATCTGTGAATTCCCAGTGATTACAAAAAACACTTAAAATCGTTCTATCTCTTCTAGTTTAGCCAGAAAACGCATTTAAAGTTTTGCAAAAGATTTTTTAAATATCTCCAAAAATATTTTTGCTACAGCCTATTATCATATATTGGCAGAATATGTAAATTCCCAGTGATCACAAAAAACACTTAAAATCGCTCTATCTCTTCTAGTTTAGCTAGAAAACGCGTGTAAAGTTTTGCAAAAGATTTTTTTAAATATCTCCAAAAATATTTTTGCTACAGCCTATAAACATATATTTGCAAAATCTGTGAATTCCCAGTGATCACCAAAAGCACTTAAAATCGCTCTATCTCTTCTGGTTCAGCCAGAAAATGCGTTTAAAGTTTTGCAAAAGATTTTTTTAAATATCTCCAAAAATATTTTTGCTACAGCCTATAAACATATACTCATATTTGCAAAATCTGTGAATTCCCATTGATCACCAAAAACACTTAAAATCGCTCTATCTCTTCTAGTTTAGCTAGAAAACGCGTTTAAAGTTTTGCAAAAGATTTTTTTAAATATCTCCAAAAATATTTTTGCTACAGCCTATTATATTATATTGGCAGAATCTGTGGATTCCCAGTGATCACAAAAAACACTTAAAATCGTTCTACCTCTTCTAGTTTAGCTAGAAAACACGTTTAAAGTTCTGCAAAAGAGTTTTTTTTAAATATCTCCAAAAATATTTTTGCTACAGCCTATTATCATATATTGGCAGAATCTGTGAATTCCCAGTGATCACAAAAAACACTTAAAATCGCTCTATCTCTTCTAGTTTAGCTTGAAAACGCGTGTAAAGTTTTGCAAAAGATTTTTTTAAATATCTCCAAAAATATTTTTCTATAGCCTGTTATATTATATTGGCAGAATCTGTGGATTCCCAGTGATCACAAAAAACACTTAAAATCGTTCTATCTCTTCTAGTTTAGCTAGAAAACACGTTTAAAGTTCTGCAAAAGATTTTTTAAATATCTCCAAATATATTTTTGCTACAGCCTATTATCTTATATTGGCATAATATGTAAATTCCCAGTGATCACAAAAAACACTTAAAAACGCTCTATCTCTTCTAGTTTAGCCAGAAAACGCGATTAAAGTTTTGCAAAAGATTTTTTTAAATATCTCCAAAAATGTTTTTGCTACAGCCTATAAACATATATTTGCAAAATCTGTAAATTCCCAGTGATCACAAAAAACACTTATAATCGCTCTATCTCTTCTAGTTTAGCCAGAAAACGCGTTTAAAATTTTGCAAAAGATTTTTTTAAATATCTCCAAAAATATTTTTGCTACAGCCTATTATCATATATTGGTAGAATATGTAAATTCCCAGTGATAACAAAAAACACTTAAAATCGCTCTATCTCTTCTAGTTTAGCCAGAAAACGCATTTAAAGTTTTGCAAAAGATTTTTTTAAATATCTCCAAAAATATTTTTGCTACAGTCTATTATCATATATTGGGAGAATATGTAAATTCCCAGTGATCACAAAAAACACTTATAATCGCTCTATCTCTTCTAGTTTATCCAGAAAACGCGTTTAAAGTTTTGCAATAGATTTTTTTAAATATCTCCAAAAATATTTTTGCTACAGCCAATAAACATATATTGGCAGAATCTGTGAATTCCTGGTGATCACAAAAAACACTTAAAATCGCTCTATCTCTTCTAGTTTAGCCAGAAAACGCGTGTAAAGTTTTGCAAAAGATTTTTTCAAATATCTCCAAAAATATTTTTGCTACAGCCTATTATCATATATTGGCAAAATCTGTGAATTCCCGGTGATCACAAAAAACACTTAAAATCGCTCTATTTCTTCTAGTTTAGCCAGAAAACGCGTGTAAAGTTTTGCAAAAGATTTTTTTAAATATCTCCAAAAATATTTTTGCTACAGCCTATTATCATATATTGGTAGAATATGTAAATTCCCAGTGATAACAAAAAACACTTAAAATCGCTCTATCTCTTCTAGTTTAGCCAGAAAACGCATTTAAAGTTTTGCAAAAGATTTTTTTAAATATCTCCAAATTATTTTTGCTACAGCCTATTATCATATATTGGCAGAATATGTAAATTCCCAGTGATCACAAAAAACACTTAAAATCGCTCTATCTCTTCTAGTTTAGCCAAAAAACGCGTTTAAAGTTTTGCAAAAGATTTTTTTAAATATCTCCAAAAATATTTTTGCTACAGCCTATAAACATATATTTGCAAAATCTGTGAATTCCCAGTGATCACAAAAAACACTTATAATCGCTCTATCTCTTCTAGTTTAGCCAGAAAACGCGTTTAAAGTTTTGCAAAAGATTTTTTTAAATATCTCCAAAAATATTTTTGCTACAGCCTATTATCATATATTGGCAGAATCTGTGAATTCCCGGTGATCACAAAAAACACTTAAAAACGCTCTATCTCTTCTAGTTTAGCCAGAAAACGCGTGTAAAGTTTTGCAAAAGATTTTTTCAAATATCTCCAAAAATATTTTTGCTACAGCCTATTATCATATATTGGCAGAATCTGTGAATTCCCGGTGATCACAAAAAACACTTATAATCGCTCTATCTCTTCTAGTTTAGCCAGAAAACGCGTTTAAAGTTTTGCAAAAGATTTTTTTAAATATCTGAAAAAATATTTTTGCTACAGCCTATTATCATATATTGGCAGTGTATTATTTGTAAATTCCCAGTGATCACAAAAAACACTTATAATCGCTCTATCTCTTCTAGTTTAGCCAGAAAACGCATTTAAAGTTTTGCAAAAGATTTTTTTAAATATCTCCAAAAATATTTTTGCTACAGCCTATTATCATATATTGGCAGAATCTGTGAATTCCCGGTGATCACAAAAAACACTTAAAAACGCTCTATCTCTTCTAGTTTAGCCAAAAAACGCGTGTAAAGTTTTGCAAAAAATTTTTTAAATATCTCCAAAAATAATTTTGCTACAGCCTATTATCATATATTGACAGAATCTGTGAATTCCCGGTGATCACAAAAAACACTTAAAAACGCTCTATCTCTTCTAGTTTTGCCAGAAAACGCGTTTAAAGTTTTGCAAAAGATTTTTTTAAATATCTCCAAAAATATTTTTGCTACAGCCTATTATCATATATTGGCAGAATCTGTGAATTCCCAGTGATCACAAAAAACACTTAAAAACGCTCTATCTCTTCTAGTTTAGCTAGAAAACGCGTGTAAAGTTTTGCAAAAGATTTTTTTAAATATCTCCAAAAATATTTTTGCTACAGCCTATTATCATATATTAACAGAATCTGTGAATTCCCGGTGATCACAAAAAACACTTAAAAACGCTCTATCTCTTCTAGTTTAGCCAAAAAACGCGTGTAAAGTTTTGCAAAAGATTTTTTAAATATCTCCAAAAATAATTTTGTTACAGCCTATTATCATATATTGACAGAATCTGTGAATTCCCGGTGATCACAAAAAACACTTTTAATCGCTCTATCTCTTCTAGTTTAGCCAGAAAACGCGTTTAAAGTTTTGCAAAAGATTTTTTTAAATATCTCCAAAAATATTTTTGCTATAGCCTATTATCATATATTGGCAGAATCTGTGAATTCCCGGTGATCACAAAAAACACTTAAAAACGCTCTATCTCTTCTAGTTTAGCCAGAAAACGCGTGTAAAGTTTTGCAAAAGATTTTTTTAAATATCTCCAAAAATATTTTTGCTACAGCCTATTATCATATATTGGCAAAATCTGTGAATTCCCAGTGATCACAAAAAACACTTATAATCGCTCTATCTCTTCTAGTTTAGCCAGAAAACGCGTTTAAAGTTTTGCAAAAGATTTTTTTAAATATCTCCAAAAATATTTTTGCTACAGCCTATTATCATATATTTGCAAAATCTGTGAATTCCCGGTGATCACAAAAAACACTTAAAAACGCTCTATCTCTTCTATTTTACCCAGAAAACGCGTGTAAAGTTTTGCAAAAGATTTTTTTAAATATCTTCAAAAATATTTTTGCTACAGCCTATAATCATATATTGGCAGAATCTGTGAATTCCCGGTGATCACAAAAAACACTTAAAATCGCTATATCTCTTCTAGTTTACCTAGAAAACGCGTGTAAAGTTTTGCAAAAGATTTTTTTAAATATCTCCAAAAATATTTTTGCTACAGCCTATAAAAATATATTTGCAAAATCTGTGAATTCCCAGTGATCACAAAAAACACTTATAATCGCTCTATCTCTTCTAGTTTAGCCAGAAAACGCGTTTAAAGTTTTGCAAAAGATTTTTTTAAATATCTCCAAAAATATTTTTGCTACAGCCTATTATATTATATTGGCAGAATCTGTGGATTCCCAGTGATCACAAAAAACACTTAAAATCGTTCTACCTCTTCTAGTTTAGCTAGAAAACACGTTTAAAGTTCTGCAAAAGAGTTTTTTAAATATCTCCAAAAATATTTTTGCTACAACCTATTATCATATATTGGCAAAATATGTGAATTCCCAGTGATCACAAAAAACACTTAAAATCGCTCTATCTCTTCTAGTTTAGCTAGAAAACGCGTGTAAAGTTTTGTAAAAGATTTTTCTAAATATCTCCAAAAATATTTTTGCTACAGCCTATTATCGTATATTGGCAGAATCTGTGGATTCCCAGTGATCACAAAAAACACTTAAAATCACTCTATCTCTTCTAGTTTAGCTAGAAAACGCGTGTAAAGTTTTGCAAAAGATTTTTTTAAATATCTCCAAAAATATTTTTGCTACAGCCTATTATCTTATATTGGCAGAATATGTAAATTTCCAGTGATCACAAAAAACACTTAAAAACGCTCTATCTCTTCTAGTTTAGCCAGAAAACGCGTGTAAAGTTTTGCAAAAGATTTTTTTAAATATCTCCAAAAATAGTTTTGCTACAGCCTATTATCATATATTTGCAAAATCTGTGAATTCCCAGTGATCACAAAAAACACTTATAATCGCTCTATCTCTTCTAGTTTAGCCAGAAAACGCGTTTAAAGTTTTGCAAAAGATTTTTTTAAATATCTCCAAAAATATTTTTGCTACAGCCTATTATATTATATTGGCAGAATCTGTGGATTCCCAGTGATCACAAAAAACACTTAAAATCGTTCTACCTCTTCTAGTTTAGCTAGAAAACACGTTTAAAGTTCTGCAAAAGAGTTTTTTAAATATCTCCAAAAATATTTTTGCTACAACCTATTATCATATATTGGCAAAATATGTGAATTCCCAGTGATCACAAAAAACACTTAAAATCGCTCTATCTCTTCTAGTTTAGCTAGAAAACGCGTGTAAAGTTTTGCAAAAGATTTTTTTAAATATCTCCAAAAATATTTTTGCTACAGCCTATTATATTATATTGGCAGAATCTGTGGATTCCCAGTGATCACAAAAAACACTTAAAATCGTTCTACCTCTTCTAGTTTAGCTAGAAAACACGTTTAAAGTTCTGCAAAAGAGTTTTTTAAATATCTCCAAAAATATTTTTGCTACAACCTATTATCATATATTGGCAAAATATGTGAATTCCCAGTGATCACAAAAAACACTTAAAATCGCTCTATCTCTTCTAGTTTAGCTAGAAAACGCGTGTAAAGTTTTGTAAAAGATTTTTCTAAATATCTCCAAAAATATTTTTGCTACAGCCTATTATCGTATATTGGCAGAATCTGTGGATTCCCAGTGATCACAAAAAACACTTAAAATCACTCTATCTCTTCTAGTTTAGCTAGAAAACGCGTGTAAAGTTTTGCAAAAGATTTTTTTAAATATCTCCAAAAATATTTTTGCTACAGCCTATTATCTTATATTGGCAGAATATGTAAATTTCCAGTGATCACAAAAAACACTTAAAAACGCTCTATCTCTTCTAGTTTAGCCAGAAAACGCGTGTAAAGTTTTGCAAAAGATTTTTTTAAATATCTCCAAAAATAGTTTTGCTACAGCCTATTATCATATATTGGCAAAATCTGTGAATTCCCAGTGATCACAAAAAATACTTATAATCGCTCTATCTCTTCTAGTTTAGCCAGAAAACGCGTTTAAAGTTTTGCAAAAGATTTTTTTAAATATCTCCAAAAATATTTTTGCTACAGCCTATTATATTATATTTGCAAAATCTGTGAATTCCCGGTGATCACAAAAAACACTTAAAAACGCTCTATCTCTTCTATTTTACCCAGAAAACGCGTGTAAAGTTTTGCAAAAGATTTTTTTAAATATCTCCAAAAATATTTTTGCTACAGCCTATAATCATATATTGGCAGAATCTGTGAATTCCCGGTGATCACAAAAAACACTTAAAATCGCTATATCTCTTCTAGTTTACCTAGAAAACGCGTGTAAAGTTTTGCAAAAGATTTTTTTAAATATCTCCAAAAATATTTTTGCTACAGCCTATTATCATATATTGGCAAAATCTGTGAATTCCCAGTGATCACAAAAAACACTTATAATCGCTCTATCTCTTCTAGTTTAGCCAGAAAACGCGTTTAAAGTTTTGCAAAAGATTTTTTTAAATATCTCCAAAAATATTTTTGCTACAGCCTATTATCATATATTTGCAAAATCTGTGAATTCCCGGTGATCACAAAAAACACTTAAAAACGCTCTATCTCTTCTATTTTACCCAGAAAACGCGTGTAAAGTTTTGCAAAAGATTTTTTTAAATATCTCCAAAAATATTTTTGCTACAGCCTATAATCATATATTGGCAGAATCTGTGAATTCCCGGTGATCACAAAAAACACTTAAAATCGCTATATCTCTTCTAGTTTACCTAGAAAACGCGTGTAAAGTTTTGCAAAAGATTTTTTTAAATATCTCCAAAAATATTTTTGCTACAGCCTATAAAAATATATTTGCAAAATCTGTGAATTCCCAGTGATCACAAAAACCACTTATAATCGCTCTATCTCTTCTAGTTTAGCCAGAAAACGCGTTTAAAGTTTTGCAAAAGATTTTTTTAAATATCTCCAAAAATAGTTTTGCTACAGCCTATTATCATATATTGGCAAAATCTGTGAATTCCCAGTGATCACAAAAAACACTTATAATCGCTCTATCTCTTCTAGTTTAGCCAGAAAACGCGTTTAAAGTTTTGCAAAAGATTTTTTTAAATATCTCCAAAAATATTTTTGCTACAGCCTATTATCATATATTTGCAAAATCTGTGAATTCCCGGTGATCACAAAAAACACTTAAAAACGCTCTATCTCTTCTATTTTACCCAGAAAACGCGTGTAAAGTTTTGCAAAAGATTTTTTTAAATATCTCCAAAAATATTTTTGCTACAGCCTATAATCATATATTGGCAGAATCTGTGAATTCCCGGTGATCACAAAAAACACTTAAAATCGCTATATCTCTTCTAGTTTACCTAGAAAACGCGTGTAAAGTTTTGCAAAAGATTTTTTTAAATATCTCCAAAAATATTTTTGCTACAGCCTATTATCATATATTGGCAAAATCTGTGAATTCCCAGTGATCACAAAAAACACTTATAATCGCTCTATCTCTTCTAGTTTAGCCAGAAAACGCGTTTAAAGTTTTGCAAAAGATTTTTTTAAATATCTCCAAAAATATTTTTGCTACAGCCTATTATCATATATTTGCAAAATCTGTGAATTCCCGGTGATCACAAAAAACACTTAAAAACGCTCTATCTCTTCTATTTTACCCAGAAAACGCGTGTAAAGTTTTGCAAAAGATTTTTTTAAATATCTCCAAAAATATTTTTGCTACAGCCTATAATCATATATTGGCAGAATCTGTGAATTCCCGGTGATCACAAAAAACACTTAAAATCGCTATATCTCTTCTAGTTTACCTAGAAAACGCGTGTAAAGTTTTGCAAAAGATTTTTTTAAATATCTCCAAAAATATTTTTGCTACAGCCTATAAAAATATATTTGCAAAATCTGTGAATTCCCAGTGATCACAAAAAACACTTATAATCGCTCTATCTCTTCTAGTTTAGCCAGAAAACGCGTTTAAAGTTTTGCAAAAGATTTTTTTAAATATCTCCAAAAATATTTTTGCTACAGCCTATTATCATATATTGGCAAAATCTGTGAATTCCCAGTGATCACAAAAAACACTTATAATCGCTCTATCTCTTCTAGTTTAGCCAGAAAACGTGTTTAAAGTTTTGCAAAAGATTTTTTTAAATATCTCCAAAAATATTTTTGCTACAGCCTATTATCATATATTTGCAAAATCTGTGAATTCCCGGTGATCACAAAAAACACTTAAAAACGATCTATCTCTTCTAGTTTACCTAGAAAACGCGTGTAAAGTTTTGCAAAAGATTTTTTTAAATATCTCCAAAAATATTTTTGCTACAGCCTATAAAAATATATTGGCAGAATCTATGAATTCCCGGTGATCACAAAAAACACTTAAAAACGCTCTATCTCTTCTAGTTTACCCAGAAAACGCGTGTAAAGTTTTGCAAAAGATTTTTTTAAATATCTCCAAAAATATTTTTGCTACAGCCTATAATCATATATTGGCAGAATCTGTGAATTCCCGGTGATCACAAAAAACACTTAAAATCGCTATATCTCTTCTAGTTTACCTAGAAAACGCGTGTAAAGTTTTGCAAAAGATTTTTTTAAATATCTCCAAAAATATTTTTGCTACAGCCTATAAAAATATATTGGCAGAATCTATGAATTCCCGGTGATCACAAAAAACACTTAAAATCGCTCTATCTTTTCTAGTTTAGCTAGAAAACGCGTGTAAAATTTTGCAAAAGATTTTTTTAAATATCTCCAAAAATATTTTTGGTACAGCCTATAAACATATATTGGCAAAATCTGTGAATTCCCAGTGATCACAAAAAACACTTATAATCGCTCTATCTCTTCTAGTTTAGCCAGAAAACGCCTTTAAAGTTTTGCAAAAGATTTTTTTAAATATCTCCAAAAATATTTTTGCTACAGCCTATTATCATATATTGGCAGAATCTGTGAATTCCCGGTGATCACAAAAAACACTTAAAAACGCTCTATCTCTTCTAGTTTAGCCAGAAAACGCGTGTAAAGTTTTGCAAAAGATTTTTTCAAATATCTCCAAAAATATTTTTGCTACAGCCTATTATCATATATTGGCAGAATATGTGAATTCCCAGTGATCACAAAAAAACACTTATAATCGCTCTATCTCTTCTAGTTTAGCCAGAAAACGCGTGTAAAGTTTTGCAAAAGATTTTTTTAAATATCTCCAAAAATATTTTTGCTACAGCCTATAATCATATATTGGCAGAATCTGTGAATTCCCGGTGATCACAAAAAACACTTAAAATCGCTATATCTCTTCTAGTTTACCTAGAAAACGCGTGTAAAGTTTTGCAAAAGATTTTTTTAAATATCTCCAAAAATATTTTTGCTACAGCCTATAAAAATATATTGGCAGAATCTATGAATTCCCGGTGATCACAAAAAACACTTAAAATCGCTCTATCTTTTCTAGTTTAGCTAGAAAACGCGTGTAAAATTTTGCAAAAGATTTTTTTAAATATCTCCAAAAATATTTTTGGTACAGCCTATAAACATATATTGGCAAAATCTGTGAATTCCCAGTGATCACAAAAAACACTTATAATCGCTCTATCTCTTCTAGTTTAGCCAGAAAACGCCTTTAAAGTTTTGCAAAAGATTTTTTTAAATATCTCCAAAAATATTTTTGCTACAGCCTATTATCATATATTGGCAGAATCTGTGAATTCCCGGTGATCACAAAAAACACTTAAAAACGCTCTATCTCTTCTAGTTTACCCAGAAAACGCGTGTAAAGTTTTGCAAAAGATTTTTTTAAATATCTCCAAAAATATTTTTGCTACAGCCTATTATATTATATTGGCAGAATCTATGAATTCCCGGTGATCACAAAAAACACTTAAAATCGCTCTATCTCTTCTAGTTTACCTACAAAACGCGTGTAAAGTTTTGCAAAAGATTTTTTTAAATATCTCCAAAAATATTTTTGCTACAGCCTATAAAAATATATTTGCAAAATCTGTGAATTCCCAGTGATCACAAAAAACATTTAAAATCGCTCTATCTTTTCTAGTTTAGCTAGAAAACGCGTGTAAAATTTTGCAAAAGATTTTTTTAAATATCTCCAAAAATATTTTTGGTACAGCCTATAAACATATATTGGCAAAATCTGTGAATTCCCAGTGATCACAAAAAACACTTATAATCGCTCTATCTCTTCTAGTTTAGCCAGAAAACGCCTTTAAAGTTTTGCAAAAGATTTTTTTAAATATCTCCAAAAATATTTTTGCTACAGCCTATTATCATATATTGGCAGAATCTGTGAATTCCCGGTGATCACAAAAAACACTTAAAAACGCTCTATCTCTTCTAGTTTAGCCAGAAAACGCGTGTAAAGTTTTGCAAAAGATTTTTTCAAATATCTCCAAAAATATTTTTGCTACAGCCTATTATCATATATTGGCAGAATATGTGAATTCCCAGTGATCACAAAAAAACACTTATAATCGCTCTATCTCTTCTAGTTTAGCCAGAAAACGCGTGTAAAGTTTTGCAAAAGATTTTTTTAAATATCTCCAAAAATATTTTTGCTACGGCCTATTATATTATATTGGCAGAATCTGTGGATTCCCAGTGATCACAAAAAACACTTAAAAACGCTCTATTTCTTCTAGTTTAGCCAGAAAACGCGTGTAAAGTTTTGCAAAAGATTTTTTTAAATATCTCCAAAAATATTTTTGCTACAGCCTATTATCATATATTGGTAGAATATGTAAATTCCCGGTGATCACAAAAAACACTTAAAAACGCTCTATCTCTTCTAGTTTAGCCAGAAAACGCGTGTAAAGTTTTGCAAAAGATTTTTTCAAATATCTCCAAAAATATTTTTGCTACAGCCTATTATCATATATTGGCAGAATATGTGAATTCCCAGTGATCACAAAAAAACACTTATAATCGCTCTATCTCTTCTAGTTTAGCCAGAAAACGCGTGTAAAGTTTTGCAAAAGATTTTTTTAAATATCTCCAAAAATATTTTTGCTACGGCCTATTATATTATATTGGCAGAATCTGTGGATTCCCAGTGATCACAAAAAACACTTAAAAACGCTCTATTTCTTCTAGTTTAGCCAGAAAACGCGTGTAAAGTTTTGCAAAAGATTTTTTTAAATATCTCCAAAAATATTTTTGCTACAGCCTATTATCATATATTGGTAGAATATGTAAATTCCCAGTGATCACAAAAAACACTTAAAATCGCTCTATCTCTTCCAGTTTAGCCAGAAAACGCATTTAAAGTTTTGCAAAAGATTTTTTTAAATATCTCCAAAAATATTTTTGCTACAGCCTATTATCATATATTGGCAGAATCTGTGAATTCCCGGTGATCACAAAATCACTTAAAAATGCTCTATCTCTTCTAGTTTAGCCAAAAAACGCGTGTAAAGTTTTGCAAAAGATTTTTTAAATATCTCCAAAAATAATTTTGTTACAGCCTATTATCATATATTGACAGAATCTGTGAATTCCCGGTGATCACAAAAAACACTTTTAATCGCTCTATCTCTTCTAGTTTAGCCAGAAAACGCGTTTAAAGTTTTGCAAAAGATTTTTTTAAATATCTCCAAAAATATTTTTGCTACAGCCTATTATCATATATTGGCAGAATATGTAAATTCCCAGTGATCACAAAAAACACTTAAAATCGCTCTATCTCTTCTAGTTTAGCCAGAAAACGCATTTAAAGTTTTGCAAAAGATTTTTTTAAATATCTCCAAAAATATTTTTGCTAAAGCCTATTATCATATATTGGCAGAATCTGTGAATTCCCGGTGATCACAAAAAACACTTAAAAACGCTCTATCTCTTCTAGTTTAGCCAAAAAACGCGTGTAAAGTTTTGCAAAAGATTTTTTAAATATCTCCAAAAATAATTTTGTTACAGCCTATTATCATATATTGACAGAATCTGTGAATTCCCAGTGATCACAAAAAACACTTTTAATCGCTCTATCTCTTCTAGTTTAGCCAGAAAACGCGTTTAAAGTTTTGCAAAAGATTTTTTTAAATATCTCCAAAAATATTTTTGCTACAGCCTATTATCATATATTGGCAGAATCTGTGAATTCCCGGTGATCACAAAAAACACTTAAAAACGCTCTATCTCTTCTAGTTTAGCCAGAAAACGCGTGTAAAGTTTTGCAAAAGATTTTTTTAAATATCTCCAAAAATATTTTTGCTACAGCCTATTATCATATATTGGCAGAATCTGTGAATTCCCGGTGATCACAAAAAACACTTAAAAACGCTCTAGTTTAGCCAGAAAACGTGTTTAAAGTTTTGCAAAAGATTTTTTTAAATATCTCCAAAAATATTTTTGCTACAGCCTATTATCATATATTGGCAGAATCTGTGAATTCCCGGTGATCACAAAAAACACTTAAAAACGCTCTATCTCGTCTAGTTGAGCCAAAAAACGCGTGTAAAGTTTTGCAAAAGATTTTTTTAAATATCTCCAAAAATATTTTTGCTACAGTCTATTATCATATATTGGCAAAATCTGTAAATTCCCAGTGATCACAAAAAACACTTAAAATCGCTCTATCTCTTCTAGTTTACCCAGAAAACGCGTGTAAAGTTTTGCAAAAGATTTTTTAAATATCTCCAAAAATATTTTTGCTACAGTCTATTATCATATATTGGCAAAATCTGTAAATTCCCAGTGATCACAAAAAACATTTAAAATCGCTCTATCTCTTCTAGTTTACCTAGAAAACGCGTGTAAAGTTTTGCAAAAGATTTTTTTAAATATCTCCAAAAATATTTTTGCTACAGCCTATAAGCATATATTGGCAAAATCTGTGAATTCCCAGTGATCACAAAAAACACTTAAAATCGCTCTATCTCTTCTAGTTTACCCAGAAAACGCGTGTAAAGTTTTGCAAAAGATTTTTTAAATATCTCCAAAAATATTTTTGCTACAGTCTATTATCATATATTGGCAAAATCTGTAAATTCCCAGTGATCACAAAAAATACTTAAAAACGCTCTAGTTTAGCCAGAAAACGCGTTTAAAGTTTTGCAAAAGATTTTTTTAAATATCTCCAAAAATATTTTTGCTACAGCCTATTATCATATATTGGCAGAATCTGTGAATTCCCGGTGATCACAAAAAACACTTAAAAACGCTCTATCTCGTCTAGTTGAGCCAAAAAACGCGTGTAAAGTTTTGCAAAAGATTTTTTTAAATATGTCCAAAAATATTTTTGCTACAGTCTATTATCATATATTGGCAAAATCTGTAAATTCCCAGTGATCACAAAAAATACTTAAAATCGCTCTATCTCTTCTAGTTTAGCCAGAAAACGCGTTTAAAGTTTTGCAAAAGAGTTTTTTAAATATCTCCAAAAATATTTTTGCTAAAGCCTATTATCATATATTGGCAAAATCTGTGAATTCCCGGTGATCACAAAAAACGCTTAAAATCGTTCTATCTCTTCTAGTTTAGCCAGAAAACGCGTGTAAAGTTTTGCAAAAGATTTTTTTAAATATCTCCAAAAATATTTTTGCTCCAGCCTATTATATTATATTGGCAGAATCTGTGGATTCCCAGTGATCACAAAAAACACTTATCACAAAAATCGCTCTATCTCTTCTAGTTTACCTAGAAAACGCGTGTAAAGTTTTGCAAAAGATTTTTTTAAATATCTCCAAAAATATTTTTGCTACAGCCTATAAACATATATTTGCAAAATCTGTGAATTCCCAGTAATCACAAAAAACACTTAAAATCGCTCTATCTCTTCTAGTTTACCCAGAAAACGCGTGTAAAGTTTTGCAAAAGATTTTTTTAAATATCTCCAAAAATATTTTTGCTACAGCCTATTATCATATATTGGCAAAATCTGTAAATTCCCAGTGATCACAAAAAATACTTAAAATCGCTCTATCTCTTCTAGTTTAGCCAGAAAACGCGTTTAAAGTTTTGCAAAAGAGTTTTTTAAATATCTCCAAAAATATTTTTGCTACAGCCTATTATCACATATTGGCAAAATCTGTGAATTCCCAGTGATCACAAAAAATACTTAAAATCGTTCTATCTCTTCTTGTTTAGCCAGAAAACGCGTTTAAAGTTTTGCAAAAGATTTTTTAAATATCTCCAAAAATGTTTTTGCTACAGCCTATTATCATATATTGGCAAAATATGTGAATTCCCAGTGATAACAAAAAACATTTAAAATCGCTCTATCTCTTCTAGTTTACCTAGAAAACGCGTGTAAAGTTTTGCAACAGATTTTTTTAAATATCTCCAAAAATATTTTTGCTACAGCCTATTATCATATATTGGCGAAATCTGTGGATTCCCAGTGATAACAAAAAACACTTATAATCGCTCTATCTCTTCTAGTTTAGCCAGAAAGCGCGTTTAAAATTTTGCAAAAGATTTTTTTAAATATCTCCAAAAATATTTTTGCTACGGCCTATTATCATATATTGGCAGAATATGTGAATTCCCAGTGATCACAAAAAAACACTTATAATCGCTCTATCTCTTCTAGTTTAGCCAGAAAACGCGTGTAAAGTTTTGCAAAAGATTTTTTTAAATATCTCCAAAAATATTTTTGCTACAGCCTATTATCATATATTGGCAGAATGTGTAAATTCCCAGTGATCACAAAAAACACTTAAAATCGCTCTATCTCTTCTAGTTTAGCTAGAAAACGCCTTAAAAGTTTTGCAAAAGAGTTTTTTAAATATCTCCAAAAATATTTTTGCTACAGCCTATTATATTATATTGGCAGAATCTGTGGATTCCCAGTGATCACAAAAAACACTTAAAATCGCTCTATCTCTTCTAGTTTAGCCAAAAAACGCGTTTAAAGTTTTGCAAAAGATTTTTTTAAATATCTCCAAAAATATTTTTGCTACAGCCTATAAACATATATTTGCAAAATCTGTGAATTCCCAGTGATCACAAAAAACACTTATAATCGCTCTATCTCTTCTAGTTTAGCTAGAAAACACGTTTAAAGTTTTGCAAAAGATTTTTTTAAATATCTCCAAAAATATTTTTGCTACAGCCTATAAACATATATTTGCAAAATCTGTGAATTCCCAGTGATCACAAAAAACACTTATAATCGCTCTATCTCTTCTAGTTTAGCCAGAAAACGCGTGTAAAGTTTTGCAAAAGATTTTTTTAAATATCTCCAAAAATATTTTTGCTACAGCCTATAATCATATATTGGCAAAATCTGTGAATTCCCAGTGATCACAAAAAATACTTAAAATCGTTCTATCTCTTCTTGTTTAGCCAGAAAACGCGTTTAAAGTTTTGCAAAAGATTTTTTAAATATCTCCAAAAATATTTTTGCTACAGCCTATTATCATACATTGGCAAAATCTGTGAATTCCCAGTGATCACAAAAAACTCTTAAAATCGCTCGATCTCTTCTAGTTTAGCTAGAAAACGCGTTTAAAGTTTTGCAAAAGATTTTTTTAAATATCTCCAAAAATATTTTTGCTACAGCCTGTTATCGTATATTGGCATAATATGTAAACTCCCAGTGATAACAAAAAACACTTAAAATCGCTCTATCTCTTCTAGTTTAGCCAGAAAACGCGTGTAAAGTTTTGTAAAAGATTTTTTTAAATATCTCCAAAAATATTGTTGCTACAGCCTATTATCATAAATTGGCATAATATGTGGATTTCCAGTTATCACAAAAACCACTTAAAATCGTTCTATCTCTTCTTGTTTAGCCAGAAAACGCGTTTAAAGTTTTGCAAAAGATTTTTTAAATATCTCCAAAAATATTTTTGCTACAGCCTATTATCATACATTGGCAAAATCTGTGAATTCCCAGTGATCACAAAAAACTCTTAAAATCGCTCGATCTCTTCTAGTTTAGCTAGAAAACGCGTTTAAAGTTTTGCAAAAGATTTTTTTAAATATCTCCAAAAATATTTTTGCTACAGCCTATAAACATATATTTGCAAAATCTGTGAATTCCCAGTGATCACAAAAAACACTTATAATCGCTCTATCTCTTCTAGTTTAGCCAGAAAACGCGTGTAAAGTTTTGCAAAAGAGTTTTTTAAATATTTCCAAAAATATTTTTGCTACAGCCTATTATCGTATATTGGCAGAATCTGTGAATTCCCAGTGATCACAAAAAACACTTAAAATCGCTCTATCTCTTCTAGTTTAGCCAGAAAACGCATTTAAAGTTTTGCAAAAGATTTTTTTAAATATCTCCAAAAATATTTTTGCTACAGCCTATTATCATACATTGGCAAAATCTGTGAATTCCCAGTGATCATAAAAAACACTTAAAATCACTCTATCTCTTCTAGTTTAGTCAGAAAACGCGTTTAAAGTTTTGCAAAAGATTTTATTTTTATTTTCATTTAACCTCAATGTAAAAATTGTAATTCTTAAAATATAGGCTTACAATATTGTAAAATTTGATGGAAAATATTTCTTATATTATTTTATACATTTTTTTTTTGTATTAAATCATAAAAAATTTTTTTATCTAAATTTTTTAATGAAAACATCTATTTTGTAATTGAAATGTGAGAATTTTAAAGATATGAGGTTAATGCAATATTCATGGAATTTTTGAATATACAAAAAAAAATTTTTAATAATACTTGTAGAACATAAACATAACATTTGTGTATATACACACATACAATTAACAATACTTAAGTTATTAAACTAGTTTAACGAATACTTGTTTAATATAACAAAAATAAAACCAAATAAAACAAAAAAAAAACAAGAAAATTGAAATGATGATTATTCAATCAAGTGAAAAATAGAACAATTTGATTAAAAAAAAATTCGTGGAACTTCAAAATTAAAATATCAAGTTAATTTATTTGAATATAATTAAAAAATTAAAAATTGTTAAAATTTAACAAGTACAAAAAATTTTAATACATAATTAAATTTGCAATTATATAATCAAAATGTTGTACAACACAACATTCAATTAATCTTAAATTTGTGGGAATACATATAAGCGTTATACAATACATTCAATCATTCTTAATTAAATTGGAATTTGAATAGCATGCATAATATTATATAGAAAATATTTATGGCAAATAATATTGAATTGTCAAAATTTTCATAATATTTGTTTAAATTGCCATTCAAAAAATATAATTTGCTAAAAAAATAATTTTAAGTTAATTATATATTCACGTATTTGTTAATTACATATTTATATTAGTACTCGTATGCAAAATATAATATGTATGTATTTTTTCTTGAATTATTGAAATAATATTAAATTTAAATTGAGTTTTTTTATGATTAAATTTAGAAAATTATCTGAAATTAATAACAAATGGAATAGATAAAAATATAAAAATCAAAATAACAAAATATTTTTCAATTTTTGATCAGAACGGATTCTTAATATTGAAATTGTGTGCTATTGATATTAAGTGCAATAAAATAATTTCCAAAATTTTCCAAAATTTCAAAATCATTATTCAGAAAGGCGAGATGTGGTAGGCCGATAAATTATAAACGATAAAAAGTGAACAGGAACAAATTATTGCTATGAAAGATCAGTGTCATAACTTTGTGGTTTAAGATTTTTTGTGACCACAACATTGAAAGATTTTAACATGACATTATCCTTAATAACAAATGTGTAGCTTTACAAATTCTTCTATATAAGAACATAGAAAAAAATTTTAATAAAATATTTTTTTAACTACAATTTTCACGTTTTTATTAAATATAAATATCAATTTGATTAAATTATGCAATATCATTATTAAATTTAATAAATTCCTTTTTGTTTGCTTAAAATTTTTAATCAAAACTAAAATTTTTAAAACATACATTATGTATGTAATGATTTGTAGAGTAATAAATTTCATAGATACATTTCTATAATATCAAAAGAAAAATCCGACTGAATTATGATCGTAAATCATTTCACATACATGTATATACAAAAAAAACTGACATTTTTAACAATATCGATGCGAAATATAATTGAAAATAATTTCTTATATATGATTTGAATTTATTAAAGATAAATTTCCGTTGTTTGATTATGATTTTTATTAAGAATTCAATTAATTTGTGTTTAACATCCTTTTTATGACATAATATTACTTATATATAGGCTGAGAACTGCACACATTACATATGTACACTTAAAAATGAAATCCAACAAATCATTTATACAAAGTGATACAATATATAACATTTATTATTTCTTTTTTATTTTTAATATAAATTGTGATGTAGACGTGTTATGAATGTCACTATGTTTGTTATATTTCTAAAACTGAACAATAGTTTATAGTTCGCATTTCTATTTTCTTTAACATTATTTTGATATTATAATACTGTTATAATTTTCATTCAATTTATCAAGCTTACTTTCATTTTTTGGTTTACTTATCGAAGTGTGATTGTCAAACAAATTCCTATTGCCTTTATATCATTCAGAAAATGTGCCACATCCATTTTTTGTTATAAATATATAATTCATGTATTTGTATAACAATAGTAATTTCTATTAAAATCGTACGCCTGAAATTAAAAATTCGACTCTTTTGTCAATTTTTGGTGTTGTGCATTTAAAATACAAAACGTATTAATATGTACCCATCTCGTAAACATTCTGTTTAAAAACGTATTTATTTGCAAAATGAATACCATTCTTTAAGAAAAATAATCCCAACTTTTCGTTATAAGAAATGCCTGCGTAATAACATTAGTTAACGGCAAATATATTGACCACTGTTATGTTACGGTTAATTATATTTCTCCAATAGATTTTTGAAGTCTGCATTACTATATACATGATCTTTATTAAAAAAAAATTTCACACATTTAATATAGTACTGGAATTTCTCACAAATGAATGCATATATTTATGTCATCCATATATACCCTATAAATGTCAATCAAAAGAATTTGTGTAACATAGTAGCTACGAGTATTTCTATTTTATTTTGTTATTAAATAACTATATTATATCAAAACCAGTTAAAAGTAAAGAAATGTCAAATAAAATGACATTTGATTGCATACAATTATGACAGTAAATGTTCATTTATAAAATATATTTATTTTTCAATAATTGATAATTAAATTTTATACATGTATGTATGTATGAGGTTCGGACAATTTTAACATTTTTTTTTTATTTTAAATAATATTTAAGGAGATGACAATTAACAAAGTATAAATTAGATTAAAACAAACATGATATCCTTACATAAATTGAAATAGTTGGGTATCGTATCAACAAAATTTTTTTCTTCAGACGAACGCAGAATGTACCTACATCTGTGCAACAACATCTAATAAATTGTAGAAATATGTACATGCTACAATTTAATTTGTAACAGGGAGCGGTAATACATAATATAATTGATTTTATAACATTCTATCTACACATTTTTCTACAATTTAAAATTTGCTGTACATAGTTTTATTGAGCGTAAATTGCTTACAAATACAATAAGTCAAATGCAATATTAATTGTTAGCTAAAATAGAAAATCAAAATTCCAGCTACATTTTTGCGAGCATAGATATTTGTCATTAGATATAGATTACGCCATCATATTGTGAACAGCACATTGTGAATTAATGATGGTAGGAATGAAAACAACTTAAATTTAATTTTTTAATACTTACTCACACAAGTTATAGAAAAGGTATGATGATAGCCAAATATAAAAAAAAAACCGTTTTAATTTTTGGATTACATAAAATCGGAGCTGTACAACAGTGATGTAATTTACAAATCGTCGTAAACATTTAAAAGTTTTATTCCGATCAAAATTTAAAGCAGTAGCGGTAGTACAATAAATTAATCTAGTCCAATAGTTCAAAGTACTTCGTACAATATAACCGTTCTTTTTATTTAAGCCTTATAAAAATAATTTAATATTTTAAAATGTTAATATCATTTATAGTGTTCTTTTAGGAAGATAAATCACATTAAAATCTATCCAACGGCCTCGATGGAGGTTCTCTTGAATGTGGCTCCGCTTCATGTTCGTTTTAGAAAAGATATGAAATGAGTATTGCGAATAAGGTAATGCAGTGATCTAAAACCTGGTGACCTTAGGGGCTACCTTAGTATTGTGAGAGAGATCAACGCATTCAGGACATGGGGTTGCCCTTGGGCACATCATCCGAAGGTGAAAAACAAAGTGCGGCCTTACGTTGTGGAACTGCACGAAAAGCGGATCTGGACAAGGGAGACCAATCAATAGAAGCTCTGATTTTCTACAAAAATTTGTCCAATTAACGGGTGAGTGTTAACAGCAGGAACATAAATATCACAAGGACCTTCGGCAACTGTCCATCAGTATTTCAGACTGAAACATATGCTACTGAATTTTGTGCTCTGGAGCTAATATACGCTCCAGAGCTATAGGAACCTCAAGATTAACAAAATCTTTATTATTACAGACAGTAGGGCCATTCTTGGGTTCCGCTCATCTGATGTAATGGGATCCTAACTACTACGGGAATACTTTGAAACTACACGGAACGGAGAGAGCTTATAGTCTATCCCGGAGGGGAGCGACAACTTGTTTCATTGGTTCGGACCAATGCCTTGGAGTGGCAAGGACAAAGATCTTTCGCGTTCTGGATAGTTAAGAAGATCAGACCAGGATTGATCATTAACAAAATTATCTGGCGCTTTCAAAAAATAATGAAAAAATTTAATTTGTATTTAAAAATAATTTACAATTATTTAAACACTACATTTTGTTACTCATTACTCGTTACTGTAACGAGACATATATTGTAAAATAGTTTTTATTTTTTTTGTATGAGAATTTTCCTCGAAATCATAAATTTTATAAGAAATTGCATTGAATATTTTTAGCGATTTGTACAAAATTTATTAATCAATAATATTAAAATTAACACCTTAAATTAATTTTTACCTCAAAATCGAAATTATGGACACTATATTATAATTATCCTGTGTAATTCATATACATTATATTATATTGATATATATTATGTGTGATTTCTTATTAATTTTCAATGGAAATTCATGTATTCGCATTATAATTATAAAAAATTCAAAAGATATCAGACGAACTAAAATAATTTTTTTATTTTTAATTTAATGCAAGCATAACAATTATAAGACGGGGGGCTTATATCATGAACCGAATTATGATTCCGTAATTTTTAATTATAATATGCTGCCCATTTATGTACATTATTTGTGTAATTAAAATTTGTAAAATTTCTTTACAGTTCTTTTGATCAAATCCAGTTTTATTCCTTAATATGTTTTTTTAATCTCAAATTTATTATTGGAATTTATTAATATTACTAATTACTTTAAAAAAATTTTCATTATTATCAAATAAAACTTGAATTAAAATATTTGCTCTAATTAAAATAATTTTTTATAGTATTAAAAAAAAAATGAGAAAATTATTGAATTTTAATTAAATTTTTTTAACCACAAAAAACAAAAAAAGGAAAACAAATAAATAAAATGAAAAGCGAGAAAAAATTCCCTTGAACATTTCAACAAAAATGCAAGTGAAAGAGATCGCTTATCATAAATTTTGATGCTAAACTTTTGACCAATTTTTAATACTAAAAATAAAGTCGTTAAAATTGCGTGAAAAATTCCAGTAAAATGCTAAGATAACAAGTAAAATTTTTAATATCTTTTTCCGTTTTTCTTTTTTATCCATTGTATCGCCAAGCATATGGAAGGTATTGTGATAGCATCAAGTTACAAATGTCAGATTTTCGAAATACATTTTAATATAATTAAATACAACTAAATTTTATTTCTCCGTGTTAGACTACAGATATGCGAAACAACCGGGGATTTTTCCAGGGATACTGTATATTATTCTGTACTCTTGGTTATTAGTTTTACATATACAGACCTCTGCGTCTGATATTACAATTTATATCTCAATTTTATTTGCTACACTTCATCGATTTGAAAACATTAAGTCCTACAAACTCCTTTATTATTTCACATGTTCACATCATTTGTATTACAACTGTCTTAGTTGAGGAAAAGAATTGGGAAATTTTTGTTTAATATCGATTTCCAAATACAGCAAGCTAAGTATTAGCCAACTTTTCATTAAATATTTTATATTATACCGCCTTTAAAACTTCTTATCCTAACTAGTATTTGTAGGTGAATCACTTGAAAAATGTATACAATACGGTCGATTATATGCTGATCACATGAGATTTTTTTTTATATTTTTGTTTCCTCCAAAATACTAGTTTTGAACAAGAATTGTGGAAACTAAAAATGTAAAAAAGAAAAAAATTCAAAATATTAATTGAAATTTTAGTGCGGTTGATCAGGATTTCATCAGAATAACAAATTTTCGTAAGGGATCAATTTAACAAATTTGTGTGAGTGCATATTATGTATGTGCACATGTATACCGAAGTCAATATATGACTACATATAATTGCTCTAGATGCAATACGATATACGCATAAAAATCAAAAAAATTCAAAAATGTGAAATGATAGTGGTTCACAACAGATAATCAATTAAAGAATATATACAAAAAAAAATATATTGCAGAAATATCGGATATATTTTTGTGATCTTGAATTATTATGAAATAATTACAATTGAATGTTTAAATATTTATAATTCCATTCATTTACATTTTGTAATCAAAAATGGAATAAGAAGAAAAATTTTAAAGAATTTTTTTTATAAAAAAAAAGGACACAAAATTTTCATATTTACAATCTACATTACATTTTAGACTCAATGAGAATTGACCAAATGAAATACGATTCAATTAAGAATTGAAATTTTAAATAATTTTTTTTAAAATTTCAATTCTTAACTGTGTTCACTCCGTCTGGATTAATTATGGCATTGTTTCTGTAGAATAAAATTTCGTAACCCCGTCCATTTCAAATTTTGACTCTTCAAAGTTACGAAAAAATGTGAATTTTTTCTGAACTCAGAAAAATCCAAAATCTGTAAATTTAGTACCTAGAAAGCTAAAGAATTAATTCTTCTATCTTAAAAAACTTGAACAAATATAAAATTTACAAATTGATTATTTAAATTTACTTTTTGCTCAAACTGGTTTTTTGTAAATTTTTTGTAATGCTCAAAATCAGAAACTCGGATGTGTCCGAAATTTCCAAAAATTTATAAATAATTAATAAATACTTAATGGAACAAAAAATTTTTTTTTGTAATTTTTTCCTTCCAGAGCTATTCTATATGTTATATTTTTAAAACTTTGTTAAATGTCAATAATTCTTGATTCAGCATTTCTTTGACACCATTAATATTGTCGATCTTCAACAAATATATGTACAACATACAATAAAAAAAAACTCCAAAATTTATGCAAAATTTTCAAATTTTTAATCTAAATTTAATAAGAGAATTACTTAAGTTAAATTTAAGATAGTTTCCATTATTGCACCCACAGCCCCAAAAATACGAGTTCTAGATTTAACTTTTTAAAAAGAAATGTACAATTTGAGAAACTATTAGCTTGATCAATATTTATTCTGGGGAATTGTTGACAAATTTTTTTTGTTGCAAAATATTCTCTAAAATGTTAAAATACTGTTCTTATAATTTCAAAATTTTGTTTTTTTTTATTATTATACTTACCATACCTTTTTAACCTTTAACTTATACTTCAGCTGAGCACCGCTTTTTTCATTAAATTGTTTTATACAGAATGGCAATCTATATATGTATGTACACAATTCTTTAAAATTTTTTTTTTTTCAATCAAATTTTTATTTCTTTTGTTTTATATAGCATGACAAAATTAATAGTACCTACTACTGAATCTCATAATATAGCACTTGTTACAAATTACAAAAAAAAAAACAAAGAAAAAAAATTGTAAATTTATTTGTCATTTTATTCGATTCCATTAATAATTCGAACTGCATGTTATGAGAGCAAAATATACAATAAAAAAAAAAAATTGTTGACTATAACAGGTTAATGTACGATTTTACCTTAACTTATTAAATTCAAGGGTTCACGTTGATTTTTATAAGGAGATACAGGTTTGTCGGAGAGGTTGCACATACAATTATTATCATTGCCATTTAATCCAGTAATTTTCAATTACAAATGAAACTTGTTAAATATTTTTTTATTTCATTTCATTTTCTTAAATTTTTACAATTCTGAAAAAAAAAAATTTCAAAAACAAAACAACAGAAGTGACAGTGCCCTAATTTTTTACTTCTGAATTTTTTTTTTACATTTTTTTATGTTTTTTTTTTTTTCTTTAAGGTTTTTATTTATGAAGAAATGATAAAAAATAAACTGGTAAGTTATAAATATAAGGCATTTTTGTAAATATTTTGCAAAATAGTTGCACACATACACACAAATATATTTTTTTCAATATAAAGAATAAAATCATTTTGATACGCTTTCATATTTATGATTACAAGGAGTAAGAAATAAAAATTCTTTAATTAACCTTGAGTTCCATAATGCAGTAATACAATCGTACTATAATTCTATTTAGAAATTTATGATTAAACTGAATTCATCAATATACGAGATTTCAAAAGAGTATTACTGCAGTATGGTACTCAAGATCACTAACGAGCACATATAAGAAGATATAGATATATCGGTTTGATAAGAAGATATAGTTATGTCACTTTCCATTTTATTTTGGACATGGAAGCGTCAAAATATTAAAATACAGTAGTAGAAATTAGTTTTGATATTGTGTTAATTTTTTTTTTATTTTTCACTCAGAAATAATTTTAATTTTGCTATTTTTTCACATAAACTGTAATAAAATTGGTAAATTTTAAGATAAACTGACTGATATTTAAATCATATAGGGAAATTTCAAAATTTACCACTGTCATTAACAAGTGAAATGTCAAATATGTTTCATTATGATAAAACCATTTTTTACACATTTGTAAACTGCAACATTTTTTTTTTTTTTTTTTTTATTAGTTTTTTATTTTTTATATTCATTTAATTCATATAATTTCTTCATGTAAAAAACTATAAAATAAGAATTCAATATCATATTAACTAAAGTAATGGCCCCCTTGGAGCTCTCTAAATTATACATTATTTCCATTTGAAAATTGGTTTTAACAAATCTGTATTATATTATTTACTTTTAATTTATATTAATACATTTATACTTACATTGGGTGCAAAAAGTCTTAAAAAAAAAACACCCTAATCTTTAATAAAAGAAAATTGAAAATTCTAAACTAATCTAAATTTTACTATCCTAAACCTAAGAAAAAAATTGTCAATTTAACCACCAATATTGACTTCTGTGTGTTGTAATACTCTTGTCTCTATTAGAAATGTCCTTACTGAATTTCGTCCTTTCGTTCAAAGTATATGGGCAATTTATTATAGATGTGTCTGTAGCTCTTCTGTTAAAGTGATATAGAATTGGGATTCTATCTTGATTTTGTATAATTCCCATTTTGTCGAGATATATAAACCCCTCTGGGGGAATATAATCACTTGTCATAGCTTCTTGTATGTATTGGTCACTTTCATGTTGAGAATGGTTTATAAGGGAGTTTTCTTGTACTAATGCCGCACGTCTATAAAAATTTCTTGTTAGTGATATTATAAAATTATCGATTCTAATTATTTTTGCTTCGTTGTAGATGTTTCTGTTTGAAATGTAATGTTTATAATTTGTTTCGCTTTTTCTGTATTTGTTTAGGCAAGCCCTCATGCATTTCCTTTCAAACTTTCTTGCTTCTTCCATTACAGATGCACTAACATTGAACCATGTCGGGCAACCATATGTTAAGACAGGTCTAATAAGTGTCTGATAGGCAATAATTTTTACTCTGCTGTCAAGGCGTTTGCAATAAAATAGATTTTTTGAAATTGCGAAAGCCTTTCTTGCTTTATCGATCTGCCGTCTCAAGTGCAATGTAAAGTTGAGATTATTTTGGAAATGGACACCTAAATATTTTACATTAGGGCTGGTACAGATATTGATGTCATTAGTTGCTCTAATTTTAAATTGTTTCCAATTTTTTCGAACTGATATGTGACATTTTGAGACATTTTTCCTGTGTAAACTGCAACATTTAAGTAAAAAAAAAATAAAGCTTAAATGCTGTTTACGGGCGGCTTCAGCTCTTAAAGATGTTTAAAATCAAGAATAAATTAAATAAAATACAAAAAGTGAAAGTATTTTTATTCAAAGAAAAAATCTATAATATACAAGTATATGCACTCTTCTTTCTCACTGTTTCTGTTCGAAAAATACTGAAACCTTAAAATCAATTTTATTTTCAATTATTTATTATACTCGATTAATTATTGCAATGTAAATACCAAGTATTTTACAAAATAAAAATTTAGAACACTTTAATTAGGCATTCTATCTATAAATGTATATGTGGGCTATACACAAAATCTATAGCTATACAAATTTGTAAATAAAATTTCAAGATAATTCTAATTTCTTTGAAAACTTTATCAAATCAATGAAAAATTCGAATAAATTATATTCTATATAAATTCATTCACTATCTAAAACTATCCGTCCAAAATTAAATAGTCCAATTATAATAATTGTCAAAATAAAAATTTCATTATTTCAATTGTGATAAAATATTTGAAATTTTGTATTAGATGAAAGGATTGTCGTTTTTATTGATAAATGTTTTAAAAAATTAACAACGTGACTTTAATAAATTTATATTTGCTTGCAGGTTCGTTTTTTTCAATAAATTTTTAATTGAGAATCTAATCAATTGGCGTCGCATAATAACTATAATAATTGGTATCCTTTGACAAGTGTAATTTTAAATATTTAGGTGAGGCAACAATATATTTGCTATAAACAAAATTAAAATTACTGAAAGCTTTTGTAAAATTTATGATACCTTCAAAATATAATACTAAAAATTAAAAGTGTATCAAAAACAATAAAAAAAAAATAATTTACTTTTTAATCATCAAAAATTTTAAATATTTAATTTTATCAATTAAAGTCATTGAATAAATAAAAATAATCTGCACAAAATAGCTAGGTGGCGCCGCCACACTAAATATACCATAATATTTTATCAAAAATTCTAAGCTGAAGAAAACCCATTTTAATTTAAAAAAAAATATAAGTAAGAAAAATGTAATTGATTAAAATTATCTATAATTTTATTTAACAGCGCCACAAAATAAATTTTATGATAGTTAAAATAATTAAAAATTAAGAAATATTTAATTTTTAAAGTTATTTGCAGAAAATTGCAGATTATACAATTTAAAAAAATTATTTTTGAATATAATTAAGGGATCATTGCCAGATCTGCCAATTTCTTATGGATTTATTGAATTTTTTAATTATTTTACTTTATAGTTAAACGAATAATTGTTGAAGTTGACACTGAGAAATTATTTTATAAGCAAGACTTTATTTAAAAACACGTCAGAAAATGAGCTGAAATTTTTTCTTGCTTACTTGTATCGATTACTTTCAAAAATAATTATATAAAATTATTAAAGTAATTTTTTAAACCTTATATTCTCTTAGAAAACTGTTCTAATTAAATATTTATTGAAACACTGTTTGAATAATCAACTAAAACGATATTATACAGGCTTTTGTTTCATTTGGTTTTGATAACTGAAACCAAAATCTATAGACATAGACATAAAATTTAACACATTCACGCCCTCTTAAGTTTAAATCAGTTATTGTGATATTTATTTTACTCTTAAGACAACAACATTGCATATTAATTTTGTATATATATGGACGATTTGAATGTATTCCCAAATTTCCTTGTTAAATTTGAAATTTTAATTGATCAAATTGACGTTTATACTTACCATGTATACAAAAGCAACGTAATGTGTTCCTCTTCTCACGTCATTAATAATAAGTAATAAATTTTTCACCATTTACCGATAAAAGGGCTTGCCACGAGCCTAATATATAAAAATTGCTTAAAATTCCAAGAAAATTAATAGTTTAATGTCCAAGATAATTGTGTGAAACTGTGTCTCAATTACGGTTTATCCAAAGTTTGATCTGCATAGGTTGTGGTATTCAATCTCCCAAAAAAGTTTGTTATGCACTAATCTTGTATTAAAATATAAAAGATTAAGAAACCATGATTTAATTAGTCTTACAGCAAAAATACGAAATTGAACATTAGTGAAACTCACATTTCTAGTATCTGTGGTACGCATATAGTTGATAATCACAATGAAACTCGAATTGAAATTTTGATAAAAATCAGTTTATATAAAACTGAGGTGCATGAGGGCATTAAAACAGGCCGATATGAAGCAAAAAATGCTTTTTATGCACCTTTCAGTGAATTCTCTATATTTTTTTCTGCACTTCTTTAATATTTTTTATTGACGTACGGCAAAAAGAAATTTTACAACTTCCTTAAATCGTTATTTTACTTGAACCTTTTTTTGTCATTTACCTTGTTATAGTTTTAAAGTTTAGTTCAGCTACGGAAAATCTGATTACACCGTTCAATACTGCATAAAAAGTTAAGCAAGACGGCTGTATTTAAAAGTTTTTTTTTTGGATTTGGATTGTACGGCACTCTAAGTCTGAGTCGATGGTAATATGTCTTGTTTTCAGAGACTCTCTCACAGAATTTAAAATGCACTTATTTTAAACTCATAAAAATTATTTCTATGGACTTCAAATTGCGTTAACACCATTTATGAAACTTACGTGAACCAACTTATTAAATATAAAATTTTCTAAATTTAGTTTTAATTTTTTTTCTATTATTTATTCTTTTTGAATGTGAAAAAGAGTGGAAAATTTTTCTAAAAATACAATAATAACCTTGTCAAAATGCACATAAATCAAATTTTTGAACACCAACCACTGTGAAAAATTATTTTATCTTACACTTTTTTATTTTTCATTTATACATGTATGTGTATATGAAAACAACTATGAATGTCACTTTAACACCTAATGAATATGCGATGCAATTATGGTACGTGCATAATAAAAAACGGTGCATGTGAATAGCGTACAATTTTTTTTTTCTAAAAGAAAATATGAAAAAAGTAAAATCTAAGATCGTTTTAAACTTTATGTTGAGGTCAGTTGGGTGTTTATTTACATATCATGCCAAATATTAATTTTTTTTTTATTCTTTTATATTTGAATGCACTTGTTAGATCATTTCAATCCGTAAAAAAAAAATTTATCAAGGTTAAATATTAATAATTTCTAGTTATGATTTTATAAATTTAGAAACTATAGTAATTGTTTAATAACTTCTAATTAAATAAAATTCGAAAAAAGAAAAATATTCGAAATTCAAATTTAATTTTAACTTTATAGAAAAATTTGGTTTGGCCTTTTTTAATTAATGAATAACAATTAAAATTATGATCAATTTAAAAAAAAAAAAAGTTGTTTAATAAAAAAAAATTAGCAAAATCTTAGTTAACCTTTAATTATACATCTAATTACATACTTTATGGTATAATTTGCGGAGCTATATAACTTTTAATTTTCGAAAAATTTCGCAGAGACATGTGTTATACAAACAGAATATCGAAAGTTCAATTCTACTTCGGAAATAACTTCAAATCTTAAATATTCTGACTATTAACGAATTGAGCATAAAAAACCTAACACTCAATTATAGCTACGATCCTCAACGATATCTGTTAGTTGAATCAAATTAAACTATATTGTTCAATAAGCTTTAAAACAGGTACCTGCAAAATGTGATTGGCCAATCCCAGTGCCTATTATTTTTCAAAAGACAATAAAATAATTTTAGTAATTGTTCTTAAAATCGGTAAAAATGGCTCAGAAACCACGAAATTCTTAGTTTAAAATATTAATCCTTGACCAAAATTTCTGAACCATTCACAGATATAACATAATATACAGCTTCTCCAATTGTCAATTGGGGAATTTTTGTCAACAGACATAAAGTAGCAATATACTGAAGCGCTAGCGCCCGAAATACAGTTTAATTCAGTCTATAGTCCCGTAGGGGTGAGGTATTACCCCTTCACCAAAAATTTCTACATTTACAGATATTACATATACAGCTTCCAAAATAATCAATTGCGAATTTTTGTCAACAGACATATAAGTAGCAATATACTCAACGCGCTACAGTCCGCGCAACTGAATTTTCCGATCTATAGGCGTTGCACATTCTTACAATAAACCGTTGAACAACTCAAATAATTTTCATTTAGTTAATTAAATTTACTTACTATCAATTTGCTTTTTGTGAAACTTATACTTACCTCTTCTCTCATGTTCATTCGGGCTCCTAAAGTTTTTCTTCTTAACTTTTTAAACGATTTCATTTATTGTTTTTTTTTTCAACTTTTATTATATTTTCTGTTTTTTTTTTTGCTTTTAATTTTTTACAAAATAAATTATTAGTGCATGTAAGTTTTTTTTTATTAACTTAACAAATTATAAACTAATTAACAATAGTTTTACATTTTATGAGATTTCAAATATAAAATAACAAAAGAGACAAAATGTACAACCAAAGTATTTTAAAAAAAAAAAATCCAAACATTTTTAACTTTCTTTTATTTTTCGCCAAAAACGCATTGAACAGTTGCATTGTCTTGATTTTTTTCAATTCAAAAATTTTTTTTTAAATAAAATGTGACCGGTATCACAAAATATCAAGTTAAAGAAAGAAAAAAAAAATATATAACAATAAATCTTATTTTATTATACATATATAACAATTTTCTTTTTTATTATACAAATTATTTTAAATACAAAAAAAAATGATCAATAATATAAAATAAAATTACCTAAGCACCAAAATAACGATCAGCAATTAATGATGCATAACCAGGTACTACATGTTTTTTATCTTTTCTTAACATTGATTGTACCATTCGAGCTGATGCTGCTTCCCTTAATTCAATATCATCTTCATTTGGAAAAACAACTGGTCCCTCTTTATTACTAATATTTATTTGTCTACTTTTTCCTTGTCTTTGAAAATAACTTGAATATTCAATTGGCTTATGTCGTTTACCATTATAATTTTTCTTAGGATTTGGAAAATGTTTATTACCACCACCACCACCAATTGATGATGAAATCTGATGTGAACCATAATTATTGTTGTTATTATTATTTTTTTTTGGAATTTCTGGTGGTATATTAAATGATGGCCTCTTCATATTTACATTATTCTGATATGGTTTTGATGAAATGAAATCAGTACGTAATAAACTTATTGGAGTTGATTTTATTGGATAATTATTGTTATTGTGATTTTCTGTTTGTGATGCTGATGATGATGAAGATGATGATGATGATGAGGATGAAGATGGTGATTGTAATTTACCATTAAATTTTCTATGTTGAAAATAATCTTCTTGATATTGTGGTTGTTGAAGTTTTTCATAATCACGATAGTAATTTTTATTATAATGACCATTTATATTTTCAATTTTCTTATTTTTATATTTATTATTATTATTATTGTTATTATTATTATTATTATTTATATTATATTTATTATTTTTATTATTGTAATTGTTATGATTGTTATTTATATTATGATTATTGTTAACATTTTTATTATTATTATTATTATTGTTATTACTGTTATTGCTATCATAAAAATTTATTATATCATCACTTGGTATAGCTTTCCATTCTGATGTATCTTCATTTTCATAGAAATCAAATGGGCTTATACGTTTATGTTTTGATAAATCTGGTGGTTTAATAGCTCTTATTTCTGGTTCAATATTTTTATAATAATATTCGTCAGCAGTTTCACGATATGGACTTAAAATTTTATCACGTATCGATTCCATTGGAATTTGTTTAATACGTGCATGTGGTCGTATTTCAATTAAACTTGGTGTTTTCGGATGTGTATATGAAATATCATCAATTGGTCTTTTAACTGGTCTTAAATCTGAACTTAATACTATATGTTCTTGATCTTTACTATAATGATTAATTTTTGATTGTGATGTATCATCATTTTTAATATAATCAGAATGTGGTGAATCAGTTATTGGATGTGAATTGGGTCCATGTGTTTTAACAATTGCATTAAAACCATTTTTAGCATCAGCTGTATAATCAACAGTACGTATTGAACCATCTGGTTCTCGAACACTATAATGTCCTTTGATTATACCATTATCACGTGATTCCCATTGTGATTTAACATCACCTGTATGTAAATCTTTTACACCATAACTAAATGCATATTCTGGATGTTCCTGAATATTGAAAGAAAAAGGAAGAGAATAAAAAATTAAAAGTTTATTTTTAAAAATTAAAGCAAAAATTAATATTAGGTAATTATGATTTTGATCTGGAGTTAAGGTGGTGAAAAACAACTAACAAAAATGCTTACGGTTGCATTCAAATAACTGTTACATACTGCTGCCAAAACGTAACACTAACTTATATTTTATATAGACCTGTTATAAAAACTAAAACCTTTACTAACATGATTTGAATAACAAAAAAATTTTTTATTTAATATTATTATGTTCTGTCAAATAAAATCGGAATTATAAGTCATCAAGTCATAAATTTTATTAAATTTTAATAAATTAAAATTGCATGTTATGTTTGAAGAAATAACAAAATAATTAATAAGTTATTTGGAATGGAAATAAAATTATAAAATGAACAATTAATGCAATAAGTGTGATGAAATTGACCCATTGAAAACCAACTTTAAAGTTTAATCACTGCCCTTGTTGGTACGAATATACATACATACATACATACATATATCGAAGTTATTCTGATTGAAGCAGTTTGGAAATTTAATGCGGTAGCCTTATACTAACCAGGGCAGTGCATTATACTAACCAGGGCATTATGGAATTTCAATGAATTAAATAAAGAATTTTTTGGATACATCTATAATGTTAGAAATTTTCTTGGAATATTTTTAACTTTCATATTCCAAAACAAATTGAAGTATAAACTGAAGGCTGCTATAATGTTATTTTATATTCACTTCAGCAAAAATTAATATGATTGTAATATTGGATTCCACAACAAAATCTATTATTATAAAACGAAAATAATTATTGCATATTTTTAGGGTTAGAAAAAAATTAGAAATTTTTGAATGCTTTGATGAAAATTTCGGAAATGTCACAGTTTCGGGAAAAAAAGAGATGAAAATTCATATTTTACTAATTTTGCGATGCGATAGCTGGAAAGAGAACGGAGGTGAGAAAAAATGTTGTTTACAACTAAATAAATTTTATTGTCATTTCTGCAAATTGTTAAAATCTTAAACTTCTAAAACTTGCCATGTAGTTTTGCAGTAGGTTATCAATTTTCTGTGCAAATTAAATATTATCAATTGTATTTTCAATACAACACACTCTCAAAAAATCATATTTTTTTGATTTTAAGGGGCCATAGCTTCCAGAGTAGGAAGACGGGTAAAAATCTTCTTTTATGGAGAAATAAAGTCTCGTCTCACAAAATAGTGAAGCTAAGTTAGATTGTCGCGGCCCCCGAAGGAGATACATAGGCCAACTAGGCTTGTTGTGATACCGGTCCCCCCCTCATGTGAAAATAGTGAAGTTAGTTAACAATTTTTTTCAATTGTACTCAGTATTAGAATTTTACTAGTTTAAATAGTAAAGTGTCATTGAATTTAACTTAATTTTTGTTACTTTTTATTTAAGTAATTTAAAAAAATAAAAAATAAGAATACATTTTATAATTTACGAAACTAATTTGTGTGTATAAGTTTAAACTTTCTAAGCATTTAACAAAATTATTTCGATTATTTTATAAAAATATTTTGAAAATTTTAAAAGCATTTCAATATCATAGAATCAGTATATTATGCTAGTTTATATTATGCACACTTATATATTAAAGAACAATATTCTTATAATACCAAGAATATTTCTAATTGCTAACAGCTATTTCAATTGAAATAATTCTTTTGTCTAATTAAATTTAGTTTAAATTTCAATTAAATTAGAATACCATTTTTAAAATTCTATTTAATAGCAAAATATTACAAAATTTCAATAAATTATTTTGTTTGTCTAAGTCTAGGTTAATTAAACTTTTTAATTTTATACAAACATTTCAAAATTTTGACCTCAGTTCTTAAAGTTTTTAAATTTTTTTTTCATTTTAATTTGGACTCAAATTAAATAACTTGTTAAAAGATTTTCAATTGAATTTTAAAAGTGAACTTAAAAAGAAAAATAAATAAGAGAAAAAAGTAAAAATTAAATAAAAATTATTGCAATTTAAACTCACCGATCCATTTCAAATTTTATTTACCAAAAAAAGTAAATTACCTTTAAGGAAAACGTCTTACTTTCCTTTGGGTTTTAAAATAAATTGAAATTTTTCTCAAGGTAACAAAGTAAAAAAAAAATTACGGTATAATTCTTGTAAATTAATTTCAACTTTTGATTTTAAACCTCAGGTCTAATTCTTTCAAAAAAAAAAAAAAAAAAAAAAAAATTACATTTGTATATGTAATTACATATGGTTGCAAATACACTGACAAAATGTCAATCAACTGTCGCTGGTTTGCCAATCGCAAGTTTCGCTACAAAAGTTGTTATTACCAAACATAAAATAATTTTTGTTTTTCAGTTTAGTTTTTCGTCTTTCTGAATTATTTTTTTTTTTCTTTTAATGAAGACCATTAATTAAGAGATTCTATCCATTTAATTTTTTTAAATGACCGTAAATGTAATTACCGTAATCGTACCCTATACATACAATGTTACTAAATAATATATCTGTATATGTATACGATATATAAGTTTTAATAAAATATATATTAATTGCAATTAAATATTAGACACATTAAAATTTTAAATTTAGTTACATAAAGTGTAATCTATTTCTAATTAACCATTTTATTAACTAGAGTAAAATTTAAGTAAAACAGTTACTATCAGAACAGGCATCAATGTTGTTATTCCAATATATAGTCATACTAAATTTAATTTACACCTCATAATTAAAGGGTATTACGAATTTATTTGTTTTTTAAAACTGTAAAATTAAGTTTTAAAAATCAGTGAAAGGATTTAGGAAAAGGTGTTTAACAATAGGAACTTAAAGTCCTTAACGTCTAACTAATTATTATTCCAAATTTCTACACTATGTTAAGTAAAAAGTTTCAACTTTAAAAACCAATACAACTCTAACTAATTTGTCGGAGCTTTAATAAAAATTTTGAAATCAATGAGTTTTTTCATAGGCAAAACCGGTATTAAAAATCTGAAATTCTGACAATTGAATTTAAGACATTTAAAAAACAGCTCATTTCGTTGCAACAATTCCTTTTAATATATTCTACTTCTTCAAAGTTATTAAAAGCCCAAAAAAATATGCAATTTTTAGTTTTGCAATTGTTTGATTGCTTAGTTGTATAAACCTATATGGATGTTTATATTCCAGCGCTCGCACATGAAACTGTGTGATTGCATGAAATTAGGCAAATGATTGCAAATTTATTACATTTTTTGGTATTCTAATGATTTAACGCAACCGTCAATTCAATTGACGGAATAGTTTGGTTACTAAGAACTGCATCCAACGCACTTCATACAATCAAGCAGTAATTGCAAAACTGCAAATTATATTTCTTCTTGAGCCCAAATTTCAGAATTACCAAATTTAATTTTTTAATATTTAAAGTTAATTCGGTATCGATCTCCATTAAAGCAAAAGAAAATAACAAATTTTCTTTAAATTTTCCCCTACATGTATACAATAATCTAATTTCAATAATTTGAATGTAAACTGCTTATGGAAAAATTAAGAATTCACAATAAATAAAAATAATATCAGCCCATTAATTTTAACTTACATTATAGGTTCCTTCATAATTAATAATTATTTATTATGAATTAATGAACTATTTGCTAATCTCTATATTATTAATTTGTCTTGATTTGAACTTTTTTAAGATCTTAATAACTTTTATATTTAGGCAATTCACAATAGATTTCAATAATTAGGATGAATAATTTATAAATTTTAATTCCATTCGATTGCTACACTTTGTATAAATTGTGATTTTATAGAATCAAAGCGATTTTAAAATTCATAGGATCATGATTAATACAAATTGGTCAATAGCATGGTAAACTGATTCAAATTGCTACAATGTTGTGTTAATTTCAGACCCCATAGTTGGTTTCTATTAGAATCAAAATTTAAAATTTCATGTTTCTATACAAAAAAAAATTTTTTCTCTTTTTTTGTTTCACTGACATTTTTTCATTTTCATTAAAAATAAAAAAGACAAAATTAAAACTTAAATAATTGCGCTACAATAATATTGTCATTTTTAATGTACGGTTGTTGATTATTTGTACAATTTTTTAAAATATAAAATTTTGCGTGCCATTCAATACCTTAGTGAATTTATTTTTATATTTTTTTTCTTCTTCTTGTTTTTTTTTCTTGTTGTGCTTTTAATCGCCTCGTATATAATTAAACCAGATTTTAAGGTTGATGTGAATTTTACAAGAATATTTAATTGAAGTTTTTGAATGAAGTTTCTTCAATTATGCGTGTGTGTATATTGTATAGGATAATGACATCAAGTTTTATGCACAATAGCAGCATTATTATTAAATAAAAATGGAATTCAAATAATTATACAAGCTATTACAAATATGTACAATGTACAATTGAGTTTTAAAATTGAAAATCTATTAAACTGTTATAAAAGTTAAGAGTATATTCAAATATGTTATATTAGCAAACAAAAAAACATATTTATTTTCAATGGAATTTCTGAATTTTAAGGAAAGAAACTTTTGTATCTTAAATTGCATTGAGTTGGAAAAAAATGCTATATTTTAAACGCATGTATAATTGGATGCCAATTTTATTATGCAAATCTGATTGTAAATGACAAATTTTTCAATGCGTTCATATAATATATGTATGTGTAAGTAACATACAAATATTGGTCTATTCTTAATATACAAAAGAAAAATTAATTTTTTACAAGCAAATTAAGATAATTAAAAAATTATCCTAGATCAATGATTTTTTTTTTGTGTAACAGTTGAAATATTAAATTTGATTCAAATAGGCCGAATCCATGCACGCATATGTGCTTATGTAAATTACATAAATGTACTAAAATACCCCGTTTGTTTTTTATTTTGCTGTCAATATAATAAATTTAAAAAAAAAATTTTTGATAACATTTTTTTGATAATTGACAAATTTATTAAAAAAAAGCAAAAAAATTTTTTTTAAATATTTTTGTAAAATCGAATTGTAACACTTTGTTATACGAATTGCTTATAATGTTATATGAAATTTTATAGATATAATATGTTTAGGTCCGAAAATATATAGTATTTATATATAAGGAACAGTACAGTTGTCTTATTAAGTACCTATACTATACATATATAAAAAGTATTGAATTGCATCGTTTGCGAATCATAGAAAATATGTAAGTAAAACAAGGAAGGAGTTAATTTGCTGTAGTTGAACAGCAGAAATTGCAAACAGTCGACTTTCTAACTGCTGCCAAATTTTCACTAGTCATCTAGTAAACTAACTTTAATGGTGGCGTTTTCTGTGAAACACAAATTTATCTATTAGTGGTTCTACTCACTGGACACTTCCTCTCGATAAATCATCTGAAAAGGATGAGCAAGTCGGAGAGCTGCCGGGAAGAGGACAAAATGGTGAAACACATATTGAGTGAATCCGAGGCGGTGGCTCGTTTACAACTGGGACAGCAATTTATCAGAAGCCTAGATATAATATCAATATAGGTAGGGAAGAGATTCACAAAATATCAATGTGAGAATGACCTAAATGCCACGGTTTCTGACGGAAAAAATAATTCTAGTTCTTTCTACACTCTGAATTCGATTCAAAATATCAAGAATTCACTGTAGCTTTTATTCACTCAAACACGTACCTACTGTGTAAATAAAGTAATTATAATAACTTATTCAAAAAATTTAATAATATAAGCGGCTTATTTTTTGAAAAATATTTTCCAGCTATACAGTTAATGTTTTTTTTGCTAGTAGCTAATTCGTTACCGTTGTATCATATGCAATATGAAGGTGTCATAATGAATATTGTATTTTTTTCATGTATTCCACTTAAGTAACGATGTACGATACTATTATTTACAAATTAAACGCATTAAATTAGAATTTTAAAAGAAAAATTTAAAAAATTGTAAATTTATTCAATTTATTTGCAATTTTTCAAAGTAACGCGTAAAAAATCAATTTTATTTTAATTTAATAATCGTAAACTATATATTTTAAAGGTTTGATTTTATTATCGTAACTACCAACTTTTATTGTAACAAATTTTTGATTTTCTTTTCGTGCATTATTATTAAAGGTATACGGCGTGAAAAATTGTTTGCGGAGGTTTGTAATAAATTTGGTATTTCTTTTGCAATTTCAAAGAAAATAAAAATGTTTAGCAAATTAAATACTATAATTTGATTGTGTGAAATTAAACTTTAAATTTTTATGGTCTTTTTTTGATTTTGGATTAATTTATCACTTAAATTATTTGCTTTCTGCCTAACAGTAACTTAAAGTTTAAAGTTTAAAGGACTTATTCTGTTCAGTTCAATTTGAGAAACTAGAGATATGTACTTCCATGAATGAATTTCAAATTCTTAATATGTTTCAGTTATTATTATCTAAGATAGAAGGAGAATCTACTAATTTTCCAGAAACTAATTTTGATTTATACAAGCGATTCCTTTAGCTTGAGACAAAGGGATAAAGCTTTATTCTTCTTTTCATCTAAGATACACTGCATCTATAAATGCTTGTTTTCATCTGCTTATTTTTAGCTAATCGGCTCAGTTTATGATTTTATTTAGAACGGCAGAATCATCGACCCTAATTATTTTTAAAATAAAAACGAAAAGTAAATAGTGTCACATAGAAAGCATTATATAAATCGGCGATATTTTGTTCGATTTCACACAACATTGGAGGTTATTTTGTGGATGTGTGAGATCGAAATTAAGTCAATAATAAAATTTCAAGCCTATTTCTAAAATTATTCTAAAATATAGCAGTTTGTTTGAAATCGAAGACAGAAAACAAATAAAAAAATTTAATTGATTTTGGAATAGCTTGAAAACTCTACAGATAACAGGTTACAGCAACAATTTCCTAAATTGAGTTTGGTATTTCTTTACATAACTACAAAAATTTCAATACCCCAATATTCAAATTTCCAAAATTTGATCAATTTTCAAAAGCGTACTGCACTTAACTTAAAAGTTATGAACAAATTTATTAGTAATTTGCTGATGCTTATACTAAGCTTTTCTTTTCAACTCGTTTTTTTTTTAAATCAACTATGGTCACCACATAATCGACTACAATTATCTGATATTCCCAAAAAGAAATTATCATCACTGTTTTACACGAATTTCAAAAAAATTAATTGATTATTTCTAGTAAATTTCCATTTGCTGACACCTGATTTTTTCCAAATGTTAAGTATAGTTTCGAGTATTGTCAAACAAAGCTTACGTATAAAATGCTAAGTTAATCATAAGGACGCTTTCTAAAAACAATCAAAAATTTTAAGCCGCACTATAAAGAAACCCATTTCCAGACATATCCTGGAAAATTAATCCATGACATAAGCAGAGTATTTTCATCAAAATCGGTTCAGTGCAACTTGAAATACACGTCTTCACAGAAAATGACAGACCGATGTCTTTTCAAAAAATAGTTTGTTTACATTTTTCTACCATAGAGAAGTCCGTTTCCATGAAATATTCGATATGCAAATTTGATGGCATCACATCACCTCCCTTATTGTATGCATTATGGTCAGTTAAAAAAAATTTAAACAATTTTTTTTTCTAAATTAAATCGCACATAACCACACATTTGATATATTTTGCGTGAGAATTAACCTTTATAGTTTTTAATTCTCGCAAAGAAATTAAAAACGAAAATAATAAATTTTAAATATAAAAATCAATTTTATTACTGCATATAAAACTTGTTAAAAGAGTTTATCGTACGTTCACTCACGAGACACTTAATACACATTATTACTTTCAGCTTATCCTATATTTATAATTCAAAGTAAATGAATTTCAGTGAATCAAATCAAAAAATTAACTAAAATTTCAACTTTAAGATTGGATTAAGGCTTAATTTAAAATGAAAAATCAAACAAAAAAAAGATAGGCATAACATAAAAAATGAATATAGAAAATGACTTTAGTCCGATAAAAAAAAAATTATTTCCACACCTGTGCCAATTAAATTATAAACTTTATTTGATATTTTTCGTTCATATTAAATAAGATTTCATGTTCGAATATTTAAATTAAAATATATAGAAGAAATAATTTCATTTTTTCATACCATAATATATATTAGAGATTTTCATAAACGCAATATTGCAAAAACAGTTTTAACTACTCTATAAAATCAAAACAGTTCATATGATTTAACTGTTCTACTCATACTTACTTTGCTATATTACGAATAATTATCTATAATTATATGAATAAATTAGATTAGCAACATTTGTTTATGAATACAAATACAACGCAGTTTTCACTACATTCCGCCATATGCTGTGTTTATGAAAAAGCCTATTATATACGCGCGGTCTAGTTGTATGATAAGAATTATTTTATATAGTTAAAATAGAAGTTTATTCATTTGCAAATTCAAAAGAAAAATTTTAATATTTGACTTTAATTTAATTTTCTTACATAATTTATTTTGTACTTAAGTATGAGTAACGCTCATTATTGTCGCATAAATTGTATATGAACAATTTTATATTTTATGAAAAAAAATTAATTTTTTTAATCGCATTAAACTCCCATACATATACATATTCAAGAAAAACGTAAAAAATATTAATGTAATCTATTAAATTTGACGCTATTACTCATAGCCATTACACCCATTAGTAAATTTATTTATACTGCCATCTGTAGTATTGCACACCAATTATTCTTTCTCTGCAGAATTTACTTTGAATATCAAAAATACTCTTTCAAAATATAAGCGACATTTCAATTGCATTTTTAATATTTTCTAAAGAAAGAGAAAATATAACTATATGTATGTATGTGCATAATAAATAAAGTTTCTTGATAAAAATCTTAAATTTTATCTAAGATGATCCATTAATGTAACCTCACGTGACATGCATGTGCTTTTAATATGATTTATGATGTAATAAAAAGCGCATGCTATACTTTTTATTTTTCATAATTGTATAAAAATAGTTTTTGCATATTATATTAAATTTAATATTTATAAAAAAATTGAAATGAACGGACCATATAAGAAGAGAGTGAATATTTGACAGTAAAAACAGATTTTCCTCAAGATTATGTCTAGTATATTATGGGCATATAAATAAAATTATTATTAAACTTTTATATGTAAATTTGATATTATAATATTTGTTATATACAGAGTGATTTAAAAATATTTTAGAGCAGTTTGAACAAAAAGTAATAAAGAACACTACTTGGAAAACCGTACTTTTTTACCGTATTCCAACTGTTTTAATGTAAAACAATATTAACTAACCTGTAATGCTGTAAAATAATGGTCAGAATTCACTTGTATGTTCTTGCTTATCGTTAGACTATGACTCAATTTAACAGTATGCGCCCACTTGAATTTGAATTTTAAGGCCGTCATATGTTTTATTGCCTAATTTTTACATCGAGCTGCAGTTAAAATAAGCATCTTTATTAATTTTCAAGTTTCTAATTTTATTTGTTCAGAACAACAGAACCACAAGGCATAAACTAACGAATACAGCTAGATGGATTTAAAAATCCGGAAAAAAAATTACGTGAATTTTTTATAATTTTCATTATCCAAAAAGGCATACTAATACTGTATAACACATTCTAATACTCTGCTTTTAAGTTTCTTGAAACTTTTTAATTTTTTAAGTTCTTTAGAACAAAACAATTTTGCGACAAAAACATATTGCAAACTTATGCAAACTTAACAATCGTTGAATAGCACCCGGTATAACATAAACCGTCAAGTATTGACATCTACTTTCAAAGAAAAATTTTTATTTTCTAACATCTAAAACGATTACAACACTGTATGTGTTGTAGATCCTAATTCATTCACTTTCTATAAAAAGAGCAAAAATTTTTTTCATATGTCACAAAGATTTGGAATAAAATGAAGAAAAAAAATTTAGTTGAACTCTTGGACATTCAAGGTATTTTTTTTATATTTAAATTTTCTTATGTCCATTGAAATACTATCACCAAATTATATAAAGAATCGTTTAGTCAACTAAATGAAAATGTACACACTCTTCAAACTCATATATATATATGTGTTTATATACAATCTTACGATCTTATGCCTTTTTATTACTTCTAATGTTGTTTTTATAATTTTGAATTCAAAAACAACTGTAAAGAGTTTTTATAAATTTTCGTTTTTAAAACAAAAATAATGACGAACAAAGGAAAACCAAATAAGAATATTTTATCTTTTTTATATCAGAGCACAGTAGGATGCAAGTGAATTAAATATAATGTGCGAAAAATTGATTTTATACGCTATGGTATGGAGATAGTTTTTTCTTTCATATAAGTCGCACAATTATAGGATGCTGAGTTAGAATATTTCTGAAATAAAATAAGAAAAAAATACTAGGTTCTTTCAAAAGTTTCAGAATTTCGAAATATTCTTGTTGATTTCATAATATGTACTTTGCAGCCATTTAAAGCAATTGCTAAAACAATTTTCATTTTCTAGTCGAATTAATAATTTTCAGTCAAACTTTCGATTCGGACAGGGGGAGGACCCATTTGTCTTAGGCTCTATTTTCCTATAATTTTCATAAATTCCTTCATTGACACTGTAATACAATCCAAGCTGAAAATCAATGATAAATGATCATTTTGAATAGTACATTATGGTGAAAAATCAAAACAAACACATATGATACGAAAACGTTCGAAATCCATCAATTCCATTACCATTGTCTAAATTCTTTTATATAGTTCTGTATAGCATTATGTAATGCAGTAACAACTACTATTATATTTCATTCCAATGTATAACAGTTATTTTTAGTAGGTATATTTCGTTAGTTCAAACTTCTCATTCATTTACAGCATATTCGTACAATCAAGTTAAGTGGAATATTTTAAAGCTAATAAATTTTTAATTTTTACTAATTCGATATTTAATTTGGTGATGCTGTCATTGTTTTAATATTAAAAATTTAGCACGTGTAGTCTACTGTTATAAACTTAAAATTAAAATTTAATTTTAAAAATTTTCAATTTCAGAAGCAAATCAAATTTTATTTAGTTTTTATTATTATTGTATTTTTTTTTTCTTTAAATTACATAAGATCTTAAATAACTTGTATACAATGGAAAAATTAACACAATTGTATGTTTATTTTATATATAACAACTGACTTTTGTCAAAAATAATGTTATAATAACTGACAAGAGCCTAAAGGAATAATGTTGCCAGTATACATGAATACATTTTATAAAAATTTTTTTTACACATATTTGTATACATATTATGTATACATATATTATGTATTATGGAGTATACATATGTTCGTGCAAATATTATTTTAATCGTTAGTCCATTTATCTTTTATGTAATAATAACGAATTAAGGTAAGTTTTTGAATTAGAGCTAAACACACTTTGGATATACTATGCAGCATATTAAATGGCAATAAAATTTAATGTCACGTGTTTTATTTTTGATTTGCTTTTATTATATTTGGTACACACCTAAAAAAAATTTTCAATTCTAAATAAATCGAAAATTTATTGTATCTGTACATTAAATTATTCACATTATATTTTAAAATTATATATACATATATATGTATGTGTGAATGAACATAACCGCTTTTTAACAATATTCTTGAGTTTTGGTATAAAATGTTATTCTCATAATTTAAAAGAATATTATAATTTAGTGCATTCATAAATAAGAGATTATAAAAATGAAAATAAAATTAAAGTGCTATCGCTATTTAACACCTGTAAACGCGGTATATACTATAATTTAATATTATATAATAAATATTACGTTTATCGAATGTTCAACCTCAATTCGACTATGAAGTACAAAAAAAAAAATTTATAATGACAAAAATTCGTATTTCATTAATTACAAGTACTTAACCTGCTCACGCTTATTGAATTGAAGGCGCAAATTTTCTATAGTTTCAGTGAGAATTTCACCGAATTTCTTTACGAGTATGTCATCCATATGTTAAGTCTTTTCCAGAAAGCTAATAAAAATATTTCTTCTAACAATTTAGAAAAAGAAAATTGTATAACACAATGAAAGATTTATACTGCAAGTAAATTTGTTATTTGTAAATTGTAAAAATGAGAAAATTTTTAAGATTTGGTTAAAGAATCTCGTGTGTCTGGTTTGCTTGCAAAGCAAGAGAAAAAGTTGGAAAGTAATTAACATTTTAAATAAATTACACTTGAAAATTAACTACACTTTCAATTATTTGCAATTTTAACATAATTATTTAATTATATTGAAAATTTCGATTGAATCCTCTAATTAATTTAATTTAAATTCCGAATAAATTTCGAATAAAAATTGTTATTTCCTCTATTCATTTATGATAATTTATTAATTATGCTTAATTATTAATTTTGGAAAAATTTATGCTTAATTATTGATTAACTCGAAATTTGAATTAAAATCGAAAATCTTTTGTAAAACTTGAATTAATTTCTTTGAAATAAACCGATTTTTATTGTAACAGTGTATTTAAAACGTATTTACTTAATTTAATCACTGTGTGGCTAAGTATAACAGTGTGCATAATATATAATTCCAATGAAAATTACATTAATCTTATACAAAGGAAAATACAAATTAATTGTATACATTTTTTATTGGCAGTCTTATTTTAATTGTAAAAAAATTAAAGAAGAAAAACAAAATAAAAAAAAAACATACCAACAAAAATAATTTGGGTGTATCTATCAAAAAATTTGTTTTAAATGAAAATTGATTTCATATGAATCAATTACAATAACTATCAGACCAAAAAACGAAAAAATGATAAATTCGGATCAAAAAATTTATGATTTGTAAAGTAGTACATTTTCCTTGAATAAGTGAAAATAATTTTTTTAAAAACTATCAAATTATTGCATACCTTTACGATGGAAATTAAAGGAAACGTTAGGATAACGGTTGAAATTGGCGGTTAATTAGCTGAGTCTAATGCACTTTCTAATAAAAGAACATGTACAGTTAAGTTTTTGCTTTTATACCAAAAATTAGAAAAACTTGCAATATTGGAAATATGTAAAAGTTACCATCTAACAATACAATTGGAAAAGCCTGCGATTTCGAAAACATAAAGATCCGATATCCGCATGTTACCGTTACCAAGAACGAAATTATCGAAAATTAAAAAAAACAAAAAACGGATTTTACATAAAAATTACTTTTAACTACCATTTTGCAATTTCAACGTACAACTAAGCTGTGCCACTATAGGAAAAGCATGTTTCTACACCATTCTACATTTCCGAAGATTAAAGAAATTTTGGGTTCCAAAAAATACGACAAATACTTAAAAAGTTTTTTTAGAGCGCTAAAGCGTAAAATTTTAACATTCTATCTTATATGACCCAGAATTTTTATGAATAGACGCTTGAAAGGACTCACGAACTTACTGAAACTAATAATCACATTGTTATATTTTCAATTTTATTAGGAAACATGCTAAAAAAAAGACAAGAATGATTTAAAGTTTTTATGCTTGACTTTTGGTCAACGCATATTTTCTTTTCCATTTTCTTTTTTGAATTTTTTTTCTTTTTGCGAAATTAAATTTTGTAAATTAATCAAATCCAAAAATTCTATGGGTGCGTTTTCCATGTGAAATTCCAAAAATGGATAATAATTTTATTTTTCTCATGTTGTCACTATACTCGTATAACGTACACTCTAAATTTATTTAAAAAACCAAAAATAATAAAAATTACCCAAATTTAGTTGTTCTGGCCAACTATTTTGTACCCTTAATAAAATATTCAAAGTTGTCTTAATTTTATAAAATTTTATTTATTTATTTATTTATTTATCAAGGACGACAAATGAACCAATTTGAATTTTGTTTTTTATATGAACTCAATAAGGAAAAAAAGTATTTGGATAAAAATTGTGTATATGCCCATACACACTCGCCTGCATACATTTACGCTATAATAAATAGGTGCATATTATATAAAGAAATCGAATTTCTTTTTTAAAAAATTTTCTTAATAATGTGACAGATTTAATAGAAAAAAAGTAGGCGTAAAAGTAATTAGTCTAAATATTTTTATAAATTTTTGCTTTTCCATATTTTAGTAATTATTTGATAATATTTAATTGATAATTAAGATACTTGTATTTTGACTTAATGTCAAAATACAAGTATCTTAATTTTATACTTTACTGTTCATCAAACTAATTAGAGAACATTATTAAATTTATTCAAATATTCAATAAGAAACGGGTAAAAAGTATATTTTTTTTTAATTACAAATTGAGCTTACCAACGCATTAAATTGTTGCATAATTAAAATTTTATCAATTTATTTTTACCAATATTAGCTATGTTTAATTTATTTGCAATAATTTTGAAAATGTCAATATAATTAATATGTTTAGCAAAGGACGTGTTATAATTATGTATATGTGCATATTGAATATCCATATGAGTTTTGTAGTTCTGAATAAAGTGAAAAGGCTAAGTCAACTATTGAGAAAATATATTTATGGTATATTAAAAATTAGGATTTCGATTAATATTTTTCATTGATTTATGAGTTATTAAATATTTTTTAAAATTTTCTGTAGCATAAATTATAAGTAATTTATAATTCAATAAAATAATTCAACCAAAAATACTGAAATCAGAAATCTAAATTTAATTTTATGCTATTCAAACAAATAAATCGACTAGGCTTATATTGTAGTAATAAGGTTTTTAATTCGAATTTAATTTAGATATGAATTTCTAAAGTGATTTTGTAAACTGTATATGTCTTACGAATTCGTGTGCCATTAAATCTAAAAAAAAATCTGATGTGATCAGCACATAACCGACCGCAATGTATATTAAATCCCCTGAAAAATTTATCAGTTAGTTTCAGTGACAACCAGAACTCAAATGTCAAATTTCAAGAAATTCCATCAATCCGATCTGTAGATATGCTAAAAAATGTAAAATCGACCCCCAATTTGGTTTAACACCCCAAAAATAAATATTAAATTTCAAGGAAATTCGTTAATATACGCGAAAATGTAAAACTAGCCCGCAAATAAGGTCCAGTCCTTGTTGTCAGATATATCCCAAAAGTTACCAAAAAAAAAAACTCACATATAAAATTTAATGAAAATCGGTTCAGCCGAACTTGATACAAACACTTACACACACAAACAGACAGGTTACTAAAAATATTTTATTTATACTTCCCTACTGTGGAGAATTGCGTTCTCACCGAAAACTCGACATCCAAAATTTGGTGCCATTACATTACCTACTTATCATTGTATACAATACAGCACATGTCAAAATTTGTGATTCACCTCAAGGTTCACTTGTTTTACTGAAATTTTAGAATTTTAGTAAATATATCCGCGGAAGTATAAAACATAATTATGTACACATATTTGTTTTCTTTAAAATCCATAAATTTTATTTAAATTTACGCTTGATAAATATTTAAAGAGGAATAAATATCCTCAAGAAATAAGGAATGAATATGAATGTCATTATATTTGATTTAAGACACAAAATGTATGAAAAACACTATATTAAAAGGTCAAAGATCTCCAATTTTATAACAGCGGATTCTTTATATTCAATTCATAATACTCAACAGAATTAAGTCCTTAGTAATACACATAACGCTCAATTATAGGGGATATTGAAGGGGGAAACTTAGGTTTGGAGTCCCAAAAATTTTATTTTTTCGGAAATCGTTCCAAGTTTTCTCGGTCTTTTACCTAACGTACAAAATGCATTTTATGGGGTTCAAGTTATATTCGTTAAATCGAATTTCGAATGCAGTTTAAATAATTACATGGATAAAAATACAAAAATGACCGTCAACTAATTATAAATTCTGTAAACTGTTTAAAAATAAAAAATTTAAATATTCATTAATAGATCGAATAAATATATTAACACGTATATGTATATATACAAAATTGTTATACGCAAAAATTCATTTACAAGTGATCAATATTGTCACATGTTGTTTTAAAGTGATATTTTTCATGTGTAGGGAACATATTAATTTGTAGGTGGTAAATATAAGCCTACAATATACATGAGTATGTATATATTTATATACATACTCATGTATATGTGCAATATGGTGCATAAGCTGGCTCATGACATTTTTTAATATTAATTACATTAATGGGAATTTTTTTTTTCTCTGAAAATTTTATGTACATTTATATGTGCTATACACGTATTTATAATTGCATTTATATTGTAGTTAAGCTTTATGGGAAATTTTTTAAAAAATTTTAATTGAAAAAAAAATATTATTAATAATTTCATGTGTGCATATTTCGGTTTTTCTTTTTTTATTCAATTTAAACTGTTTTAATTAACTTACATATTGTGGCGCATATTCTAAATGATCGTCTTCTAGTATTGCATTTGCATAATTCGTTGATATTAGAATAACTAATAATAGCATCCCGTGAAACGGTCGAAACTGAAAAAGAAAATTTTTTTTTTTTTAATAAGCTCATATTAATTAATAAGTTATTTTATGATATTCTAAAAAAAGTGTTATTAATAAATAATTTTAGTATATGTTGTTTACATATGTTTACTTTTGATTTTGCAAATTTAAAAAGTTTGAAAGACCATATAGGTGTGGATATTTATTGTGCACTCAATATTAAAAAAAAATAAGTTTATTGTACTGAAATGCAATTATTGTTCGCATTAAATAATACTATAATTGAAAAAAGCATGTGTTAATTGTAAAAAGCATTTAAATTTGCCTTACCGTTTGTAATGTTAAGAAATAATGATCTGAAATATGGACTCAATCATATGCATTTGATCAACCTTGAATTCTGAGTTCATTTAGCTCTGTCTGTCCGTCCGTCCCAACGGTAACTCAAAAACTAATTGAGCTAAGTTCACCAAATTTTCACAAATGATTTATTATACTGATAATTTATTAGACAATGAAGAATTCGAAAGCAAAAATATTATTGCAGTCTAAACTATCATCTGAATTTAATGTTGAATCAGGTGTAAGACAAGGTGATGCACTTTCGGCCTTATTATTTATCATGGTTTAATTAAATTATGCAATTGAAAAATATTTTTGTGAAGTCCCATCAGATAGTTGCGTATACTGACGATATAGCTATTATGTCAAGAAATTATAGAAATATGGCAGAACCTTTAATTATGCTGGAAATAGAAACAAAAAGAGCTGGACTCACAATAAATGAGAGCAAAACAAAATATTAAAAAATGTCCCGAAACAAAAGACAACGAACTCCGCAAAACATAACAATTGTCGGAGTACACTAACAGCACATGACGAGAGTAGTCTAAGAATATTTGAAAAGAAGAATACTCTGAAAGATTTTTGGCGCACGAAGCAGAAATGATGACGACTATGAAAGAAGAAGAAAATAGAACGCAATATAATATCTTCCATGCAAAACCTATGGGCTCAAGAGCAAGAGGTCGACCAAGGACTAAATGAATGGACAATATAGAAAATGACACCAGAGTTTTAAATGCCTCGAACTTAAGAGATCAGCGGAGACATCAAAATAGAGACCAATGGAGACAAATTGTGAAGTAGGCCAAAGCTCACCCCGAGCTGTATAGAGTCACATAATGATGATCATGATTTTTTATACTAAATACCAGAACCATATTTAAATTCTATATGATCGAATTACTGGTTCGGGTAGCTACCATACAACTTTAAAAGTTTTTTGGAAATTTATTAAATTTATTGCAGTTTCGCACTAGCAAATATATTACATATATTTATTTAATTAAATTCATTGAAATTGTTCCTTCTGGTGGCTGAAATACAACTCCAAAAATTATTTGGTATTATCTCTAAAAATTTTTTGGTGATGAAAACCATTAATTTTATATAAATTTCTGAACTCCTTGTGGTAGCTGCCATAAAACTTCAATAGTAGTTCCGATATATTATTTCCGTGCGAATGTAATGTACGAAGGGTATTATAAATTAACCAATATAAGTACGGGTATTACAGAGTTGACATAATCAACTGGTTTAATTTTTTCTCGTTTAAATTAAATTTTTAATTGTTTAATAATTAAAAATATTTTCCGTAAGACACTTCTTCTAAAACTTAAAAATTTCAAAACTTACACAATTGATCGTATTCGAATTACGCACTCATAAATTTTTTTTCGAAATTATATCTGGTCTAAAGTGGCGCTCAAGAGTTTTGAGAGAATTGTTTTAAAAAATAATCTTAATTGTGTTTTTTTTTTTATTGTTACCATATTTATCAAATATTAAAATTCATTATATCAACTGTAACCATAATTGATTAAAAATATTAAAAATATTTATTTATTACAAAATTATTCTCAAACAAAATTTTCTTGAATTTTAATATAAAAAGAAAATTGAAAATATTTTTTAACTTGCATTTTTGACAAATTGTGATCATAACATTTCATTTTCATATACAAATATTTTAATATTAAAATATACATATACATTCTAGTATAAAATACAAAATTGCGTTCAATTCGAATATGGAGAGTTGAACGAACGATTTCTTATTCATCTTATTCACAATCTTATATAGAATATTTTATTCGCATTCTATAATTATATAATGCGTATATCTTTACATATATGTGCACTTAATAAAATAAATAAATTTTATTTAAATATCCATAATTTAATTTTTTTTTTAATTTTTTAATTATTTTTATTCTCAAAAACTTGCTTTCATAATTTACATCGAATTGCGAAAAAATAAAAAATGAAAAACCTGCTTTAAATATATTTTTGGAATTTTCCTTTTTAGTGTTTGACATATGATGGTGTTTTAGAAGGAAAATAATATTTTTTTAAATTTATCTAAAAATATGCATATACATATATGTATACTTATATATATGTATACAAAATATACTGGAATTACATAATCATAATAACGTGATGATTTAAAATATATTTTATAATTTGTTTTGCATGTCCAATAAAAATTTTTTATATTTAAATAAAATTGAAAAAATATTAAGATAAAATAAATTATAAAATTGATAAGTTTATAATATGCACATATTTTTTGTTTTCTTTTCAATTTTTAATCTAGTTTAAAGAATATTTAAAGAAAAAAAATAGCCAAAATAAGAAAATATGTCAAATAAATGTTAAAAATTTTTTAAATAAATTCAATATGTTTTTTATGATTTTAATTGAAATTCAATCAATTTTATAGTAGAAAAGTTACACGCAGTTTATTATATAATTATTTTAAGTATTGATTTATTATTATTTTGGGTAATATTGCCCCTGATGTAGGTTTTCTTATTTGCAACAACTTTCAATTATACTAAAAAACTATAATTGTTGTATAATAATATTGCATATTAGGCCTCTTTCCAATATAAAAGTATACAGGCATTGTTTGTTGTTCTTAGTAATATTCAAAAAGATTTTCTTACATATGTGCTTATTAGTTACATTTTGCTCAGCAAACGAAGGAAAGAAATCTGAAATTTAATAGGCAAAAAGTAGGCTAAAATATTATAAGTGAATAAAAATATTTCTTTAGGACAATATTATTTGGCTAATTTTTAATTTTTGGGAAATTCTACTATATTTTGACAAAATATTGAATCAGAACTATAAAAGCAAATTTCTAATTTGCACAAAAGATATTTTGTTATTTTTTTTTTTAAATTACAAGTAATTAAATGATATTAAAATAAGCAATTTATATTAGGCTTTAATATGAAACAAATTTTTGGATAAATTTTTCACCACTCGTGGAATTAATGACCTAATAAAAGGAACAAGTCAAGGCAAAAAAGGTAAGAAATTTTTCTGTTTAAAATGAAATCGAATTACTTCAGCATTTTAGCTCTACCAACTGAGCTAGAGAGTTATAAAAAAATTACCAGATTTTCATAGTCTACATTAATGTATTCGCAATATGAGTATGTGTCTGCTCGCCAAAAAAAAATATATTATTATGCTTTAATTTAATTAAATAATTAGTAATATATTCCTTTTTCAAAAATTTACTACAGTACTTTTCAAAATTATACTAATGCTTTAGTACAAGTTTGTTTTATTTAATCCGCTGTAATAATATGGATATAACACTTAGTATGGAAAGAAATTTTGTTTTGATAAATTAAAATATTCATTTCCTCCTACTTATATGCAATTTGATAATGGTATTAACGTGATTATTTTGTCAATAGAATTTTTATACACTACTCGCAGTGTATTCTCATCACAATTATACATAATCTAAAATTTACTGTGTAGCTTAATTTCAGTTTAAAGTTATTTTCATTATGTTAATCGCAAATGTTACAAGTACATAATATGTATGTATTGCTTTTTGACTGCAATATTCTTAAAATGAAATGAATTTGAACTTTATTACCCATAAACTGTGCATATTATCAATAATATTAATTATACAATTTAAAAATTGTTGTTTATCATTAACATTTAATTTTATCAATCTTCAATAATTTGGCTATTGAAAATTCTAAAATAAAAATCATGATTTCTCCATAAATTATTAGTTTTGCTTTTAAAAATTATATGAGCGGAGTAATACAAGTAGCTTAATTATTAATTCCAAACTATAACATTTTATTTAGTTGTTAAAAATTGATTTTGTTTATTTTAATATAACTATATTGAATACAATATTTAAAATATACAATTTATTGCCTTTAGGTGATGAAGCATGTACATACATACAATACAAGTATATTGATTTTAAAATAGAAAAACAAACTAAAGGTCGATACGAAAAACAAAAACGTATGAATTAATGTCTAATGTCTAATTTTAATTTGAATATGCACACATAATTTTGTCTAATTTTAATTTGAATATGCACACATAAATATTAAAAAAAAAATTCTTAAATTTGTAAAAGTATTATAATTGAAGCCTATATATATCGTTTTGCACAGATTATGTCTTAATTTTTTTAAAATAATATATTATAAGTATTAAATTGCTGTTATACTGTTTTACTGATTGCTACTGTTATTCTGTACATATAAAATTTCAAACTTTCAATATTCCATGTAAATTATAAAAAATTTTTAAAAATATTCTACATATATCAAGTTTAAATTAGTAAAATAAAAAGAATAAATTTTAATAATTTCAAAAAATTTGTAAATTTATTAAATTTGAATATTTTTATAGAATAATTGAATTTCGGGTTTTTTTCTTTGCCAATTTATTCTATATATACTTTGTATAATATCTATAGTGAAAATCTATAATGATTTATAGAATAAAAAAAAAATAATACATGAATATTTACATTAAATATTTTTAAACATTAATCTTAATTTTAACAACCTCTTATCTTATATCTTGATCATAAAATTTTATTTTATTAATTTTATTATTTTTATTGTCATCTAGCTATGTATAAAAGAAATAAATAATTTCATAGAACATTTGGAATTTTTTTTAAATAAAAATCACAAATTAAACTAAATTTTTTTTTTTCAGAATTATTTCTATTCCAAAATATTTTGTTAAAAATAATTTATTGTTGTAAGGTGCGACAATTCATTCATTTTTTATGAATAAGTATCTAAGAAATAAATAAAATTGAAAAAGTATGGCAATATTTTTTAAAATCATCTGAATCATTTAATGTGTGCAATCAGTAAAAAATAAAATAAAATTATATTTATCTATCGTATTTATTAAAAAATTTGTATTTATTTGCATAAAAATGATAGTATTATTAATTATACAAAATTATTTAAATTATGATTAAACAATTATTCATTGGATTATACTTGCAATAATATTTTTTTTTATTGAGAGAACAAATCTCAATACAAATATTTCTCATAAAAGCAATTTGAAAATGAGTAATTTAATAACAAAAATAATTATAGATTTTGTATTCAAATTTACGAAATTTAAATGCAAATCGCAAATGTATAAGTTGACATAAGAGAGTTGTCGCCAACGTAATTCCTTCTACAATGTTAATATATTTTATTGAAGAAAATTTCTTCTCTTAAATTTACCTAGAAATTAACTTGCAAGAATACTCGTAAATAAACTGTGAGAGCCAAAAATGAAGACAGCAATTTGAGAGACAATAACAGAAATTCTTATTATTGCGAGCACCACTTTCATGAGTAATTCCTATTAGGTTTAATGTTAATTATTAAATGAAAAATTTTTTATTATTAATTTCAAAATTTTTGATAAAATTTTTTCGGAATTTTTTAAATATTTAAAACAATAATAATAAAAAAAATAGTATTTATCAAAAATATTTCTCTCAAAAATTTGAAGAAATAATAATTATGATGGATTAAACCTAAAATTATATGTGATAAATATTCAAAAAATTTTTGCTAAATACTTTTAATAGAGAATTCTAAAGTTCTATAGCAGAATGATTTGTATATTTTTGTAGATATGTAGATTACCGGGATAATATTTAGACCAGGTTACTGTAATTATAAAGATTTATTGTAACATCATATCATTTATAAGGCAGCAGCTAGACCTATATTCATAACGTAATTACAAGTATTTCAAGTAATCATGTAATTCATGGTTACCTCTCACAAGTCCGAGCATACCACCATATATCCTCCTCAAGTGAACCAATCGAATTCTGACCTTTCATACTTCATAAAAACAGAGAATATACTCAGCCGCTTCGTAATTGCAAAATTTACACCCAATATTTCAATTGAGGTTGTCCCAATTTATGCAATCAGAATGACTTCATGATTAGCATATTATTTCTCGATCAGTTAAAACAAAACTTAAAATTTTATCAAAATTACATCAAAATTACATTTAAATTTTTATTACTTAATCACACAATGATAAATGTACAGGTAATTGAAATAATTTAAATTTGTTATAAATGCAGCGGAAATTGTCTATACACCATTTATTCCAAATAAAACTTAAACAACACTTCGGTTTCTTTAAACGATATTAAAACTAACAAAGAAATGAATTTCTCACAATCACAAATTTTATTATTTATAAACTATAATTATTTCAGAAGAAAAAAAATTAAAGTTTAATCAAGATTAAAAAATTACTCTGTTAATCGTTTTAATTTAACATTCAATTAAAAATCTTTAATTTCCTTTTTACACGAACATTTTAATTTACCTGGTAAAACAAAAATGAATTTATCATTAAAAAATAGAAATAAAAATAAAAAAATTATTTAATAAATTAATTATCAACTAACGGTATAAGTAGTAAAATATTAATCTTGTTATAAAATTCCCCCTATAAATTTCCTTATTAAAATGAAAGTTTCTCTCTTAAGTTTTCTGTTTAAAATTTCTTTTTAATTACTTATTTTGCAATTAAATTGTAAAAATTCATTAAAATATCAAATTGTAAATCAAATTTGTACAAACTTGGACAATTAATTAATTATTTTTATTAGCAATTACAAAAATTTTTAAACATCGAAACATTTTATGTTTGAATAATAATATTTTGTTTGTTTTTTTTTAAATTTCTCTAAAAATTCGAAAATAAATTCCACTTTAACTTATACATACAATATTTAAAACAATAATTTAATTAAAAAATTTAAAATTAATAAAGGTGTTCGTGTCCTCCCCACAGAATCTGCAAGTTTCTTCAACTTCCTGGCTTGCTGCACTGAGGTATCCTCTATGGCTGCAAAATCTCAAAAATATCCCGGTGAGAGTTCTCAGATGATTTTTTTTTATGCAAGCCTATTCGATTCCTATCTAATTTCGTACTTAGTTCCCAATGAACAGTATGTGACCCGGTTCAACAGAAGGGGTCCAAAGCAAAAAGAGACAAAATAGCCTCTCTCCTGGCAAGCGCATCAGTAGACAGATTACTAGCGAAATTTTATATTCAAATTTAAATATTAATTAAGTACTTGATATTTAAATGTAATATAATTGAAAATTTTCATATTTAGATGTAACTATTCTATCTCTATTTCGTTATTAATTCTGATGTTTAGAAATGTGAAAGTACAAAATGTTTTTTTAATTAAAATTGTATAAATAGATTCGGCAGAAGTTTTAAAAAAAATACCCGATTATTACTTTAAGTAGCTAACATTGTGGTTGCACTCAAATTATAATAGTTTTTTAAAAAAAATTTTGATTGATCAAAAACTAAATAGAGAACGCACAATAATATTTTACGTAAATTATACGTAAAATAAATTAAATTAAATAAATTAAAATTCAATGTGTATAGGTACAACAAAAATATATTAGAAAAAAATTTTTCAGTACACTTACTATATAACAATTTATTATTAATTTATAAATGAAAATTCCAAAAATAGGAGAAAATATTTTCATATGTTGATTTTCCAAAAAATATCAATAATATTAATAATAAATTATCAGTTTCACTTTCAAATGAAAAAGAAAAAAAACCAAAGTATAAATTAAATGAAGTTGTTTAATTAACCATAAGAGAAGAGAAATATTGCCCACTTGTAAAAATATATAGGACACTAGTCAACGCTGATTAAAAATAATTAAAACCGCAACTCAATATTTTCCATAATAAAAAACGAAGGCAACGAAAGTGAATTTTTCTTTAACAATTTCTTGAAGATAAGCGAAAATAAGTAAGAAAATAACCATATTTTTGCAAAAATAAATGTAAAAATTAAAAAAAAATTTTTAAATATTTATGGAATTCTTAAGTTTTAATATTGCCATAAACTTTATTTTATACTATAGGAGCATATCATATGTCTTTTACCTACATTATCTAATTAATTTCAATGTAATAATTTAAAAAATAAAAAAAGTAGTATTCTTACTTATATAGTGCTTATAATGTTGGAATAATTTAATATATGCGACAACATTATAAATAATTTTTACCTTAATTCAATAATTTCCTTAATTCTCTTAGGATAGACGTCGTTTATAAATTAAATTTTCAAATTTTAACATAGGAACAACAATTTTACACTTTGATTAACTTTTAGTATGCTACATTTCTGTCAATTTGACATAAAACCTAATATTAGATAATAATCAAAAAATTATGAATTTGTTGTTTGTTAGGTAGATATTTGAAATCTTATGTTTATAGCAAAAATTTTTATAAAAAACTGTGAATTTAAGACTTTAACATGTTATTTTGGAATTTTTAATTGTATTATTTGCAATCGATCTTATACAGGGTATTACGCGGCAAATAATTTCAGGTATAATTCTTTGGTCAATTTCCTCCAGAAAACTGTATGGATGGAGAGTTGCGGATATACTCGTTTTCAAGTTACAGCCTGTTGAAAAAAATGTGCTTCATAAAAAATGTACTTTCATGTTTAAAAAATATGGTACTCTTTATTTTCGCTTGCTCTTTATTTTAGACCGAAAATAAAGAATAATCAATATCCTGTAAAATCAGCTCTCGGTGGTTACTTTATGTCGCATGGTTCCGAAGTTATAAGCATTTATATATATGCAGGTACAAATCTGGTACATTTTTTTTCAACAGGCTGTAGCTCCAAAACGAGTGTATTTGCCCCCCCCCCCTCTGCCAACCATTTAACTTTGTGCTGGAAATTGATCGAGGAATCACCCCCGAAATGTTTTTGCCACCTTATTTGAAACATCCTGTATTTGTGGCAATACAATAAAACTATATTTAATTGGGTTTAACATAATATTTTCATTATTTCAATAATTGAATTATTCAATTTAGCTATAATTTATATTTTGCTACAAATAAGCTCAATTTTGACTTGTTCAGCGCCCTACATGGTTTTTACAAATAGCGCATCCCCTTTTGCTCATATATAAGAAAATATTTACCGAAATTTTATATTTCAACGCTGCTTGGCAAAAGAATCAACTAAACAATTTTTAAAAGAAAACTTAGGCCCTAATTTTAAATTTTTTAATCATAAAGCGAAATGCTACTAAAAACGATTAGGACCACTACTAAAAACGAAATTTAAATTTAGGTCGAGAGTGCACCAATTTTCCTTAAAATTTGAAATAAATGTGAAAATGATTTCCATAATCTATAGTCGGGGTCTTTTTCCTAAGCCGATAAACCTAGGTTTATTGTAATTTTTAAGATAATATCAAGAAAATACAAAACGCCATCGGTTATAGGTTGACCATATCAGATTTTTATTTACTTTGATTTTCCCCTATCGCCTTATTGCATTCTATACCAAAGCTTCTTTTGTGCAACGAACTAGAATAACTAAATACAAATCAATTATAATGGTAAATTAAATATTATTAATCATTTTCTATGTCATTTCAATTAAGAATGCGAAGCAAACAAAAAACAACATCAATTCGAAGAACTTAATAAATCTTTAATGTAGTCTTTAAAAAAAAATTTTTTTAATACATAAAATTTCTTCATATTGAAAAACCAAAACATATCCACAATTTAGGCCAATTGAATTCAATTAATATGTAATTTTTTTGTTTTTTATTTTACTTTTTCACCTTGTCAATAATTTACTTGTTTAATTTTGAAATTATAAAACTATGAAAATAAAAAAAATTCTTAGAAAAATTTTTGCAAGAAAACTTCTTATGTTTTTTTAACCTCTCCTCCTTTAATTAAAATTCAATAAAAAAGTATGCTTTATTTCAACTTTTAAAGATTTTAATTAATTTTTTAAATAAACAACTTTGAAATCAACTTAATCAGAAATCTTTATAGCATTAAACGCACTTACTTTGTATAAAACTAGTTATGAATTAAATTTAAAACAAATATTTGAATTTCTTAAAACAACAAAATCCTGATGTTGATTCTAAAGCAAAACATTTTTTAGCATATGCTCTATTAAAATTAGCATAAAACTATTAAAAGGTGTTGTAAGAATCATTTTAATCAAGATGAAAACTTGATTGACTTCAGTCAGATCACTATTCAATTGATCAGAATGTATAGTTGTATGTAGTTAGTTGGTTGCGTTATGAATTGAAAACTAAAGCAAAAAAAAGTTGGATGTGGTCACCATATAAGCGACCATATTGCCAATTTTTTATACAATATTAAGCAATTCAATAAATTTCTTTAATTAATTTCTTAGATATTGCCAAAAAAATGTCAAAACTGATCAATGTTAAAATTCACAGTTCGATTTTTAATTTCGCTAAAAAAATGTTTCAGTTGATTATTTTAATTACCAAGATTGAAATATGAAATCCTAATAAAATTTGTCAAATATTCCCTTGCGTTACTCACATCATATATCCATTAGATTTTTCTGGAGAAAAAATTGTGTGCGGCTCATAATAAAGAATCTGTTGTTTGCCCCACCTTTACCATATTATACGCCATTAACAAAAAAAAATTTATTGGATTTTGTATAATATTTCTTTAAAAGTGATCATAAATAGAAAAGCGACTTGTAATTAAGGATCCGTTGCCTTGGTTTGAAATATTAGCAGTATTAATCACAATTTATCACACTTTCAAATGAAATCCATATGCTATTCTTCATCCGAAACGATTTGACCCGAATTGAAAAATAGGAGTGCACAGAAAGACAGTCTAAAAAGCAAAGGGACAGGTTCACAAAACCAAAGACCTGGCATGTTTTAGAATTTTTGATTTTCCTTTCTGTGGCCGGATGCATTCTCACTAAAATTTGAATATTTTTATTAAATTCAGTGCAATCACAATACTTCCCTAACTGTATGGATAAAAAAGAAAGAAAACGTGAAAAATACAAAAAAAAAGATTTATTACCAAAACACCAATATAATTTCTTGTCACTTGAAATTAACACGAATTTGTACGCGTTACGTATAATGGAATGTAATTTTTGAATGAGTAGAAAATTATAGGGTAATGATGATAAATGCGTGTTTATTTTAATTTTAATTATAGTTTTAACAATTAATTCTTTTTTTATTTTACACAAAAACTTAAAGTACATAATTGTTTTGTCACCTTATACGTTATAATAAGAACGGATATGCCTTCTTCAGTAAGTAGAATTTATGAATAAAATTTTAAAATTAAATGGCAGGCAACACTATACTTGGTAATTTAACATGCAAAAATAATTTCGCCAAAAAAATTATATCTCAATTCCTTTATATATTTTTATATACATGTTATGATTATAAACTCGATAGAAACACACCAACTCAAATTAGACTATAGATGTGATAGGCGAAATTGTTATCGACTTATCCGACCGAAACTTATAACCTCTAGCAAGAAACCCCTTTTCGACAAATTGTTACCGTGTAGTAAGTTTTACAATCTATACTACAGTAACCAATTTATATAGAAGAAATCATGTTTTAAACGTATAGAAAAGTGACGTATAGAGCACATAAGGTTCCACACACTCTATATGTATGTAGTTGAAATCTTATCGAACTAACAAACTATTCCAATTAGTTAATACATCAAGTTATGTAAAACTTAAAGCTGTCTTTATTAGCTGAAATAAATTATAAATTATTAAATTATAGGGTAAGTTCCCGAACTTGCGGACACAAAAAAATTTATTGTGCTTGAGGATCAGTTGAAATTTGTGTAAATTTATCACAACATTTTTTTATAATTAAAATTTATTTTTAATAAGTGCATTAAGAAAGGTATAGTAAGTTACAAGTAGGTGTAGAAATCAAACGATTTATTAAACTACAATTTCAAATTTTAATTTTGCGTAAAATACAAGACACTATACTAAACGTTCTTCTTTTAAGGCGAATAATTGATTGAGATTTTAAAATATTTTACATAGCATAAGCAGAAGCAGAATAGCGTTTTCAGAAATTAAAAATATTTTCAAGGAACTTAGTACAGCATTTAATAATTACTCATATATTTTCTGAAATATGACTATGGTTCTCGGATAAAGCCGTTCATTACTACAGAAATTCACCCAATACGTATAACCATAATTAATAATAATTATTATTACTTATTAAATAAATTTTTAATTAAAAAATTCTAATGAAATTAAATTACATTCATATATATTTTACAAATTACAAATTATATAAATTATATAATGAACTTAAGACGTTCGACAAATTAAGTTCATCACTCGAATAATAATGTCATTAAGAGAGTTCATTTGTATATAAGTATATAATGATATATATAAATTAATTATTTTTTTTTTGTTAAAAAAAAAATATTATACAATTAATTCACATTAACGTCATAACAAACAAAAATATATGTATATATATAACGTATATATATATATGAAATAAAGGTGAAATAAAAATGAAAACTTGCTAAATTTCCAATAAGTTGTCGATAACTCGTTGCTAGTTAACAATATATAGTTTTATTTTTAAAATCAATTAAGTTTTTCTCTCATTTTCTTTATATTTTCTATTTAATTTTCACTATATATATGTATATATATAAATATATACAAAAAAACTGCTATAGAAATAAAAGTTCACTCAACTATAATTATTGTCGCATTTTTTTTTTCTATTTTTACCAATAAATATTGTTGTTAAAATTTTTTATATAGTATGATAAACTAATATAAAATACGACCATTTTTATTGTTATAAATAGAATGTACCCATAGGTGAATGTAATTTTTAACATTGATTTAAATATTAATGTATTATGGTAATGTAAATATTCCTGAAATCCAAAATGCAGTATTAATGTAGTACTATATTATATCTGTGGTCCATATTGCAGTATAAAAATTTATACAATGTAGTAAAACCCAAACTGCTTAAAATATTGATTTTAATTACATACATTTTAAGAAAGTAAGCACCTTAGTGAAAAAATCGATAGTAATTTTTTACTACAATACGAGTATGTCAAAATAGTATTGCTAAGATTATACCAAAAAAAAATTTGACGACGTCAAACAAATTTGTTTAGCACTTTCGTTTCAAAGATTCAACATTTTAATAGCTAACCAATATGTTTTTGAAAATACTTCGTAACAAAATTCATGCATGTGCATACATTTAATGTAGTGGTCACTTACTTTTTTTTTTATAATGCAGTCATTTTTAAGATTTTATAATGGAATTATTACTGCAGTTAAATTGTTTTGTTGCTAAAAAATTTTGACTGTATTTGTGGATGTTACGATTATATAAAATATTAATTAATTTACAATTATTTTTCAATATGAAGATTTTATTAATTTATGAGGGGCTCAGAAACCGAGTCACAATGTGGGTTATGCCACTTTGCTTTTGAAAAATCAGAAAATTTTTACAAAAGCAAAAGTACTTTTGTGAAAAATAAATAAGAAAAAAGCTATTTCGAAACTGGAAACTAATATTACTGATTTTGGAAGATGTACATAACCAATTGCAGCAAAAAAAAAAAATTGTTTTTTATTTGTGGCTTTCGCCACTCTGCTTCTGAGACCCTCTATAATATATTTTAAATTATTTATAAATTAATTTTATTTTTATACAAAATTTGGTGTGTAATCCTGATTATTGGGTCACTTATATACACATACGTTGGGACAAGAAATATATTACTATACTGTTATATATCCTGTTACTATTATGTACTATATCCTGTAATATATATATATATATATCCCGTAATATATATGTGCGTATTTATAAATTATATATTTTAATTAATAACTAATATACTAAATTTTCAAAATAATTAATTTAATTTCTATCCTTTCATTTGTGATTACATATAGAAAATGATGTTTGAATTTGAGTAGTAAATAAATAAATAAATAAATTCTTCTATTTATTTTATATGTATGTATGTACGTAAATGCTTTTTTTCTTAAAATATTTTTAAATTTTCTCAGTTTTATCATAATTTTTTTCTCGTATTTTTTTAAATTTTCACTTTTAATTTTCTTGTAATATTGCTTTCACTTTTATTTTGTTTTTTTTCCATAGTAAAGTGAAAGTCCTTTTTCATTTACAAAAAAAAACTGCATACAAAAAAAATTATAACAAAAAAAAAATCAAATAGTTTCACTTTTAATTTTGTTTTTTTTTTTATTTAACATTGAATGAAACGACATTGGAAATACTTACAAATAACCACATATCTTTTAATTAAAAAGATTAATTATCCTTGTAATAATTTTGTATTATAAAATTTAATATCCTTTTTATATTTTCTTTTGTACTCCAGTTTTAATTAAAAATTTTTTAATAAGAAAATTAAGAAAATTTTTACAAGAAAAAAACTGTTCAATTTTTTTTACTTTTTTTACCGTTTTTATCACATTTAAACTTTTCTTTTTAAATAAAATATTTATTGCAAAAACAAAAAAATAAAAACAAACAAAAAAAACTTTTATTTTCACTTATATGTGTATGCGAATCGAGTGTTATCAATTCAAGGACAGAAAACTAATTAGATTAAAACAAATCAACTCAATTGGTATTTATATTGAAGAAACAAGATTTGAGAAAAAATAAAAAATTTTCCATTTCTAATATAACAAAAAAATTAAAAAAAAAAAAAACACAATATTAATATGGAAAATATACAAGAAATCATTATATACTTTCATACATATATATATATATATACTCTATACTATATATGATGCGAGTATGAAAATATATTGTTGTAGGAATACCCATATTTATTGTTATATATAAATGTATACGCAAAAATATAAATAAATGTACAAAATAAATAAATATCTGATTTTAAAAGACAAGCAACCCATCAGTTAAAAAATTTTATTTTTTATTAATAAATTTTATAATTTATAGATCAATGTAACCTATGTACCTCTAATCACCATTTTGTAATATTAATTAAGAATATGCATTATGGCTGTAATAAAATAATATGAAAATTTTCTTAATTTTTTATCAATTCAGAAAATTTTAGTATATGATGACAATTTTTGGGAATTTTTTGTGTCTACTTACAAAAATAATATAGAAATAATTTCGAATTTATTCGAAAATTTTACTCAAAGAGAAAAAAACGTAAAGTTAGAGTTTTACCATTTTATGAAACGAGTTTTTATAACCAATAAAATATACTAATCTTCTATTGCATCATTTAATAAAATATTTATAGCCAAAATAGTCTATTTTATAGGCTTCTTCTATGCGAATCCTCTATCTTTTCGATTTATTTTTAGGTGACAAATATGCTTTGGTGTTATATAAATGGATTTAATCGCTAAGTTTTTTAAATTTATTAACGAATTTGTCATACAAAATAAACCTTTAAGGTATACGTTTCAGAAGTTCAATTTATCATGTAAAACAATTTTTTCCAAAACACATATGGTATCTGAGATTCGATGATATACTCTTGGTGAAATATTGTGAAAGATACAATTTGATCTTCCTAAAAAAACATTACGAAGAACCTGTTCAAATAAATCTTTTTTTCTGATAGTAGCATATAAAGATATATGACAAATTTTCCTCTTTACTGATCTGTCCGAAAATATATTTGAAAATTCAAGTAAATTCATAAATACTACTGCTTGATTTATTGGCTTAATGGAATCAAAAATTTTGCATTTTTCTCGATGCAATTAATCGGGAAGAACTGTATATGTTTACCTCTTTTTGTTTGCCTTAATAGATGGAATTTTAATTTAAATAAAATGTTAAAGTATTTTTAAAAATTGCTAATGCTTTGTCATTAGCAATCATTATTGATCTTTAATGTTTTATTTCTCTTCAATACATACTCGTAGCATTTCTTTATTTCTTTGGCAATATCTTTGAATGGAAATACTTTTTTGACATTTTTTTGACATTTCTCCATATAGCGTACAGTATATACGTTTTAATAGCTTTCTAAGCTAATTCTACTATTAATGACAGTAGTCAAAGAACACAGAAGCGCTGCTCGGTATTGAAACTTGGTGGTAAATTTGCAGGAGTAAAAAATCAATAAATTTGAATATGAAATAGCTATTTTTATTATATATAAAAATTTTAGCCTATTTTATGGAATTAACATTCTTAACAGTACTCCTTAATAGAAGCTGATCTAGTTGGAAATGCTAAATTGTTTTAAGTACTCGTATTATTGTTTCTTTTCGAGTAAAATTCGAGCGTAAAACACACTTTTAATTATTCCGCCTTCCGATATGCAATTTTTTCAACAATTGTGCCGAAAATATTATGTTGTCTATTTATCTATCGCGAAAATTTTTGAGCCAAAGACTGATTTTTAACCTAAATACCTTGAAACTAAATTCCTGATGCTACATTATAAAACTTATAAGAAAAATTATAGCGACTTCAAGAAAATGAAAAAAAAAAAATGAGAAAATTAACAAATAAAACTGGATCTCAACTAAAGTAATATTAAAGTTTGTTTTCAATTTTACAACAGAAAAGTCACTCCAACAATATAGAAATATAGAAAACAAGAGTAAAAATTTTAACATCTGCTTCACCTTGATCTTTTAATACAACTAAATCAATAATATACATCCTCATATACATACATATTGCAAGTACATTCATATACATACGATTTATTTATTATAGTATTACTTGTTAGATGCACATCCCACTTTATAAAATTGAATATTGAATTATATACATGCTATCATAAAATATCTATACAGTATATAGCTGCAAACATTACAAGATTCCCGATAATTTCGAACTGATTCATATTGCTAAGAAAAAGGAAAAATAATGCAAAATTGAATAAAAAAAGCATTTATAAATAAAAAGCCGATATTCAAGTTCAACTTATTTTGTCAGATCTATGTATATATACCTTTGCTATCGTTGTCTTCTTCTTTTCAATTGTGCGTAAAGTTTCTTGACTAAAATTTACAAAATTATTTTGTTTTTTTTTTTTTTTTCGAGTATAAGTAAATGTAAATTAAATGTTGTGTGCATTTTATTTCACGTTCATTACAATTTTATTTAAATATTTTTGTATTTCTGTACAATTAAAAAATGAAAATTTTGAATATTTTATTTAAGCTTATTTATAGTCAAAAGTTGTCTAAATTTAAATTAAGAACTGTCTCTATCTGATGGTTCTTAGCTTCATTCTCGATCAGATGAGTGTACTGACGTACAAGCAAGGAGTATGGCGAACATACTGCGGCGCAACTTCACATTTCTGTGTAGTTTTTCTGCAAGAGATCCGAGAGTTACTCATGAAATAGGAACAAGATACTTCCGGGACTCATGTGAACGGTCGATGTAATCACGAACTCTTCTATCTTAAGATTGAGCTTCTTTAAGAATTTTTGTGTCACGTTTTCCTGTTGTAGCAAGTAGAGGGTACTGGCTCCTTTGTGCGGTTTTTAGGTGGTTTTATTCGCCGAAGGCTTCAAGGATGGGAATGAAGTTTTTTTTTACATATAGGGTGTCTGAATCGTATCAGCTTTCTAACGGGAAAATTGCTTGCTTGACGGCCGTCTACACGAGACCGGTGTTTCTCATGAGGGAGCATGAGACTAGGCTATAAGTGCTCCTCATTATGACGTGTCTCAGACATATTTTTCACAACCTCTGCGAGTTTCCGACTGAACTTTCGAGAACAAATGTGGCGAGCTGGGCGAGATATCGAAAATTAGCATCGGTAATTTAAATTCGGAGATTTTTCAAGAAAACCGGTTGGCTTAAAAAACCAGATAACTGTAATCGTACGTTCAATGACGCGTAAAATCAATTTAGTAAACTCGTTTCAAAGCGCATGAAATTCTGACTTTAATGAACTAACATGGATATTAAAGTTATTTTAAAGAAAAATGTCACCTTAAAAATAATCAATTGGGGAATAACCATTTAGTAATACTGACCAACTAAAAGTTTTAAGCATATATTTGACAATATCTATTTCATATAGACATTAAAATTTTAGTCTATTCAGTTTAAAGACTCTCTAATATGGTTGGCGTCAAATCATGTTGTCATCTTCTATACTGTTATACCATTGAAATGAGACTATAAATAACTGGATATCAACAAATTACAGATAGCATCACTAGATATTTTGTTTATTTTTTGCATCAATTCAATATATTTCACAGTTAATTGGCTTGAAGAGAGAGAGAGAAAAAAACCGCATTATCGAATATACAAGTTTATATTATACATACATACATAAATATACTTTTATGGAATGAAATGAATGACTTAGTGAAGTTTAGACACACGAGCTATAAGAGCACAAATTAACTGTTTTTGTTTGTTACTCGTTTAATCGGAATATGCTCAACAGCAGCAAAAAACAAAAAATAGACAAGGAATATGCTCAACAGCAGCAAAAAACAAAAAATAGACAAGGTGTGCTTTTTTTCACGGATTTTCATAGATAAATGCAAAAAAAGTATTTCTATTTTTAATATTTTTTTTTCGATTTTTTTGCAAATAAAAAGACATAATCATGTCAAAACTATTTTTTGAGAAAAATTTTAAAACTCGAACAAAATTTTTTTTTATTTTTTTTTGAATTTACCAAAAATAAAGAAATTATTCAAAATATATACTAGATGCTAGTAAAACAAGAAATTAATTAACAAAAAATAAAAGAAGAGAGAAAAAAAATTGAACTGTTTTGACCCATGGATTATGAAGTTTAAATGAAAATCGATTTACAATATGAACACAATTGTAAAATCAATTCTTTTTTTTTGGGGAACTTTATGAATAATTACAGTAACAACATAAAATATAAGTACAACGAAAGTTCATGTCATGATTTACAGATCAAAGCTAGCTCGATTTTATTTAAGTTTGTTGAAAATTTATTGTGTAAACTTATACGAACTATCGATACATAATCGTACCTATATGATCCAACGATTCTATGTTGAAAGGCAATTCAACTTCTGTTCACAATTTAACCGCTGACTCAACATAACATAAAATAATTATATAACTCAAAATGTTATTTAGTCTCCGTATCTCATTTTTTTAATCTCCTTGAATAACAATTTAGAGAATTTTGTTTCTTATTTCAATTGAGATGGGCTGTCTTTCTCCAATAAATTTAAGTGTGAAATTCAAAGAAAATTGGCTTGACTTAATTCATTCGGGCCAAAGTGAGCGAATACTGATTGGACTGGACATTTAGACGAATTGGGTTGGACATTCAGAGCCTAATAGTGAATGTCACTTTTTCATTGCACCTGTTATTCACTTTTAAATTAGAATTTTCCATTGGATTTTTTCTCAAATTACAGACTTCAGTTCCCCTTCCAAAAATTTCAATATATTGTGGTTTTATTGTGCATTGTGATTTTTCTACCAATTTGTTTAATAAAATATTGTTCAATTAATTTCAATTTGAAAGTAAAAAATTATTTATTATACCATTAATACAAATTCTTGATGTACGGTATATACTGGAAAATATGTAAGTGTTGCAAAATTTTAACAAAATTTTAAAAGTTAATGAACTTTTTACCCATACAATAAAAATAATCTAGTTTAACTTTTTTTTGAAAAGCGTGAGAAAATAAGCAGTTTTTTGTCTTTGAAAATTCATTTTTGATGCAATTATTTTAATAAAATAATTTTTATTAAAAATTTATTAAAATAAACAAAATTTTTAATATTTTTATTAATCAGAATATAAAAAATTTATATTTATATGTAATATAAAATAATGATGTCATTTGATTGTAAATAATTTATTATTTTTTCGATTAAGGAAACACTCATTGTAATTCAAATAACAATTTCGATTTAATAAGTAAGAAAAAAAAAATAAAGTTTGGTCAAACCCATGGGTTTGTTAAGTAACACTTTTCCCTTGAGCAACTGAAAATATTGTTTTAAAAATGAACAAAATTATGTTAGTAAATAAATTGAACATTATGTTAGTTACTATATCATTCAAATTTCAATATGTGTACATATTCCAAATGATTGCATACATTTAGGATGAGCAAAAGAAAAAAACTAGAAGAAACGTTAACATAATTTTTGAATTTTTGGATTAATTGCGTGAGTTAAGACTAATGATATTACCAGTATGACTAGTAATAATTAAATAATTATTACTGGAATGACATTTAACGTTAGCTTTCTGTTTTTATAGGCATTTAAGAATGTTTTCAATTTGACAAATCTCGAATGGCGCTAATTTGAGAGAGAATGGAGGTGAAAAAGATCGCGGGCATTCCTGACGTTGTAAGGCGGAGCCACTCTGCACTAAGGATTCTATCGTGGTTTGTCACTGGGCGTGGGCCCTTTAACTCATATTTACAAAAAGTTGGCAGATCAAATACGCAGCGATGTAGATTTTGCGACTGGGGGCACGGAGAACTCCACTCATGCCCTATTGGAGTGTGATAATTTGGCCTATTGGAGTGTGATAATAAAAAAAAATAGATACAGATTTCTCGGGGCCTCAGACTTGGATTCTAATGAATCATTTTTTTTTTTTCATTTCATAAAATATGTTAATTATAATTATGGTATAATTTTCTGAGATTTCAATTCCAAATTAAGATATTAAAAATATTTCAAATAGATTTGATGCCAAACTTTTATGATTTATATAATGAAATTTAACAAAATGGTTAGCATAAATTGTTTGATTTTTAATAAAAAAAAAATTAAGACTTTCAAAAATTGCTATAGACATTTAATAAGGTAAGAAAAATAAGATCATTTCTAATGAATAAAACTACTATCAATAAAAAAGATAAAAAAGACCTTATTTTTCTCTATAGATAAGCGTTCATGCAATATTGACACACATAGGCATTCACACAATTTGTAGGTGGAATATTTTAATATAAATGACTTTTTTTTTTGAATCACATTTAATGTGTTCACCTATACACATGTATAGTTTGTAGAAAAAATTTATTTATTTATTTTTCAATTAAAAAAAAAATTCACTATACTACGAGTATATTTTTAGAGCGAAATTAGGACTTAGATTATTATTAAACTAATTATGTAACGAAAATTGAAAGACTTTACTAATGAATCATAAAAAAAATTAATTCCTTATAAGGAACAATATGGAATTTTAATTAAACTCATTTTTTATGTCAAGGGATAAATTGGGAGGACAAATTCGGAAAGAAAGGCTTAGGATCAGTTTTGAAATTAGTTTAAGTTTAAATTTGTTTTAATTTTGAGATTTGAAATTAATTCAATTGCTATATAAGAAATATGTAATATGAGAGCTACATATATGAGAGCTACATACATTGTTATTTTTTATGTCAAGGGATAAATTGGGAGGACAAATTCGGAAAGAAAGGCTTAGGATCAGTTTTGAAATTAGTTTAAGTTTAAATTTGTTTTAATTTTGAGATTTGAAATTAATTCAATTGCTATATAAGAAATATGTAATATGAGAGCTACATATATGAGAGCTACATACATTGTTATGGAAAATTTATTTAATTTTTCTAGTTCTTGTAGTTTTCGGGCAATTTCGGAAAAATTCCCGTAGCTTATAGTTCAAAAATTACATTAATTCTAATAGACGTCCTAAATGTCTTAATTGATTAATTAGTTGAAATTTGGTGTGACACCGCATAGAAAGTGTCTGTCAATCTACAATTTGGATCTATTTTTCCATTCGATCTGAGTGTTAATATTTCGGTGTAATATATGCCGCCTTTTATTTAGATCTATTCACCTGATAAACTTGAATTGCTGTAAGTCTATTGATAATTCATATTTTTAAATCCATTTTCAAATAGCACTACAATAAAATTAATAAAATCACAATAATTTGTAACAAATTTTTTTACTAATAGAAAATAAAATTTTCCTTACGCAAATTTAAAATTATGATTTGTGACAAAAGTGATGGTTTAGTGATTATTAACCTTGAATATAAAAGATTGTGTACAATTTTTGTTTTTAGCCCAATTTTTCATTAAGATTTCTTAATATAAGAAAGTTGAGAAATTTTTCCATTAATTTTTGTATTTTTGTAATAATAAATTTTTAAAAATTATTATTAATGATTGTTTCACTTGAATGAAATTTCAAATTTTACTATAAAAACTTCAATGACCAAAAAATATTCATCATTTGATTTTAATGTTTAAAAGTGTTTAAACAATAAATTTTTATAGCAGAAAATTTTTATAGAAAATTTTTGAAATTAATTTAAAAATAAAAATGAATACTTTAATTACATCAATAATTTTTAGTGTAATAATTGTTTTAGTCAATGGACATGGATTTTATAAATATGATTATGGAGTTAAAGACTTACATACCGGTGATATTAAACGTCAATGGGAAACTCGGCATGGTGATAAAGTTATTGGTAAAAACTAAAATAATTTTTTAAAATTTTTTTGTTGCGGACCGAAATTCAATTCAAATACATGATATTCATTGTATAGGTGCTTATGAGCTTAAAGAACCAGATGGTACTAAACGTGTTGTAGAATATACAGCTGATAAACATAGCGGTTTTAATGCTATAGTGAAAAAGATCGGGCATGTTGATCCACATCCAGGTAAACTAAAAACATTCTCAATAATTATGATTAGAGATCAAAAATATAATTAAAAAAAATTTTATTTATCAAGTTCATCAAGGACATCATGGACACCACGGTCATCATGGTCACCATGGACATAATAATGGACATCCTTCCAGTTATACTAATGTTTATATGCATTAAATTGAATATGCATGTATATATATATATATAGTCATTTTATTAAAAAAAATAAAGTTAATTAAAAAAAAAAAATAATTTTCATCTTCTCAAAGAAGCTAGGCTTAATTTAACAATTAAATTTGATCAAATCAAGAATTATTTTTTAAAAAGTAATCTGACTACGGTCAGCGCACATAACGAACCGCAATGTATATTATCTAATTTAGCGAAAGATTATGAGAATGCGTTTTAAACAGTTCTTTATACAATTTTAAGGACAGTAGTAAGCTTTTAGGTAAAATTCCTAGAAAAATTTAAATTTGGCTCTTAGTAGAATTTCGATATGTGTCACTCGAATCCTCTAAACTTCGCCCCAGATTCATTGTTCCATTCTTCCTAATAATCCCATCAATTCATCTAAAACTTAAATATTAAATTTCGGGTAAAGTGGTTGATTTTCTTTATATGCGCAAAAATACGAAATCGGCCCCAAAAAAGGTTCAGTTTTTGAGACCTCATGCAACCAAATTCTTGACATCTTGAACAATTCTTGACATAGCCGAAATAAACTCACATATAAAATTGCATAAAAATCGGTTCAGCCGAACATAATATACACGTATGCATACACAGATCGACGGAGCGGACGACAGGCCTGGAAGGCAGCCCTACCATTGGGAAGTACGTTCCCACCGAAAACTCGACGTCAGAAATTCTCTGCTATCACATAACCTCCTTTATTGTCACACAGTACGCTATTCAAACTTTGAAAAGTGTATAAATCAAGCAATTTAAATCAAGTTTTAAGTCACTTCGGTATCGGATATTTAAAAGTACTGTTATGTCTTTTACCCAGTCAAAATTATAGTCCACTTTCTATACGATCTATCATTTAAAAACTCCTACCTCCTAAGACAGTTGCGACAAAAACCTTTTGTAAAACTTTTTTTTTCCTTACTAAGGAAAATCTATAAGGCATCTATTAAGAATATGCTGCATATGTTGTTGCTTGGAATCGGATATTATGAGTCGATTGAACCATGTCTGTTCCTTTATCTCTCTAATGATAACTTGAACAATTGAGTATACTATTATACAGTATTAAAAGCCAACCAAATTTGCACAAATTGTCGAACCTGTATTGAATTGTATGCTCAGTATAATAGAGCCACTATTTTAGTAAAACTTGATCGTGGTTATGATATATTCTCATAATATCTGACACAGGAACGGAGATATGCTTGAAATTTCAAAAAGTAAAACAAAATCACTTGAGTCTCTGTGACTCAAAATCTGTTGAACTGTTGACTCAAAATTGGCATTATTTTTGGTTATTTTTTTGCAAATCCTATAAAATTTAACATTTACTGATTCAAGAAAGTACCTTTTCGTTAAAAAACTTTAAGCAGCTCTGCAAGGCAACTTTTCGCATCTCAATTCTTCCATCTTCTTCCAATCTTCTCAGCGCTTAAGATAAAAGATTTTTTACAGTATTTTACTCCATTTTTGTTCTCCATCATATTTGAAAATCATAATTTTAAATGTTTATATTAGATTTTTGCACTTTCTTACTTTAAAACGAGTTCATCAACGCGAATTACCCGCAAATTTTCAATTACTTTGAACACGATATTACTCCGTTTTGTGATCTTTCTCAAACTTTTGTGTCAAAAAATTCTAATGAACGGATTTTTCTTTATTCCAAAAAAAGAACATTAGAAATAAATGAAATTAATTTTAAAATTTCCAGCACCATTTTAATTTAGATTAAAGTTTGAATCGGATATTGCACTCGACAAACTAATCAATTTGCTACATTCATTTTATTTACAAAAAGTAAAGCCAAAAAAACTCATTTGAAATAAAACAAATTCAAGGATTGTTCCCGTTCAGTAATCACATAGCAATTATTCTCATTTTAAATTCTAGTATTGTAATTTGATTGTATTATAAAAAGCGGAGCAGAATGAAAATATTTATCAGTTGACCACAAGCTCTCAAATAATTCAAAATAAATTTTTTTTTCTAATTTCGCTAGATCATTAACATGAATCAATTAATACTCAACGTATTTGCTTTATTAGTTTCTTTTGCAATAATAGGAATTGCTCACGAACATGATGATCATCATTCACATGCTGCATATAAATTTGATTATGGTGTAAAAGATCCACATACAGGAGATATGAAACAACAATGGGAGACTCGTGATGGTCATAATGTGAAAGGTTTTAAAATCTTAAATTTATTTGAGAAATTTTAGACTTAACAAATAAAAAATGTTTTATTCTAGGAGCATATGAGCTAAAAGAAGCTGATGGTACAAAACGAGTTGTTGAGTATCATGCTGATAAACATGGTGGTTTTCATGCACATGTTAAGAGAATTGGTCATGCTGATCATCCAGGTAAGCTTTAAATAATTGTACTTTGTATAATTTCGTTGAATAAACTTATTTTTTTTTTTTATAATTCCAGCTCCAAAACATCATGGTCACGGAGGACATGGACATGGTCATGCAAGCAGTTATGCTAATGTTCATCTACATCATTAATAAAATAATTATTAGTGACAAAGGACATATATTATATTAAACAATTAAAGCTGAAAACTTAAACCTTAGAAATTTTAGATTAAATTATTAAAAAATAGTTAAAATTATAAACAAGAACCTCTACTTAGATTTAATTTAAAAATAAATAATTTATTTTTGTTTTCTCTAAAAATATCGTTTTGCTTTACCTTCCTTTTATAACTTGTTTTACAACCAATAACTGAAATAAACTAACTCTAAAATATTTCAACAACAGTTTGAGAATAAATGGAGACGAACTATATTTGCTCTTTCAATTAATCATTACATATAGCTCTCAAAATATTAATTACTAATATTTTCAATATTAACATTATTTAAAACTGATTTAATAACTTTAAATTAAACAAACGCATTCCGATTAAACCTGAATTATAATTGGCAACGTAACTGCAAAACTGCAGGCAGCTTTTAAGCCTTATTAGTTTTAAAACACTTAAAACTAGCTTTGGGGATTGTATGACAGTTACCTGAACTTGTTAAAAAATATTGAGTAATATGGCAGCTACCCGAACCCGTTGTACGAATTACTTCAATTGCAATAGTAGCCGTCTTTGACAGAAAAGAGAAAGTTTGATAGCGTTTGCTGTTTTCCTTGTTGAGCCATATTTAAATAAACACAAAATTTTAAACTAATGAAGAATATATACATATATTTATGCATATATAAATGGGAATACTGGAAATGGCTTTAATTTGACTGATTAAAAACTCCATTCCACAGTTATAAAGTGGAGTATAAAAAGGCCTCAATTAAGAGATGCTTACGAACAATAGTGTATTGGAACACTGAGTACATACATACACATCTTATCTTATGGACCAGGAGTCGGCAATTTGCTGCACTTTAGGACTCTTTCCGCGGTCCGCTAAAGGACAAATATGATTTGAGGAAACATCAATAAACTCAGAGCGTGAACATTGCAAAATGTGATCGGTGAGAATAATACGTGAGTATGAAGCACATAAACACATTCAAAGTTACAACCGCATGGCATTTCACTACAAGAGAAATACATGCTTTTTTAACTTATTGATAAAATAATTCTTATTTTATAGTAAGAAAAATTAAGTAAAATAAGGGAAACCGCGAATTTAATGAAAAGGGGACTTCAGATTATTTCTTTATTACTGACGCAAATTCCTTATGCGTAATTTGCGAAGGAAACGGCTCGAAACACAAAAGTAAATACATATGATAATATGACTCTTATTTCTATTTAAGTTACATTTGAATGTTCGGCTAGCTTGAAAAATTTTATTTTTGGAATTATTTCGCCTCCTGAAAAAGGTTGCCGATCCCTGTTTCTAGGCGGTTGAGGTAGACTTTTCTTCATAAAGCGCAGTTCATTGACAAAATTTTTTAATAGATTTATTGAAGACTTTTTTTTCAACTTTGCAAATTTAGTTTGTGTGAGAAAAATTATATGAAATTGATGTAAGATTAAATAAAGTAGGACCAAACCAATGTTTTGTAATATAGCACTTTTCCCTTCAACAAGGCAAAACACCGATTTTAAAGTCAGTGTTTTACTTTTTTTATTATTGATGTGAAAAGAAAACTTCCTTTTATTCGGAATAAAATACTTTATTTTTCGCTAATATATTTCGTGCGCTACATACGCACTTTATCAAAGCTGATTTTCTTCAGTGTTTTACCTTGTTGAAGGGAAAAGTCTATAAAATTTTGTAATTTGTCTTATAAAATGGCATAATTATTAAATTGTTTCTTTGGTTTATATTAAAATTTTTTATTCAAATTTAAATTTCAAATTTTTACATAAATTATATTAAATTTTTTACTAAATAATTTAAATAGCACAAAAATAATAGCAATTTTGAATACCTCGTTTATCTTTGCAAATTGAATATGAATGTGTTGTATTCACTAAATTAATCTTTCCAGTTGAGTGAATGAATTTATAAAAGTGCATATATAGCTACATTATTTATTATAATCCAAATTAATGGTGCAAATGAACATTAGCATAACTGCTTGCATGACCATGTCCATGTCCTTGATGGCCATGATGTTTTGGAGCTAAAGTTACAATAAAATAAAAACAAATTTATTCAACGAAATTATACAAAGTACAAATATTTAAAGCTTACCTGGATGATCAGCATGACCAATTCTCTTAACATGTGCATGAAAACCACCATGCTTATCAGCATGATATTCAACAACTCGTTTTGTACCATCAGCTTCCTTTAATTCATAAGCTCCTATAAAAATTATTAAGATTTTGAAATTAATTTTGAAATGAAATTACTGAAAGAAAAAACTTTTTACCTTTTACATTATGACCATCACGAGTCTCCCATTGTTGTTTCATATCTCCTGTATGTGGATCTTTTACACCATAATCAAATTTGTATGCTGGATGTGAGTGATGATCATCATGGCCCTGTGTATTTTCAACTACAGCTAAAACAATTAAAATCATAAAACTGATTAATTTTGTTGAGTTCATTTTGATTTTTGTTTTTCTTAGTAAATTAGAAGTTCTTAGTTATCAGACTTATGAATTGAATGATTGTAATTAAATAATGTTGTGCATTTTTATAGTAAAATGATAAATGAATTCAAGTGTGACCAATAAATTTGGGTTGGTGCTTTAAGAGAAAAAATTTCTAGACAATTTTTTTGCTATCTCCGTTTTGTTTTCAATGTCAATATGAAAAGGTCGAAAAATTTTCGAAATTTTAATTGATTTAAACGGTTGTTTTTGTATTTTGTTAGACTTTATGGTGCAATGTAAAAATTTATAATATAAATTGTATGCTAATTTTTACCTTTTTAGTTAAGAAGAAAAGCTCTCGGTGAGGAATTTTAATAAAATTACGATAAAAAATTGTAAGTATTATAATATTAAAATTAATTAAATTGTTTTCTTTCAAGGATTTTTATTCAAATATATTTGTAGCTCATTTCAACTTAAAATTGTTTATACACTGATATAGAACAGCTATATAAGGAAACTAAAATTTAGTATCAGTATCAGTTGCAGTTTGCCATCATTGGCTTTAATAACCTACAATTTATTATAATTCAAGAAATTAAAATGAATTCAATCTCACTATCCTGCTTTATGGTATTTTTCACTTTAATAGTTATTGTTAATGCTCATGAAGATCATCACTCACATCCGGCATATAAATTTGATTATGGTGTAAAAGATCCACATACAGGAGACATGAAACAACAATGGGAGACTCGTGATGGTCATAATGTGAAAGGTTTTAAAATCTTAAATTTATTTTAGAAATTTTAAACTTAACCCAAAAAAAATGTTTTATTACAGGAGCATATGAGTTAAAAGAAGCTGATGGTACAAAACGAGTTGTTGAATATCATGCTGATAAACATGGTGGTTTTCATGCACATGTTAAGAGAATTGGTCATGCTGATCATCCAGGTAAGCTTTAAATAATTGTACTTTCTATAATTTCGTTGAATAAATTTATTTTTATTTTATTATAATTTCAGCTCCAAAACATCATGGTCACGAAGGACATGGACATGGTCATGCAAGCAGTTATGCTAATGTTCATCTACATCATTAATAAAATAAATATTAGTGACAAAACACAAATATTATATTAAACAATTAAAGCTCAAAACTTAAAAACTAGAAATTTTAAATTAAATTATTAAAAAATAGCTAAAATTTATAAAAAAGAACCTATAATACTACTTACATTAAATTAAAAAATAAATAATTTATTCTTGTTTTCTCCAAAAATGTCGTTTTATTTTACCTTCCTTTTATAACTCGTTCTATAACTTACGTTATATGCGAATATCATAATTAATTTGTCTATAACCAATAACTGAAATAAACTAACTCTAAAATATTTCAACAACAGTTTGAGAATAAATGGAGAAGAACTATATTTGCTCTTTCAATTAATCATCAAATAAAGCTGCCAAAATCACAACATCTTAACTGCATTATTCGTAGCTATTTTAACAATAAAATAATCTAAAAATTATTACTTTTCATATACGTACTCATTGAAACGTAATCATCCCAATAGGAAGGTCTTTTTAAAAATAAATAGTCCTGCATTTATATGTTTTGCCATATAATATTTAACATTTAAAATAACAGTATAAAATAAATGGTAACTCTGAGTGCACTAATATATTTTAAATATACGTTATGTACTTAGTTAGGATCCGATCTATGTATATCAAGGATCCTACTATGTAGCAAATTCGAAAAGTTTTCCGAAAACGCTTTCCGAATATGAAATTGATTGATACCATCTATCAAATTCGAGAGGTCACTTTAGTTGCTGCAGTAAATATTTCGAAGGTTCAGCTGTTATTTTCATATTTTTTATTTTCGTTCAGTTAAAGTTTGTTTGAATAATTTATTTGTATTTCTTATTTGAAAAAAAAATTAATTTTTTATTGGATACCATGGCTGTTTTTTTTTCAGCAATAGCGATAGCGAGAAGGAAAGTCGGTTTTACAATGTGATTCAACGAAAGGTATTAAGGGATAAATCAAATATTTTAGAAACGCTAACAAAAAAAAAGTATAACTTTTCTTTTAAAAACGATTAATGCTTATTTCTGATCAATTTCTTTTTTGAAATACAATTTGAAATTTATTAAAAGCGAGTTAAAGGCATCAAGGCGGTTCACTTTCCTACTGGAAATTATAATATTAGCGTTAACACTAAGATTTCTGGCAGAATGAGGATATCAACATTGAATCAGACAAGACATGAACATGGCACTTGCACAACAAACAATGTCAAAACAACATTTTTATCAAAAACAAAAATTATCAAGGGTCATGGGTGCCATAGATATCTAAATAATTAGACCTGTTGAAGACGAGCATTTGTATTTGGGCAGAAAAATTAAACATATCTATATGTTGATAATGTTTCCTTTATGTTATTTGCCTTCAGTCTTGCATTCGATGGTACTTTTCGGCAAATTCCTTCTGACTACTCGGAAATTCCAGCATTATTTTAATTTGGAAGAATTTTGTTGCTTGTATACTCCTGCATATAAAATTTCATGGCATAAAATAAATTTTAACACATTATTTGTAAAATAGTAACTAAAATTTTATATATTAAATATTTTTAAGCTAAATAATTTTTGAAATACTTAAATTTTAATATTTTCATTGAAATTTTATACCTTCCGACAACGAAATAACACTCGAATAAAGAATATTGAAAATCACACGAAAGTAGAAATACAAAGTAAGAAAAATGCGTAATCGAATACAGAAAAGTAGTTGTACTCGATTTCCGAAAAGGAAATATTTCAATTTTCGAATTACGTACCATTTTTACGAATACGAAAATTGAATTACATGGTAGGGTTACAATTTGTCAAATTACTATTGCTCGGAATTTTTAACAGGGAAGTCTATTCTAACTTTTTTCAAATTGGAAAAACAACTAGCGAAAATGTTTGGGTCGCCCTTATCAGGGGCTTGGTTATACCCTATTTCATGACAATCTGATTATAATAATCTAGCGAGCTAGCTGAAAAAAGATTTTTTAGACGTGTATAAAAGTATAAATCTGAACTGTTTTCATGCAGTTTCTTCAGTTAGTTTTTATAATATTTAGAATTAGCTTTTAAGTATTTGTGTGGCGGCTATCCGAACTTATCAGGCGACTCCCTTAAAGCCTGAATTATAACTGGACACATGACTTCCAAATTTCAGACCTTTATTATTTCTAAAATAATTGAAATCAGTTTTAGGGATTTTATGATAGTTATTTTAAGTTGTTAAGAAATATTTGAGCTAAATATACATATTTCACTACCACATTTCATATAGCTTCATTTCATAATTCACAGCCACATTTCATAATTCAAAAAACAAAATAAAAAATATAGTTCCTATCCATTTATTCTCAAACTATTGTTAAAATTTTTTAGAGTTAGTTTATTTAAGTTAGTAGTTATAATTAAAATAATTATGATATTCACATATAACATAAGTTATAGAACAGGTTATAAAAGAAAGGTAAAATAAAACGACATTTTTGGAGAAAACAAGAATAAATTATTTATTTTTTAATTTAATGTAAGTAGTATTATAGGTTCTTTTTTATAAATTTTAGCTATTTTTTAATAATTTAATTTAAAATTTCTAGTTTTTAAGTTTTGAGCTTTAATTGTTTAATATAATATTTGTGTTTTGTCACTAATATTTATTTTATTAATGATGTAGATGAACATTAGCATAACTGCTTGCATGACCATGTCCATGTCCTTCGTGACCATGATGTTTTGGAGCTGAAATTATAATAAAATAAAAATAAATTTATTCAACGAAATTATACAAAGTACAATTATTTAAAGCTTACCTGGATGATCAGCATGACCAATTCTCTTAACATGTGCATGAAAACCACCATGTTTATCAGCATGATATTCAACAACTCGTTTTGTACCATCAGCTTCTTTTAACTCATATGCTCCTATAATAAAACATTTTTTTTGGGTTAAGTTTAAAATTTCTAAAATAAATTTAAGATTTTAAAACCTTTCACATTATGACCATCACGAGTCTCCCATTGTTGTTTCATGTCTCCTGTATGTGGATCTTTTACACCATAATCAAATTTATATGCCGGATGTGAGTGATGATCTTCATGAGCATTAACAATAACTGTTAAAGTGATAAATACCATAAAGCAGGATAGTGAGATTGAATTCATTTTAATTTCTTGAATTATAATAAATTGTAGGTTATTAAAGCAACTGATGGCGAACTGCAACTGATACTGATACAAAATTTTAGTCTCCTTATATAGCTGTTCTATATCAGTGTATAAACAATTTTAAGTTGAAAATATATTTGAATAAAAATCCTTGAAAGAAATAAATTTAATTAATTTTAATATTATAATACTTACAATTTTTTATCGTAATTTTATTAAAATTCCTCACCGAGAGCTTTTCTTCTTAACTAAAAAGGTAAAAATTTGCATACAATTTAGAGTATAAATTTTTACATTGCACCATAAAGTCTAACAAAATACAAAAACAACCGTTTAAATCAATTAAAATTTCGAAAATTTTTCGACCTTTTCATATTGACATTGAAAACAAAACGGAGATAGCAAAAAAATTGTCTAGAAATGTTTTTCTCATAAAGCACCAACCTACATTTATTAGTCACACTTGAATTCATTTATCATTTTACTATAAAAATGCACAACATTATTTAATTACAATCATTCAATTCATAAGTCTGATAACTAAGAACTTCTAATTTTTTAAGAAAAACAAAAAGCAAAATGAACTCAACAAAATTAATCAGTTTTATGATTTTAATTGTTTTAGCTGTAGTTGAAAATACACAGGGTCATGATGATCATCACTCACATCCTGCATATAAATTTGATTATGGTGTAAAAGATCCACATACAGGAGATATGAAACAACAATGGGAGACTCGTGATGGTCATAATGTAAAAGGTAAAAAGTTTTCTCTTTCAATAATTTCATTAAAGAATTAATTTCAAAATTTTAATAATTTTTATAGGAGCTTATGAATTAAAAGAAGCTGATGGTACAAAACGTGTTGTAGAATATCATGCTGATAAGCATGGTGGTTTCCATGCACATGTTAAAAGAATTGGACATGCTGATCATCCCGGTAAATTAAATCAAATTACACAATTATATTAAATATTTCATAAAAAATATATAATTTTTTTTTTTTTTATAAATTTAAGCACCAAAACATCATGGAGGACATGGTCATGCCAGTAGTTATGCAAATATTCATTTACATCATTAAGGTGTTTTCTTTAATAATTAAACATTATGTATTTACATAATATACATACATATATCGAAACATGAAATTCTGTGGATATTATTTACAAAATTGAAAATTTTACGAATAAAATAGTAGAAAATTTTTTATAAAGATTAAATAAATGTAAATTATATTTGTAAATTAAAAATTGATCAAATAAAAATAAACTTTATTAAAATTTATTATATATTGACTAACCATTATAGTTAATGTAATTTAATTAAAGGTGCTTATTTTACAAACATAATTAACGTAAACAAGACGTCTCTTAGACTTAGAGATTTTCTTAGATTAGATTTCTTTCAAAAATTAAAACTGTCGGGACTTGTATCCAATATCTAACATACCATTATCTTTTGAATAAGATTACTTTTATTACCAATGATACTATAGCACGTTACTATTACATTTACAAATAAAATATCATGAAATTTTTTTTTTTTAATAATTTCTTTATTGCATTACACATTTATCGAAAATTAAAACATGTAATTTTTTTAATTAATATATATATATATATATATATTATATCCTTTTTTATATACCTATATTCTTATATAATTTTATAATTAATATAAATGTGAATGAATGATACATAATTTTTTAAATACAGGAGTATTTCATCAATAAATAGATATAATATAAATATATATATACGATATAATTATAAATATATAATTAATAATAAATAAATACATACAATAATTGTATAAGAAATTTATGTATTTTATAATCTTATAATACAGATAATTTTTGCATATACATACATAAATAGTTAATAAATTTGATCTATTTACAAAAAAGACAAAAACCTCAATAAGATGGCGAAGGGGGAGGGGGGGGGGGGGCGAGAATGGGGAGAAAAAAATTTAAGTTATAATAAATATTATATTAATTAATTACTAAATATAAGTAAAATAACATTTTTTTATTTTTTCAAAAAAAAAAAACATTGTTTTCTTTTTATGTTGTTCAGGTGTAGTGAAATACACTAAATAATTTTTTCTTTTTTGTGATAAATTTATAAAGATATATTTCATATTATATAATATAATTTATTATTCTAAAATTTTTTCTTTGCTCTTCTATTTATTTTTTATATTAGTTAATTTTTTTTTATCTAGTATATTATTTATTATAATTTTTTGTTTTTTGCTTTCTTGAGTATTATTGTATTAAAAATTATACTGGATTATATTTATTAAATTTTTTATTAAATGGATTAATTATTCTTTTTGCAAACTTTTCTTTTTCGATTAATATATTTATTTATATACTATTATTTTTTCCTTGTTTATTATATCTATATCTTCGTTTTATTTCAAAAATTTTAATTCTTCTTTTTATCTGTTTTTTTTTTAATATAGTTTCAATATATTATTTATATATGTATATATATTTTAGAATTAGCTAATATATAAATTATTTGAAAAAAAATCTATTTATATTTCACGGTTTATATTAATTGTAATGGCATACAAATCTTCATATTATTTCGAAAAGAACTGAAGTTTCGAAAAATAAAATAATTTTTTTTACATTAACGCATATTACACAGATATTATATTTTTTTTGATTAAAAATTAATTTAGACAACGAATATGTTGGGATCATATTAAAAAAAAATTTAAAATTTAATAACATAATAATGGTTTTATATTAACTTACATTAAAAATTTAAAAATTTCTCTGAAGGACGGATTATATTTGGTTTTTTATTTTTCAAAATTGAATCCTTCCTAAAGGATATAAAAGGCCATATTGGTGCTATGTGCTATGTAAAAAAAAAAGAGATACAAAATTGTGTATCTTCAAATGAAATGAAATTCTTTGAAATAATTTGTACGTTCATGAAGAATTTTATTTTTATTATTTTCAAATTATTTTTATTTCTATAAGCACAATAAAATTAAAATAAAATTTAATATACGAACAAGAAATGCACATTTATGAAACCTCTTTCCAAAAAACAAAAAAAATATTTAAGGAATGTGTGAATTATTTACTTGATTCTCTTTATTATTTATAATTAATTTGAAATGCTTATTTGTTTATACGGAATAAATGTATTTTTCTTTCTTATATTTTTGTGAAGGACTATACTCGTATTATTTAAAAACTCATTGAGTTTATATTTATATATATTATAAAAATTTAGTATATAATATATGTATGTATATATGCATCTATTAAAATTATTCTTTTCTCGAAACTTTAGTTTTTTTTTGCTTATTTCTTCTTTTACTAAACAAAAATAATTTAAATAAATAAATAAAAAAGCTTAAAAGTACTAATATAAGTGGTTTGGAAAAGGAAATATAAATCTAATAAAAAGAAGAAAACATTTTATTATGTATGTATTTTAGTAATTTTAAAAATTGCTTAATAAAATTCAATATCTTGTGATACACAAAAAATTTTAATTAAAAACACGACTCAATAATATATATAATGTCAATGTCATATAATATAATGTTTTATACAAATAAACGAAAAAATTTTAAATTTTTAAGAATATTAAAATATTTTTGCTTTTATTCTGTACGTATAATATTAAAAAAAAAATTAAATATTGTAATACTATAACACACACCATGGTACAATTGAATTGAATTTAAATAAAAATAATATTAAATAGTTTATTATATTTAAATTATAAACGTGATTTCTACAATAATGCATTAATATCATTAGACATTGTAAAATAAAAATGCGACAGGCTAAAAAAAAAAATTTCATAAATACATTGTTTTCAAAATGGTTATTATTATTGGAATGCTCATATTAGATTAAATGTACATAAAAAATTATTTTTATACAAAAAATTTGTAATTGAAGTTGAATTATCAGACAAAAAAAAAACGTATACAATGTTTAATCAAAATAAAATATTTTTAAAACTTGTTAGAAATAAATAGCTTAGTAAAACCAGATTTATGTATTCTACAACAAAAATATAAAATTTAAATATATTTAACTTGTAAAACACGAGAAAAACTCCATTTTGAAATGCACAAGAGCACTGAAATCATCTAGTTTTTACTCTAAAATATTAGTAAATTTTTCTTTTTATGCTTTTTTATAAATAAAATTTAAAACATTACAAACAAAATGATTAAACTATATATACTTATATTGAAATAAATTTAAAATAATTTAGAAATTTTAATTAACACAAAAAAAAATTAATATAATAATGAATAAATAGAATTATTCGTTATCCACAATAGTTATACATAATATATAAATATTTAAATAAAAAGTTTATTAAATTAGAGTAATTTTAATGTTATTCGAGTTTAATTTTTGCAAATATTATTTCAGTGAAAAATTCAAATAAATATTCTTAATGATAATGATAAAATAATATTCTAAACTAAAAAATAAATTTCTCATTTTTATACAATAATATTAGTAATAAAAAAAATACACACAACAAAATCATAAAAAACGTCGATACTCTTCAAAATATTCACATGTATGTTATCTTATATGTTATATTTATACATATATTATATATATTTATTTACAATGCGATTTCATTTTAAATTCAAAACAAAGTTTTTATAGAAAACAGTGAATTTGATCAAAATGGAAAATCATAATTTAAAAATTATGGAATCACAAATATTGTTCGAACTTTCAATTAATAATGATTTCTTAAAATTTTTTGATAAAAATTTCCTGCAACGATAATAATTTATTTAAAGATTAGCCTAAAAGTTATAATAATGATATTTGCCTAAAAATATCTATAATTTGTTCAAATTTTGTTATAAAATTAAATAAACTTAATAGTTTATGAAAGTTTGTATTTCCATAATTTTTAAAAATATTTCATTTTGAAAATAATTTTATTAGAAGTGATGTATATTATATACTAAATAATAATAATTAAAAGAAAAAAATCATTTTTTTTACAATTGTTTTTTTTTTTTTTTCAATAATTTAACATAAAATATCATATTGAAATTGATAACGTCTAATAAAATTTCTTAAATGAAATTTTATAAGAATTAAATTTTTACTATACTTAAAACTTTTAAGCGTAATTTGTTTATCATTCATTACCAATTCTTGACCATTATTGTTAAAATTTTTATTTGTATTTGTTCGATTATTGTAAATTGTATTGATTTTATTTGAATTATATTTATAATCAGTATTATTGATTTTATTTGAAATTAGTTTACTACTGTTAATTTGTATAGAATTAGTATTTTTATTAATAATATTTATATTTTCCTTGTTAGTTCTATTATTTACTTTTCTGTAAATTTTATTATTACTATTAATTTTTTTGACTCCATTAGCAGATCTATTATTGAATTTATGATTTTTATAATGTTTATTGGTGCTATTTTTATAGTTATTATTACCGTAAGTAATACTCTTTTTATTATTTTCATTTTCTATATTAATGCTACTACTATTAGTTCTATTGTTACTATTACTGTTATTACAACTTATAATATTATTGTTATTATTGTTATAATTATAAATAATTTTATTGGGTATATTTGAATTGTTAGCTTTTCTATAATTTCTTTTATTACATTTACATAAACTTTTACAAACAAATCACATATTTTCATCGAATTTAGCAAAGTCGTTATCCCATTGAAATGAATCTTTTTTACATGTATTTGTCATATTATTATTACCGTTATTAATATTACTTCCGCCGTTACTTAAACTAACCTCGATATTACCGTGTTTTTTTCCATTGCTACTATCATGTGATATACTGTTATTTTCAACATTTTTAAAAAAATCATCATCCTCGAATGGATCTTCAGTTTTCTTTGCAAATATATTAACAGATTCGGATTTCCGTAAATGATCATGTTGCGTTGTGCTATCAATCGCACTGTTACTGTTAATGCCACCTCGATTTTTACCGCTAGATCTTAAATTATTGTTTCGTTTAATAGGAGTTTCCGAACTCCATTGACTCTCATTTTCAAAATCAAATTGTGCTTTTGAAAAATCATCGTCCTCAAAAGCATCGCCTATAGATGAAGAAATGTTACCAACGCCACCACTACTACTACTTGGTTGGTTATGATCGAATTTTGAAATAGTAACCTTGTCGTCAAATCGTAATTTTTGCGTAGATGCTGTAGTTGGTGTAACCTGTTGCATGGAACTTGTTGAATTTGAATTTGGAAACTCACCATCACCAAAATTAGAGGACAGTGACTGTTTGCCTGAAAAATCATTTGAGAATCTAAAACTTGATTTCGTACCAGCACTAATGGGGGTTTTAGTTGCTATAGAGGATGTAGCAGATGGTGGTAATTGTCCGGATGGTGGTGGTGAACTTATAAAATCTGATTCGAAACCAACTTGATCATCAAAATTAAATTTATTTCGGCCGCTGGAAGTTGAGTGAGGAGTTTCTTCAAAGTCAGCATCGAAATCAAAACGTTCACTTCCGAATTTTGGGGTTCTTGAATAACGAATATCTTTTTCAGAATAATAAGAATCTTTTTTACTCATTGAATATTTTTGAATCGGAGCGGATTTGGTAGCTTCAGCATCATCGTCGTCGTCCTCATAATCTTCGTCTTCATAACTATATTTTTCAGCAGTAACTGATCCACTTGTATTCCTTTTTCTATGTTCCATATCTATCATTCGCTGGTTTAAATCCATACGTCGTCGATTTAGTCTCTCAAATTTATCTTCGTCGACTGGTGGTCCTGGAATTGGTGATTGTGTCGTTACATTTCTCTCATAGTCATCATAAACGTAGTCATAATTTTCTCTATGCGAACCCGCTGATGGATATCTTCCCGTTGGAAGCGATGGCCGTATTTCGCTACCTTCTTTTCCACGTTGCCTCTGTTTTTTGCGGAATCTTTTAAAATAAATTAAAAATTAGACTTAATTTATTTACAACGCTCACAATAATAAACACCAACCTTCTTTCTTTTTCGCCATCAGAGCCTCCAGATTGATTATGTGACAAAACTCTTCTGTTTTCCGCCGTCAAGCGTCGTTCGGACTCTGAAGCACTTGCAGGTCGCTTCCAGTGACCTTTTTGCGCGTGTGTTGGGCCTTCTAAATTAAAAATTAATAGCAAATAAATAAATTTTACTTAATTATACCACTTACCTTCTCCATCCCAAGGACTCGAACCGCTACTTTTACGAATTCTTGATCCAGAAGAGGGTCTTTGCAAACTTCTACTATACTCTCTAGGTTCCCTACGAACTTGCATATCAGTTTCCGAGTCTTGTTCATACTCGTCAGGAGGCCCTCCGCTCAAACTAGCTGGCCCCCGTGGTTTTATCCCTTTACGGATTTGTCTAGTTTTATCTGCCATATACCTTTCACGAAAATCTTCTCGACTATCAAAACTACCGTAAACATCACCACTACCGAAACTTTTTCTTCTCCGACCACCGCTTTCGTACGAGTCAATACTTTCACGATCAAAACTGCGTCGTTCAGTTGTCCCAGAATAAAAATATTCTCTTGATTTATATATTCCACTTCCAGAATTTCTACCGACAGTATTATTATTATCAGGCGCAATACCTCCACGTGTAAATCCACCGTCATCATAAACATTTTCATAGTCACGTCTAGAGTACATCATTTTCCTATCTTTCACCTCAGGGCATTCACCATATGATTCAAATTCATAATCTGTTGGACGGCAATACTCTCTATAATATTTCCCTCTTTTATCATAAGCAATACGTCTATCGTATGAAGAGTGTGGAACGTGCTTGTGTTTATCATACATTGGACCACCATAGCTACTCCGTTCATAAACGCCTCTCTCAAAAGATCTTTCTCGATCATCATCATCTTGTGGAGACCAACTGTGATGCATTGTTCCACTTTGATACCAACTAGGGGAATCTATAAGGGTATTATTTTAAAACTTTTATTTTTTCGAAAATTTCTATGTTTACAAAATGTACCAAAATCGAAATTATCTCTGCTTTTAGAAATCCCACTTTTAATTTTCCGCTCTCTTCTTTTAGCCATTTCCTCCTCATACCTAAAAAGAGAATAATAAAGTGATTTATTTTGTTTAAATTTTCAACGTACTCATAATCATCATCACAGGAATTCATCCGTCTTGAATGTCTCATATAGTAACCATGTCTGTCAGGAATGGGATGAACAACTTGCCTTTTTTTATATTCATTCGGAGCTTCATCATCCCACGGGCTTAAGTCCCTTGACGACGAAGATGTTTGGCCTTTCGGCCATCGTTTATTACTACAAATACTTTCTGGTGGTAAACCTTGTCTGTTAATACCTGCAGTTTTCCAATCGTCTTTACCATCAGATGAACAAGGAGATTCACCAACTACATCTTTGGCTGCTGGGGTTTTTGATCCTTTTGAACGTTGCGGTTGGGACTGCCCAATTGTTCCTGGGGCTGACGAATTTTCTCTAGTTTCCGATGATTTGTCAAAAACAGCCCATTCAGAGCTTTCTTCTTTAGAAGTCTTCTTTTTGATATTCATGGCTCCGTTAGAAATATTTTGCTGCCCCATAGGAGATCTAGAAAGCGGAGACTTCAAGCTAGGAGATTTAGCTGTTGAAGAGTTAATAGTTAATTGTGAAGGGGATTTTTCAATGTTTTTAGCTACATCCGAAACCGATAATATCCCTGGAACAGTTTGTGGTGACTTTTGTATAGGTATCGGCGAGGTAGAGACGTCATTGAACTTGCTACTTAAAACGACATTGTTTAACGGTGATTTAATTTGTTGCCGATCAGATTGCAATTGGTTAACAGGCGATGACGCAAGTTCTATGTTATCGTTTATTATTGGAGATTTTATAATTGCTGGGGTCTTTGGAGATAAATGATCGCGACTATCTAACGATAAATTAGATATAGCGCGGTTCATCAACTCATCTATTTCAACATCATCTTTATTGCTTGACACATTCAAAGTTTGCATCAATGATGAAGTATTACCATTTTCTTTCTGTAAATCTAGAATATTGTCTTCAGGCTTATGCAATTCCGAGTCCTCTCCTTTTAATTTATCAGAATCGTAATTTTGATTTGAATCTGGACTACTTCCTGTACTAGGTAATCTTTCTTCTAGATGATCTTTGTCTTCTAGCTCTGCTTGTATGTTAGATTCACCTTTATCGTTTTCAACATCGTTTTCTGTTGACTCATCTCTATTTGTCATTTCATCTAAAGCAGTTTCAAAGTTTGTTGGAAAAGAATCATCTGCAAATATCGTTTCACTTGGTTTCACTTGAGACGGCTCGGTGAAATTGTTTTCACCAAAAGTGGCTGTAAACCCACTAAAGGAGTCTGAGTGTTGCGGCAATGTTTTAGGTTTTTCAAACAAATTTTCAACTAAAATAATATCCCGAAGTGCAGCGTAACGATCCTTTGCATGTGATATAGCCTCAGTAATTTTTGTATCAATAATTTTTGTTTGAATAGGTTGCGTAACGGAAACTTAAAAAATGAATTAGTCAAAATTAAGGTTCTAATTTTTAAATTTCAAAAGAAATACCTGTTTGCATCTTTTCGTCGTCACTATATTCATTGTCGAGTTTTTGTTGTTGAATTGGTGACGAATTCTCTTCATCATCATCATAAAACTCTTCGTCCTCTTCCTCTGGGGAGCTCTTGATTTCAGTACTACTATCATTTTTAAGGTCTTGATCAATAATTTCTCGGAAAACTGCATATCTGTCTGCTGGTGGAATACTTTTAACAGGTGGTGCATAATTTTGTAGGGAGCCGCTACCACTGGCAAATACCGCAGAAGATGCCATTGATTCCGGCTTAATATTTTCGAACTGTGAAAAATTTGCTACAAACGTTGAGGACTGGTTTAGAGATGATTCATCACCAAAGTTATCATCAAATTTAGCAATGAATGTTGCATCGGAATTTTGGTCAAAATTTACTTTGAATATTGGCGGACTTGAACCCAAACTTATATTTGTTCCAATTGCTTTATTAACAGCTGGTTTGCTAGAAATGGGTGCAGATATTTTTTGATGTTGCTGTTGGTTTTGCTGTAGTTGCTGCGTTTGAATCTCTTGTAGTTGCTGCTGTTGCCTCTTCTTTGAAGCCTCAATAAATTCAGATAAATATGTTGTTAATTCTACCAAAGTCATAGTACTCAGCTTAGAAGCTGGCACATTTAGTTTCTTCGCTAAATCTTCCACACCAAGAGTTAACAATTGACTTAATGTAATATCTGGTAGTATTGCTTCCGGTTCAAATTCAATAGGGTTAAGAGGTAAATTACTTGTTTGTTTGTTGACCTGATTTGTATCATAATTCTTAGTTTCGACAATCTCCTGCCGACGAGGCCTTCCACTTTTATTACTTTGTGGAGGTGGTGCTATTATTGGAGGAACTTCACTACGCCCTGTTGGCAAAGGTGCTAAATAATCATCTTCATCGCATCCTGAAAATAAGTTTGAAAAATATATTAACGGATTAAATTATCAGGTTATATTTATAAATTATAACACTTTATTTCAAATTCACTTGCATGTTTCTCATTTAACTGTTTATCTGTTATATAATTTGCTTTTGATTTTGAATTTAAAATCTTTTAAAAAAATTTATTTCCAATCATTTTGTTATTAGTTTCAATTATATCGTATAACAATACCACGTCCAATATAATATAGAAACTTCGTAATTTATGTAATTAGAGCAAAATACTTGGCAACATTCACCGAACATCGTGAAAAGCTTAAAAAGCAGAATTTAAATTTCAAATTACTTTATACTTCGTTTTAAAATTTCTTGCAAGCTAACCAAATTTATTCGCCGAACAGATTTTGTGCTTGAAAACAACATCTACAAATATTTGCAAAAATAGTTAGCTGATTTTACTCGCTTAGCTAGTAGCAATAGTTTTAAATCTTCAAAGCTTTAATGTGTTTTGTGATAAGTGCAAGCTAATATATCGCAATTTTACAATATCTTCGACATATTACAAGATTTGGATTTTGAGCTGGAAATATTGTAAACATTTAAACGAAATGAAAGCTAATATATCATTCTTGAAATTTTTTTCTGTATATCAATTTCAAACTCAAAATCAAGTATATATTTAATAATTAATGAATGTGTTTAATGATGTGATTGAATTGATTCATTATATTTAAAATAAAATCATACCCGGCTTACGTGGCCTGCCCGGACCAGGATAACTAGAATCACTACGTCCAATACGTCTAGATGGCAATGGAATTGGCGGTGCTCCGCTATTATTACTATCAAATATAGAAGATAATTGACTAGATTTCATTTTGGCTTGAACATAATCGTAACGTGTCGGTGGCGGCACAGCCGACGAAGATGTTATTCTTGGCCTAATGACAATATCAGAAAATTGTTTCTTAGGTGGCAATGGTGGAGGTTCTATCGAAAAACCAGAAGAATCTGGCCTTGGTGGCGGTTCGGGTGCAGTTTCATTTTCACTCAACGAATCACTTTCTTGTAATCTTCTCATATTGATGCTATGTGAATCTCTTTTTGAGAATTTGTGGCCAAATAATGGCGGCATTTTTTTAGTACTAATACTACTTATAACATCTACAGTATTTTGTTTAAACACGGATGGACGATTTCTAGCTGTTGCTGAATTTGGGGATTCACTTGATTGACGTTGAATGCGTTGACCGTATAAACTTGAATCGACAATGCCGGCTGTAGCATAAATATTTGATTGACTAAGATTTGTTGATGTGGCTGTTACTGTATTTGTACCCCAACTTTCAGGTGGTAAGCTTACTTGCAGTGGACCATTAAATACGCTTGGCGAAGAAGTTGAATCATTTGATCTTGTTTGTTCATTTAAAGTATTAGTAATCTTAGTATCGGGTAGTATATTGCTTTTAGCGAACTCAAATTCAAAAGGATCTAATTTACTAAAAATATCACCATCCTGAAATGGATCACTTTTTTTACGAGTTGGTGAAAACGGATCAGTATCATGCGCAATTACGGTTGATTCAGTCATTGATCCGGCAGCTGAAACTGCAGTTGTTGTTGAAGTAGTTGCTATTACCCGCTCAATATCTAAAGTCAAAATATTTAATCTTTTTTTTTTGTTTTGTTATATATAAAAATTAATTTTCTTAAACAAATGTTATTTTAATCACGAGGAAATTTTCTAAAGCTATAGGATTTAGATTAAACTGTATTTTTTATTGTTTTAACATACATTCATAGTATTTTTTTATATTCTGATTGATATCAGTGGTGAACTTTAAAATTGTTGTATATTGCATTAAATTAAAACAATTTAAATATTAATATCAAACCCGAATTTTTAATTATTGTCGAAATTATTGTAGAAACTAATTTTATTACATTGTACATTTTCGTAAAAGAATTCGTTTTATTATGATTGTTAAAATAACTTATAAAAATAAGCTGCCTAATCTTTCTATATTAAGTGAAAACTAAAAATAATTTTAAAATGAGTAAAAATAAATTAAGTAGCACATCATAAAACAAATATAAAAGAATACAAAAAATTACGTTTAAATTTAAAAAATTTTTAAGAAAATATAGTATGTATATACAAAATAAATAAGAGAAAGATTTTCAAAAATTTAACCCAAAAATATTTTTTAAAACAGCTAAAACCTAAAACTTTTTAAAAACTCCCTCGTCACAAAAAAGAAACATAATTCTTTGACAATAAGTAAAAATAATTTTTTTCTGAATTTTAATGTAAAAATGTTTATGAATATGTGTAACAAACTTGTTATATTGTGGTTTTGTGATATTTGTTCTCGTTGTAATTGTTGTAGCTGTTGTTGATGATGTTGTTGGTATGATTGTTGTTGTTGTTGTTGATGTTTTTGTTGTATTTCTATTTCAGAATTATTACTACTATTAATACAAAGTAAATTATTAGCGGTAATATTTCTAGTATATAAATCAATATTGTCTAGTAAAACGTCGCAAGGCTCTTGTTCTTGTTTTTTTTCCTGTTCTTGTTGGTGTAATTGTTGTGATTTTTCTTCGTGTTGTGATTGATTAATTATCAATGAAATATTTTGAAGTGTATCTTGTTCACTGTTGCTATTGATATTATGTTGCACTAATATTTTCTGTACATCATTATTTTGTTCACTTATGACATTATTACCAGAAACTGATGATGATGCCACATTAATATTTGATATTGATGTAGTAGTTTGATGTTGAGTATTACATGTTACGGTTCCAAGATTATTGTATGGAATTGAATTTGATGTTGGTACTACATTATAAAGCTGTTGTCCATTGTTCTGTTGTTGCATTGGTTGATGTTGTTGTTCATTAGCTGGTGAAATACTATGTGATACTGATCCTGATACAGAAGTTGATGTCGTTAAATTATTAATATCTAGTCCATTATTATTATTAATATTAATATTGTTATTATTATTTTTAGAATTACTAGCACCAGGAGTTGATAAATCCTTGAGAACTTTCTTAGGAGGATTTTTTAATTCATGGAAGAAATATTTTTTATCTACATACGGTTTTATTTTACCCGTACCTAGTGGATCAAGATCTGTAAAAGCGTCTGACAAATTGTAGAATACAAAATTAGCTTTTAGTAAAAGAAAGTTTGTTATTATTCGGTTTTTTTGTTATTTTTTTTTCTTCATAAGAGAATATATTATGTGGTTTTAAAGACAAAATATTAAGACAAAAAAATAAGTATTTTTTTTCAATTATTTAAAAATTTAAATATTTGTTTTAAGCTTCATTTTTTTTCTTGAAAATTGAAATGTTTGTGTTTGGAATGATTTATGATCAGAATGTGTAACAATTAATATGTGCTATAAAAAGTGCTGAATACAAACTAAACTTTGATTTAAAAAAATGTTTATTAAGAAACAAAAATAAATGGGTGATATGAAAAATTAAGTATATAAGTTATTAATTAAGCTTATATAATAATATTTTACCATAAATAGAAAATTATGTCGCATGAGAGAACTATAACTTTGTTTTTAAGTGATTTTCAATTTTGGAATAAATTATTCTATTATAGGAAACTGGGGATGTTTAGCTTTTAAGATAAATATTAATATAATGATTCAATTGTGTTATTAACCGAATATTACACATGTAAAATATTCGAAAAATTTAATTTTTTAGGAACGGCAGAGAAAGCTATTATACGTCGTCAGATTCGTGCGAATTATTTTAAAAAAAATGCCCAGATGAATTTTTTTTAAATGCAAATTAAGATTTATCACTGAAACGTATTTTGATACTTAATTATGATCATACCACCAGCAAGAATTTAGAAAAACAAAAAAACTAATTTATTAAAATTAAATTCTTGAAGTGCTTAAATGGATAAAAAAAATATGTTGAAAGGAATAAAATTGAATATAAATAGCATTTCTTGCACACATGAATAACAACAACAAAGGATTTTACATCCACATTTCCATGCTAATAATTAAAAATAACAGTAACAAAGAAATACACTTATAAAATAAAATTTAAAAAGAAAACCTTAGTTTTGAATGCTTATGTAAAATTCACAATCAAGTTTTTTCTTTCCCTATCTAAACGAGATATTTATCAATTGACAAATTTTTATATTGATTGATATGTTGAACTGATTTTTGGCAATTTCGACAATTAACCATTTAAAATATTTAATTATTTATTTAGAAAGACATAGGAAGATTTTTAATTTTATAAGCATTAAAAATACAAACTCAAATTTTCGACAAAACATGTGCGATAACACTTTTTCGTTTCATTTAAAGTAAAATTTAAACCAAAATGCAAAATTCCAGATTTTGATTTTATCTTTCAGAACGTATTTTGATAAAATTTTGATTTAATTTAATTTTAAAAGACAATAATAATATGAAATGAAACAAAAATAAAATAAAACAGTTAAAATTTAAAATAAAATAAATAATTTAACAAAAATACATAAATATCCTAGCTAATCCGATTTTAAAGATTTTCAGTACATACATACATACAATAAACACTTAAAATGTTCTTAAACAGAAAGTATAGATACATTTGTGTATGTAAAAATATATCATTTGTAAATAAAATAGTATGAAATTTTAAAATACTTTCAAATACACAATTTTAATTTTACATTAAACAAAACAGGTTCATATTACATAAAATAGGCTTATATGCTAAACCAATACTAAACTATTACAAATAAAAATAAAAAAAAATACAAAACAAAAATTAAAAAATATCAAAATGTAGCCTTGAAAACATATAAGCATCTGACATTATTCATTATTTCTAATATTAAGTTAATATAATTAAACTATAAAAATAATCACTTATTTTAAAGTATAAAAATAAAAATCTTAATAAGTTCTTATAACTATAATAATATCACATATTTTTCCTGCTTGTTTTATTCATTTGAATATCTTAAAATTATATTTGAAGAAAAAATATCCTATTATAATTTGATTTAAAAAGTAAAAAATTACCTGATTTTGCAATTTGTATCGGTAATGACGTTATTTGAGTTTCGTCATTATTTTTAACTGAATTGGTAATATTTTCTAAATTCTTAGTTGCATTTGCAGTTTCGCTTTTGAAAACATCTACATTTTCTAATTCCGTCAACCAATTTTCTGAAGTTTCTATATTTGTCGTTAAATTTGATGTGGTTGTATTGGAAGAATTTAATAACGTTGATAATGGTGGTGATTGTGTGCGACTTGGATTTGTTAAATTATTCGTTATACTTGATTCAATTGAAGCGTTCATATTATCAGGAGGTTTGGTCGGTTTCGAATGCCTGGAACGTGAAGACTCAGGTGGAGGAAGCAAGTTATATGTCTGAAAATAATATTTTTGCTTAAAATTATCTTCAAATATAACACTATATTTTAAAAATGAAGAAAATTAAAACTATTACAGGGAAATTCGTAAACGAATCGCCAAATGGGTCTTCTTCACCAAAATTCTTTGAAGTTGGTGTTGGTTCACTAGGCGTAATTCTTTCCATTTGTGTGATCCCCCGTTGAATTGAACTGAGTTCTTGCTCTAAATCTACTAAATCAGCAACCGACTCAGGAGACATCTAGAAATTTAATGGAAAAAATAAGTTAATTAAAATCGTGATGAGCATCCATTGATTTTTTAATATACCAAATTAGCCTCCTTGTTCATTGTTTTGGCTCCATCACTATTTTTATTATTTAACAAATTAGGAGTCGAATCATTCGAATTGCTTTTATTGCCACTACTAATAAGTAACGGCATTGGTTGATGATCGTGTACAGATTTGCTTTGAATTTGCTGCCGTGCTAACTCAATTTCTTTTTTTTTTAATTCAAATACTACTTGAAATAAATCACGCATAGCTAAAACCACCTAAAAATTTTGTCAAAAATGATTAAAAAGTAATTATTAATGAAATTTTACAATATTAATTTACCTGACTAGCAGCTTTGTCAGTCTTTATTCCAAAAAATCTGTGTCCACTATCAGGGGAACCAAAAATGTAACCAAAAGCTCTAGAATCTGTCATATCTTGTGCAATAAAACTAATTTTGTGCACAGGGTGATGGTACAAAGAATCTCCTGTCTTTTCATCTCGCAACCGCAATCCGTCGATCGTAACATGTATTGTTATTCTTTGTTTATGTTCGCCAGCAGCTCTTATTGCCATTTTTAAGTCCTGCAAAGCTTCTTGACACATTCTATCACCCCGAGCTTCACCAACTTCCAAAATTCCAATAAGTTTGGCTTTAAAAGTAACCCCATCACCAAAAAATCTGCCAGGATCATTACGATCTAAAAATAGAATTGAAATTATTTAGAAACTTTTTATTTTTCATAAGATCAATTAACTTTTTTGTGTTTCCAATGTAAGGAATGTTTTGTGACCACTTTTTAACATTTCCCGGAATTCTACACATAAGAATATTCGAAATGTAGAATAATTATAGTTACGCTCTTAATAAAAACTTTAATCGGATTAAGTCATATATGATTTTTGCTTATATAAATCGAGATTGTTATATTTAAGCCAAAGCTAGTTTAAACAAAACTTTTTTTGTACTATTTACATTTTATCCCTCTTTTTTATTAATTAAATTTAACTAATAACTAACTATTAAATAAATCGTAATCGCTAAGCTCAGTTTTTTTTTTCAATTTATTTTATTTTGTTTCCTTCCTCTATTTAAATTGAAAAGTCAAATAAAACTAATCAAAATATTATTGTGCAGATCTGCCAGGTTTTAAATGTCAAATATAAAATAGTGGACAATCTTGACATTACAAAAACAGTATTTCTGTCAGCCGTGGGGATAATCGAAAAGTCAAGTATGTCATGATCTATATGACAATTAACATATGTTGTTATAATTTAAAATCTACGAACAATCACAACATTAAAAAAGAAAATCGATTTTTCCTATAAATCGAATTTACAATTTTATAAAATTTTATACTGCATTTGATATTACGCATAAATTCGTACATATTTTTTATTTTCATCAAGCCTCATATACCTAAATTTTCAATCAAAGCGCTGTAAACTTTTCGGGTGATCTCTAAAAACACTATCAATACCAACCGTTCCTAAACAATAAACAGGTTAGATAAGCAGATTTGCGCTAAAAGCTAAAATTTTTCACTAAAAGTCAAAAATTTTGCTGCAACTCTTAATATTTCAATTTTGTAAATAAACCCAATAAAATCCAAATTTATGGGAAATTTATCAATGTTTATAGGGATTTATTATTGACAGTTGATGTTAAAAAAATTAACTGCTATTAAATTTGTGATTTATTTAAAAGGAAAAATATTAATTAATTTCAATTGGAATGATTTATACTTTGGAATGGCGGAAAGTGCTAAAATAATTACCGAGACACATTATAAAAATGAGATTGAAATTGAGTCTTCAAATATATCAGAGAAAATTTCGATATTAAGTTCTTTGGCGCTCCAATCAAATACTCAATGTGGAGGTACAAAACTGCCGACAATAAAAGACTTTGCTATTGTTAAACCTATAAGTCGTGGAGCATTTGGTAAAGTTTTTTTAGGATATAAAAATAATGATCCAGAAAAATTTTATGCTATCAAAGTAATGCGAAAATCTGAAATGATTAACAAAAACATGGTTTCGCAAGTTATAACTGAACGTAATGCTTTAGCCATATCACGTAGTCCGTTTTGCGTTAATTTACTTTATTCTCTTCAAACGTCTTCATACGTATATCTTGTTATGGAATATATGGTTGGTGGTGATTTAAAATCATTATTGACGATGTATGGATTCTTCGATGAGGATACTGCTAAATTTTATGTTGCTGAAATTACATTAGCTTTAGAATATCTTCACAATCATGGTATTGTTCATCGTGATATCAAACCAGACAATATGTTACTTTCAGTCACTGGGCATGTGAAATTAACAGATTTCGGCTTAAGTAAAATTGAAATGAGAAGAGGTATTTTTCAATGTTATTTATGATAACTTTAAAAAAAAATTAATTTAACAAATTTTTCAGATATTGAATTATCCGATCTTATAAATGTTTCACCTGCAAACTTGAATACAAGGACACCTGGTCAATTACTTTCACTAACCTCACATCTATCTTTTGGATCAACTGAGAAAAAAGTCGAGAAAGCTGAAAAAACCGCTTTGACCGTTACATCAAATTTTATGAATCTAGTCAATCAGTTGCATAGTTCTTCTGAAGAGATTGATGACAGGAATAACAATACAAATAGTAGTGATAGTAAACTTCTAAACTATCAAAATATCTCTGGTGTTCAACCATTTTACTCCGCAGAAGAACAAAGTCTTGAAATAAATACAGACACCGATTCTCCTTCGTCATACTATACTTGTACTTCGAATGAATCTATCAAAAATTCTGAGGAAATACCCAAATGCCTATGCAATAAAGTTGAAAAACAAAATAATATTTGTTGCAATAAACAAAATTTTATTAAACAAGTTCGGGGAGTGCTTATGGTAGACAGCAAAAATAAAATATACAATATTTCGAAAGGTATTGAAGATTCTGGAATAGTATCAAGTCAACGAGGAGATTATTCAAATTGTGACGAACTTCAAAATTTTATGAAAAGTGATTATACCACGAGTTCAGATTTATCGAAAAGTAATAGTGATAGCAACTGCAATTCTTTCCAAAATCCTATACAAAATTTTAAACACCCAGAATATTTGGGTGCTTGTGCAATGAAACGAAAGCGAAATATGTTACATCGTATAGAAAATATCACTGAAAGTTTTGATGAATCAGGAAGTAGTTCTGCTAGTACAGGTTTAACCCAAGAAATTGAGTTAATAGATATTGGTAGTAGTACCCCCAAAAAAAGGAAATCAAAAATTACACCATTAAACACAAAAAGCGTCTTAAAATGTGTATCGCCATCATATGATGAAATCCCAGTCACTATCAAAAACAATATTGTTAATGTTGCATTTTCAACTCCAGTCTCTTCACAAAAAGTAAACTTTAAAATTTTTTTTGATAGAATTAATTATATTTTTTATATACATTTCAGACTATTAGAAGGGCTGAAAATGGACTTCTAAACAAATTAAAAACAACGCGCTTTGTCTTACCTTTATCTATGGAAAATAGAAAATTCATTGACACAAATGAAAAATTTAGTGTAAATTATTCGAAATATGATGAAGAACCGGCAATGTCTCCAATCAATGCTGGAAATGTAATTAAAACCCCAAAAACTTTAAAAAATACACCTTATCGAACGCCAAAATCCGTAAGAAGAGGTCCCCAGCATGTTTCAGATGAAAGGATACTTGGTACTCCAGATTATTTGGCTCCAGAGCTTTTACTTATGTATCCACATGGTGCTCCGGTTGACTGGTGGGCTTTGGGTGTATGTTTATATGAATTTTTAACTGGAATTCCACCATTTAATGATGAAACGTCACAAAAGGTTTTTGATAATATTCTTAATCGAAATATTGAGTGGCCCCAGGATGACGAAGCACTGTCCAAAGAAGCTGTTTTAGCTATTGAAGCTTTGTTAACTATGGACGCATCAAAGAGACCAGCAGCTAACGAAGTAAAATCAATGGAATTCTTTAAGACAATCGATTGGAAATGTATTCAGGAAATGGAGGCACCTTTCATACCAACCCCTGATGATCCAACTGATACTGTCTATTTTGAAGCACGTAACGTAATTCAACATTTAAAACTTTCCAATTTCACACCTGATGAATGAAATCTTCATAATTTTTTAATTGTGTTAGTATAATATTTTAAATTATAATTTACATTGTAAATCTATTGATGTTGTTTTAAGATACAAAACGTTTCTTTTTTTTTTTGTTTTTATCAACTACATACTCATATAACATGAAATTGTATTATGAATATCTTTGTGTTGGAAGAATAAGTGTATGTACTATAATCTTCTATGTAGTCCGTAATAATAAACACTTTAATATCGTAATTAAACATAAGGATATAAAAATATCGAGATAAATATTTTAAAACGGCATTTAAAATAAATAATTTTATAACATAAAAAATTTTTCTTATTTTAAATTTTAGTCTTGAATTGCAAAACATTTAAATTAATTTATAGTCAGTATGTTTAATTGAAAAACTTTTACTAAATATTACTTTATAGATATTTGAAAAATTTGTTTTAAACGTGGCAGTAGCAATTTTTTGAGCAATTTCAATTCAAAACATTGTTAAAATGGCCACAATTTATATGAATATATACACGTTAAGAAAAGTAAAATTTAAAATTCAAGAACTACATTATTATTACAACTTTTGACAAGTCATTCATTACAGGACATGCAGTTTTTATATGTAAGACTTTTTATATTTACCTAAACTACAAACAATAAACCAATTAAAAATATTATTCAACCTGTCTGGGTTATATATATTTAACATTTCAACAACAAATACATAATTAAGTATCTAAATGTAAAAGCAAAACGTATTTTATGAACAACTTGAGGCAATGCGTTATATTTCATTTCTTTTTATTCTACTTTAAGACATCCTATGTCATATACATATGTGACCACTTCAATAGCATAAAGTTTTTTTTTATATTTAATTCTTAAATTCAAAGTTTTGTTTTTATCTTGAAAAATGTATTATAACTCTATATAACATGTATTTGAGTATATTATTATATTCCCAGTAGAATTTATACTTTTATAGCATGTTTTAAAAAAAATTTTGCAGAAAATATGAAAATATATAATGCCATAGTGCATAGGTACATGTTTTATTAATATTTTATTAAATTCGAAAACTTAATATAGAATAATATTAACTATTTCAAATTCATTTATTAATATCTAGTATTTATATATATTTAAATAAATAATGAAATTGTTAATTATTTATTGTAATTACTTTAAATTACGAATTCTATATAAAAATCAGAGTCAATATTGCAAAACTAAATTACCTATATGCTTGTATTTCATACTAAATTTCGCAAAATCAACCTTAAAAAGTATTACACTGACGTCATACTAACAAATTCGAAAGGATATCATACAAATTGATCGACTAACTAATAGATCCAAATCATTCGAAATCTCATCCAAAATTTCAAACTGTAAAGATTATCTGTAAATCTATACCAAAATGTTATTAAAAAAGAATTTCAATTTAAATATATGAAATTGTTTCCAGTATGTAAAGAATAATATACACATACATTAGTACATACATTATAATACAGAATATATACTGTCATTGACAGTATATAAATATTTATAATATATACGTATAACAATAATATTAGAAAGTAATATTCATATTAGGTAAATTTTAATAAGAAATTTATAATGAGAATTTTTTGAACAAAGAAATCAAAATTTTAATAACCTACTCCCTCATTTACTTTCATCACAATATTAAATATAAATTTCGTTGACATTAAATTTTTTTTATTACTGTTATATACATATTGGATATTTGTAATACATATACTACTTACATTTACATGGACTAGTTTTTTTCCGCAAAGTCTGCATTTTATAATGTCCTCTTTTTCCAGTTACACTTCTATGTTTCTTATATTATTTTTTTTTTAATTCAATTTCCTTCCGTACTTCAAATATTTTATACTATGCATATATACATACATATACTAATTACATGCATCGCATAGAACTTTTATATCTACATTAATATACATACATATGTACATATATAAATTTCGATCTAAGTAGAGGATAATAAATTGTTTTTAAATTTTTTATTTCTTTCAATATTCAAATTAACACTTTCAATATGAAAAAACACAAAAAAAAAAAAAAACAGAAAAAAAAATTTATATAAAATTTTCCTTTTTTTTTTGTTTTAGTTTCTTCTTTCTTTTTTATTTTCTTTCTTAATATTTTTATAATGATTATTTTTCTTATTGATTTTTCCTAGGAACTAATTTTTTTTTGATTTCATATAGAATTTTTCCTATATAAAATATTAGAAAATAAAATTAAAGAATATTAAAATTTTTTTAAACACTCAAGTGTTCAATTCAATTGGATATTTATTGTTCATAAATTAACTACATTTAATACATATTTATATACTTATATATATAGGTAGGTAGATAGGTATCTATATATCTACCTACGTAGGTAGATATATCATATATAAATAATTGTAATTTTTATTTCAAGAAATATTTTTTTATAATTACATAATTATTAGTAAATTATAAATTTATAATTCTGAAAAAAAAAAACAATTAAATAATTTTTTTATTATTTTTTTTTTTTATTTTATTTCTTTAGTTTAAATTTTAGAAAAAAATGTTCTTGCAAAAATATATTTTTTTTATAGAATTTTATACACATGCACAAAACTTAAGTATTATACAGTTTATTACACTTATATTTATACAAAATTTTAAACGGTACTTGTCTATATATGCATATGTATAACAGTATTTTTTTTTATTTTCTATGGAAAATAAGGAATTCTTAACATCTCCCGGCTTTTAAGAGGCAAAACATTTTATTGATTTTTCCAATATGAAATTATTTTATATACAATTTCTATATAGAAAAAAAATAAAAAATCTAATCTTTTATAATTTCATATTTTAATTTTTTTTGTTTTATTTTATTCATATACAAGTAAATCTGTTATATAACAGAAATTATTTTGAATTAAAAATTGAAAGTGCAAAAATTTTATTCAAGAAAATTATTCATATGAAACAGAATTAAACCACTGTTATACTGAAAATTTTATCTTCTCTTTTTATTTTTAGTAAATATATATAATATATATATATATATAAATTTTTTTAAATTCCATAATTAAGGATTAAAATTATTATTTAATAATTTTTTATTTTTAAAATTATTAAATTGAAAATTTTTTTAAAAAAAAATATTTACAAAATCTAATTAAATAAAATAAAATTTAAAACTTTTAAACAAAAAAATTTTTCTTCTGTTTTATAGTAGATCCAATAATTTTTTAATTTTTTTTTAATAATTTAAGAAATTTTAATAGCTAATATTTGATTAAAAACAAAAAAGAAAAAATTTAACACTTTATTTTTACATATTGATTTTTTTTTTTAAATAAAAAAATTTTTAAACAAAAAAAAAATTAAAATTATTTTGCACGCCCAACACTTTCTAAATACTTTTATGAAAACTAAAATGTCTTTTGTTATACTACTACTGGTTAGCGAGAAGAAAATTTTTAAAAAAGGACTTTTTGACAGAATGACGAAATGGTATTGGTTAGTAGGGGAGTATTAATATAAAGGAAAAAAAAAAAAACAATAAAAATTATTGAATTAGGAGAATATAACCGTGTGTAAAAAACAGAAAAGGATTGTTTTGAATTTTTTCTTTACACATATACAATAAAAAAAATATATGCGCACATACTTACATGAATATGTAAATACAATACAATATCTTCTCTTTTGTTTTTATAATTTTTTTTTGTAATTGATTGTTTGTTTTTGTTTGTTTGTTTTTACATGAACTATTTAAAATGTCAAATTTGTCAAAATAATGACATTATCGACTAAGTGATTGACTAAAGAGAAGTTTCACCTATATAGTTAAAATTTTAAACAGAATAAAAAATTTTAAACAGAATAAAAAATTTTCCAATGACATAAATATTTTAATATCATTTATTAAGATATGTCGCACATTTGCGAGGACAATGACATATGTCAAAATTCGGAGTCGTGAACTTGCTTTTATTACTATTTTATTTTAATATATACATAAAGCTTTTCTGTAATAAAATAATACAGAAAATTTGTTAATATATAGTTGTAGAAGAGTTCTAGATCAACGTTTTTTAGCCTTTCATAGTAATTTACACTCTGCTATAAATACTTTAAATTTTCGGAAGTTGAAGTTATATTTTTGAGTTGTGTCGGTATTCTTCCCAATATGCGATAAATGCTCTTATTTTTTTTAATTAGAGGAAACTAATAGGTTTTATATAATTTTTTTTTTATTTAATCTAAAAATTTAGAAAAAAAAAATGATTGTCTACATTCAAAAGTAGTTTGATTTTCACAAAATTAATGATTATTTTTTTTTTACATTCCGTTGTGTTTAATATGAAAAATGTTTTTTCGTTCTTTAATAAATTTGACATTATTTTCTATTTTCAAGAGTGAGATTTAGTCACTCTTTTCTAGTAGCATCAAGCATTTTTATATATTGCCCCATATTTTTGGATTTTATAGTCAAAATTATTTATAATTTTCATATTGTACACTAACAACATTTAAATTTTTAGTATAAAAAATTTAGATATATTTTATTCACCAAAAATGTTCGTCTAAAATTCGATAAAACATTTGAAGTGAAAGCTTATCTTAATCTTTTCCAGCTAGTTTAGTTGGATTTAAACTGACTTATGTCAATTTTCCAGTGTATTATTACACTGGAAAATTTAAAAATGGAATGGAAAATAGCAAATGAATGACACTTGCTCGATACAAGAACAAAACAAAAAATATGAAACATAACGTAAAGTTGCCATATGAACACAACCAGAAATTTATATAATAATACTCTTAGTAAATTTTTAGTTTATTTACTGTTGCATGATAAAATTAAGCACAATATACAATATTCATGAAACAGAAGTTTGTACAACCTTGTAATTTTTTATTGATCTATAATTTGGTTTTAAATTTACTCTCGAATTTTAAACAAATATAAAATGACATTTGTAATTAATAAAAATAAAGAAATATAGTAAACTTTGAGTTACATTAACATGCACAAAATTATATAAACTATCATTATATAATAAAATTATTTGTATTGACTACTTTGTTATAATAAATAACAAAGTGTACTCATTTAAATGAACACAATACAAATTTTGACACAAAGTTCAAAAATATCTAAATGTAATGTATATAAAATGTAACAATGTATTTAAAAAATAAAAAACGCATGTATTTATGTAATACAAGTGAAATATTATTTTAAAATCATTTATGTTAACATTTCAATTTTTCATTAGTTTATTTAATACCCATTCAGTTATATTAACAATTCGGTTGCCTTAATCTTTTCTGACATTAAATTATTTATAATAATATGTACAGTAGACTCCCAGTTAATTCAAATTATAAGTGGGAGTTTATAGAACATATTACTTTTCACTTAAATAGTGAAATACATATATATATATACATATATGTATTTCACTTTAATTAATAATATATAACTTATATATTATATAAATTAAAATTTGTTCATTTTAATTACTTTAATTTTGCATAATTAATATTTTTACTTAAATTTAATTGGAAATTTAATTAAAAATATTAATTATGCAAATTTGAATAAAATCGAATTTGTTTTCGCTTGCGAATTCAATCAAACTTAGATTTAATGATGTATTTATTTTAGTAGAACAAATATTTTCTTCATATACTCCAATGCAACTCAAACAATGTCATATAAAATCGAATTATATGGCAATGCTGTAATTTTTATAATGGATTCAATTTTGGATTCTCCAGTAGTCCAGTGTTTTATTTCTTTTGTTTCTGTTTTAATTTCCGAAAATTCTGATTCCAGTTTAATTCAATTCCATTAATTCCTCGAATAATAGAAGAAGAAAAAAAAAAGAAGTAAACGAATTGAAATTTTGGAAATTACGGATTCAGTGAGATTTGTGTTTTGAAACGTAAAGTTGATCTTAGTTTCGGTAAGAAATAAATTTCGGTGAATTTTATTTTTACATGCATAATTTTTCAAAATAAAAAAAAAAGAAAGAAAGATTTGTTTTCCACTCTACATTTTTTTTTTTAATTATTAAAAATTTCAAATCACAATATTGAATAAAAAGAAAAAATTATTGATAAATTATTGAAAAAATAAAATTAAAAATCTATTGAAATATTATAAAAATTGTGATAGAATATTATTCTAATTAGAATAGTTTTAAATAAATAATAAATAGCTATATTGTATTTTCAAAAAGGAAATAGGAAAAAATAAAAAATCGTGAAAATGAATAAGAGCTGTGCAAGATGTAATAAAGTGGTGTATCCAATTGAGGAGTTAAAATGTTTGGATAAAGTATGTCTTCTTCCTTAATTTATTTGGATTATAATTAATTAAATTAACAAATTGCTAAGTATACAAATATATATTTTTTTTTTGTTATTAAATTAAATTTTTTTGCAGAATAATTTTAGATATTTTAACTTGTATTTTACTAAGCCCATGTTATTTGCTGTACATCACATATACATACCTACATACATATATTAATTATAACTATTTTTGTAGTTATATTTGGATTATGTTTTCGGAAATGTTTATTGTTTTGTGAGAATACCTACATACATAATATTTTTGATATTAATTTTTTATTCATTACTGCTTTGCTATTGTACGATTTTTTTATTTTCAATCTGTTTTATATTTCTTTATCTTTACCTACCTGACTTGCGTGTCTCTTTTATAAAGGTATAAAGGTAAAAAATTAAAATTTTAATTTAAAAATGATCAGAAAAAAAAATTGTTTGACGTTAAAATTTAGAGATGGAAGAAAGTTTAAGTTTAAATTTCAATAATTTCAGAAAATTATTATTTTTTTTTCTTTTGTTACTTTTGATTCCACAAGTTTGAAAATTGACAGATGGATGCAATAAAATTAGAGAAGAGGAAATAAAATTTTTTTTTTTAAACTAGGTAGGTATGAGTATACTTTAAAACGTGTCTGTTGGTCATCATTACGTTTAGTTCAATTTAAATATTATTTTATTTATATATAATGGCAATATATTACAAATTGAAAAATTTCTTTTATAAAAATTTAATATTTAATAAATAAGAATATAAGTATAGGTAGGTTAAGTAAATAGGTTCCTTACCCGTTAACATATTTTTTCAATATTGCACAAATATCTATAAATAACTAGTTCTGTGTGAGTTCGGATGCCTATGCATATCTTTATAATATTTTTGTTATGGAAAGTAGAGTTTAAAATTTTGACAGTAAATTAGTGTTTTTTTATTGTTATATTTTCATTTTTGATGAAAGTTGAATGACCTTATCAACAAAAATGTATTCAATTTAACTCTATACATTTATATATATACAATAAGCTTTGTAAATATATAATTGAACTATAATTTAGTTGAATTAAATTTAAAATTTTTGTTAATCAGTTAAGTAGGTACCAAAACTAGGTAAGACGCAGGTAATTGCATACAAAATTAAAACAATTGTAAAAAATAATAATGTATTTATACTATTTATAATTAAATACACGCATTTAAAAATAATATAACACAATTTTTAAAAATAATAAATAAGTAGTTATATATATATATTAAAAATGATATGACAAAATAATATTATCTGTTATATTAATAACAAATTTATATTTAAAATACCTGTAACAATAAATTATATATATTTTTATGAATCAATATCTTTGTTTAATTAGGTAGTTTATATATGCCTATACATATACTTATAATATATACTATAATATACCTATATTATATACATAATTATTACATACCTATAAATTTTATTATTAAATATAACATATAAAATATCAAATTCCTTGTTTTATACTCGAATTTTACGTAGTGTAAAAGAGTATAAAATTTAGATAAAATAACAAAACAGAATTGAAATTTTTGTTATTATGATTCATAAATATAATTGCTAATTAAATAGGAATTTTTCATGATTAATTATTTTGAATAAATTATAGGTGTATATGTACTTATATTTACACTTTATACATAATATAATTGTTTAAATTCTGAGCTCATATTATGTAAATAGTTCCTGTGTTTTTTCACAATATTGCCTAAATCTTATGATATCATATTTTTTTAAACAATTAGAATTTAATTCAATTTTTTTTTTATTGATTACTCTTTAGTAATATTTCAGAATAAAAATATTTTTAATTATTTTTGAATATTATTTAAATAAGTAGACAGGTAGCATTCTGTTGCAGGTAAAATATTATAATTTTGGTTTTATAAAATTAAACGTAAAACGGGAGTTTGATATTAAGAATATCTACTCACTATTAGCAACATAAATTGTCAGTAAAAGATACTTAAACATTTGAGCATAAGTCAAAACTAGATAAATTCCTAATTTAATATTAGGAATAAATTAATTTCCTTTAATCTTTAATCGAAAAATCATGACTTAAAATATATTTTTATAAAATAATTTGATAAAAAACATTTTTGCTAAATATCTAAATTATTCAAAAAAATCTGGAATGCGATACGATTATTGTGCCTCACATATAAAATAGCCCACAGCAAAGTTGAATTTGTTGGGAAGTAAGTCAGTATTAGAGACACTAACCTCACTAACCGTTTTATTTATTAAACTTATTATATATCCCCATTTAAATTTACATATAAAGAATAAGTAAGTAAATAGTTATGCATTTAATTGGCACAATTAATTTTATAAGCCCATGTTGTACCCCTGTCTATGTACTAACTAAACACAAGTTGTACCTGATGTAGATATATTGTATGATGTTGTAGATGTCTTTACCTACCGTCTACCTATTTAAACTTAAATTAATTTAAAAATAAATTAAGCTTATCAACATTTTGTGTTGAAATATGATCAGAAATTCAAAGATCAATTTAATTCGGTAAGGAATTTTGAATTTTAAGGCAAATGAAAAACTTTATTTGGTTTTTTACTTATTGCTTGAGAAAAACTCAACCAAATTTTATTGTCTATTGTTTATTATTATTAATTTGCTTTAAAAGTTAAATTTTCAAATAAGTATTCTGATAGTTTAAATAGGTGCCTACCTAATATATCAAGTACTTGTTAAGCTTTCGGTGTATGCGATAAACATTAACTTAGTTGCGTTAGATAGTTTAGATGTGCTTCATAATTTTTTATTTAATGATTAAAATATTCGATATTCATCAAATCGATTTTGTTAAAATATTTTGTTGTAAAAAATCATTTAAGTATTAAAAATAATTAATTTTGTCAATTTATTAAAAATATGTTTTTTACACACATATGACGTATGAGTTTTAATTTCAATTTTATAAGAGCTTTTATCAATAAGTACATATACTGAAATATATTTACTTATTTACTTAGCATGAACGTTTATTACTTATTTTAAAGCGTCTAAAATTACACAGAATGTAATTTGTTTTCGTTTTAACTAAGGTAAAATGCAATATTTTGACATTTTATAAAAATATAGAAGCATATATCGCACATTGGGATGAATAGCGGCAAAATTCAAAAATATAACTTCGACTTCCGGAATTTAAAGTATTTATACCCGAGTGTAAATTATTATCGAAGGCTCAAAAACGTTGCTATAGAACTATTCTACAACTATATATGAACAAATTTTCTGTATTATTTTATTACATAAAAGCAAGTTCATGATTCTGCATTTTGATTTATGTCATGGCACTCACAAATGTGTAAGTATATAAATACAAAATGTACAAGAAAATATATACATAAGTATATATTATACAGACTTATTAAAAATTTTATTCAGCTGAGAACAAAATTTTTACTCCAAAAATTTCCCTTTAAACTAAAAATTTTTCAATAATTAAATAATTATAGGAGCTATTCTTTATTTTAATAAAATAAAATAAAAAACTAATTAATGTAAAAATAAATTAAAAATTTATTCATATTGGAATAATTATCAAATTATTTGTCCTTATTTTATTTATACATACAATTTGAATTTAAATTGAAATGCTCTAGTTTTATTTAAATTTTGTATTTCATTTTGAGTTTTTATTATAATTTATTTAACATAATTATTTCTTCGGTAAGTACTCAGATAAAAATGCATATATTTAAACATTTGTGTATGTATGTAAATAATTAAGCATAAACATATAAGGTTCATCAAATATAATCTAATCTGTTTAGTTAGTACGGCAATATTTGAAAAATTATAAATATCAAATTGATCTACTTATGTATATGAGTACTTATTTTTTTTTTAGCTAATTGTTTCATTTTATTACAAACGCAATTATTTTCAGAATACATACAATATCCTAGTACATATAAAATATTTATTTTATTATAATTTCTAATTGATAAAAGAATTTTAAATATTTTAATTTAAACCATTCTCAATAGACATGTCAATTTAATTTTGTCTTTTTTTTTGTTCTTTTAGTAAGAAAATAAAAAAATGAATAACTAAAGCGAAAATATTAAATAGCTCTCAATATACAACAATAAGAACAAAATAACAATAAAAAAAAATAAAAAAGAACGACAGAATGAAATAACATGAAATAAAAAATATAAATTAGCAAAAGTAGAAAATAAACAAGTCCAAAAGCTTTTGTTAAATTAAAGAATATAATTTAATTAAAATGGTATGAAGTCATACCGCGAAAATGCAGGAGGAAAAACATAAAAATCAATTCTATTTTTCAGTACTCACATTTATACATTGTATGTACATACATATTATATTTATATGCCTACATATACATTTAAAATAAAAACAAAAAATTGAAAATTAATAAAACACACAGAATAAAATACACACATGATAGCGTAACAAGCAACTCTAGGGATACAAGAATCACAAAGAAAGAGAGGGAGAGAAAAGAAAAAAAAAATTAAAAATGCATTTTGTCTACCCTCAATTTATGATATAAAAGCAGGGTTGCATCCTGAGGCCTTACTATGAAATTCGATTTTCATGAAACGATTTTAAAATTCGGAAAAATGGCCAGTCAATTTGTATGGCGTTTCCATTTCTTCAAATACGAAAATACGAATTACATAGTAAGGCCCCAGGACTATTCATATTTTTAGAATAATAATCGATATAAGTATAATTATTTATATATATACTATGAAGGTAGGACCAAATTTTGATCTACTAAAATTCTCTTCCTACATTTATTCTTAAATGGAATTAAGTATTGCGTATTTGATTCAGGTATGAAATAAAATTTTGTTAAAATGTTGATCGAAATCTACTATCAATACTAATCTACTATTTATTTAATAAAATCTAGTAATAAACTGTATAATAGATATCAAGATACGAGTAATGTATTGTAATTTTACTAGAATATTTGAATTAATATTAAATTTTATTCAATACTTAAGGAAATAGAATAAGTGAACTTCACAATCAATTATTTTTAAAGCTTCAGTCTTCAGCCAAAAATTAAATTTTTCTTAATTTAAAATTGTATTAATTATTGTTAAGCCATTCAAGTTTTGCATAACATTTCGATTTGAATGTTAAATAAAATTTGTTCTTATAAAATGTTTTTTTCTTTTAAAATTTAGTTTGATCCTGTAATATCAAATATTAAAAGTTTAAATAATTTAATTTCATGTTTCACTAGTATTTTGTATATATAGAATAAGGGATAGGGAGAGTAAAATCTAATTATTTTTGAAAAATTTTTGCGCATATGGTGGATAATTAAAAAACAAACTATTGTAATTTAATATCACTGTGTAGCACTTAACATAACAGAATTTTATTTAACATTCTAATTATTTGAAGATCCTTGCCAGATAATCATTCATTTAAGTATAAATTCTATGGTGTTTGTGCATTAGTTTGGAGGAATTTTTGTGAATTATTCAAATAGTTCTTAAGCCATTTATAAATATTGCATCATAATGCCTAAGAGCTCTGAGCAGAGTTGTAATTCTTAAACGCTTTCTTCTTTGTAATAAGTTTTTTAAAAATTCATAGTAAGCAAGTTGTGGCAATATTTTTTATTGTAAAATTCAGCTTAAAAGTGCTAGTTGCTTCATGATTTTGTAATACGACTATACTGCAATTAAAATGCTAATTTTAGCATCGTTCTTTCTTCTTGTCCCATATATATCTATACATACATTGCTCGCAAGGCATTGAATATCTAAAAAGAAAATTTGCATGATTATTTGCAAATGAAAAAATTGTGGTTTTTTTTATGTTTATCATTTTTAATTGTAATTCTGAAACATCACCTTATTACAAATAAAGTACACTACCGTTTATATACAATTAATTAAAATATAAATAAAAAATATTTGTATATGACATTTTTTTTTCGTAAAAAGACATAAAATACAAAGAATAATTTGAATTAATTTACAACTTAAATATAAAATACTTATTTATGTATGTATATTGTGCTAAATGTCACATAATCTCTTCCGCAATATGGTAAAAATTATAAATTACAAAAAAAATCTTGTACCAATGCGTGCTTTATAAAGTTATTTTAGAAAAGCTTTTTTTTAATCATTTTATTGGACAGCCCAATTAATTGAGCATAATTTGATATGCATACTTATATACAAAAATATACGATATATAAGCACATTACATAATTATAAACGTAACTATACTTACTTATTTTAAAAGCTATGTACATAATGTTTGTGCAGTTTTGTACTGTTTACAAATACGATCAAATTTATGGTTAAATCTACGATGAAGTCTAATGACTGTTTACATATCAGACTGAAATCATCTGATAAAGCTCAGACATTACATCAAAATTTAATAATTTTGCTCTGGGGAAATTATAACGAAAATAAAAATTAGCTGATACCTTTTCGAAACTCTCACAAAAAAATAATTGTCGCCATTTTACTTTTGAAAAATTTGATAGTAAATTTCAGAAAAGGTCTGATGTCCGTCAGAAAAGGTCGGATGTCAAACACTGTTTATAAATTTTGTTGGATATGTCAGCAGTAACTAATTCATATTGATTTAATAAGTACAAATGTACTAAATAAATGTGGTTCAGTGTGTGGGAGTATTTGAGTTGTTATGGCACTCTAGGATTAGACTAGCACAGATTATGTTAAAATTAGTAACTTTTGAGGCTGAATATGAATAAATCAGAGATTTTTTTAAGCGTCATTAATTAATTTTCAAAAGAGGTGTAATTTGAAATATTTTTGACTTATATGAGGTTCAATTTATTTCGTGTTTACTTATAGCACTTATTTTTTTAATTCTAAATATGTATGTAAAGAAAAATATAACATGAATTGCAAACGTAGTGTTAAATCAGCAACTCTCAATATTGATTGGTCTTACTATATTTTGTATCGCTTTTCTTGTTTTTAATCTTATTGATCGTATCTCGAATGGATTATTTATGAAAACATATAAGTAACTGTCTATTGATATATTTATTCCACCTTTACATATACATAATATACATGTATATTCTATAATTATAGATTCTAACTAGTTTTCATATACCTACATACATACTTAAATTTATAAGTAACTACCTGTATATATTACAATAAAATATACTTAAGTAAAAAAAATGGATGTAGATCTACTACTTTTACATAGTTACTAAAAATATAAAAAAACATTAAAATTTTTTAAGTATGTTAGTAAGTATAAAGTATAGAAAAGAAATAATATAGTAAAACTGGTATAACTACATGAAAAAAAAAATTCTACTCTCAGTGATGATTGGTTTATTATTATTATTTTTTTATTAATATTTGGAGTTGCCGTTTTGAATTAAATTACCTAGTGATCTTGGCTTAAATACAAATTGTGCGTTCTCTTTAATTGTTTGGAGTAGTTTGTATACTTAGGTGGGATGTTGTTTTATTTGAAAGTCGAGCTAAAATTTGAAATATTTATTGAGTATTTGACTTTAATTTTTCATATGAAATTATCATATTAATAAGCCCATCTATTAAAATAAATGTTCATAATAATTTATCACTGTCAAAATATACTTCTTTGTATAGGATGGTTTATTTGAAAATACTTATTGTACCTCTAGAATGTTATTCGTTTAGAATCCAGTGACTTATATGCCCTTAACTGCAAACAAAAATTTAAAAAAAAAAAATTTTAAACTTATAACTTATAACATCTTTGTAAAATTTAATTGGCGTTTTGTTTTTAATATTATTCAGTAACTACAACTTATTCTGATCACAAGCTAAGTCAAAATATTGTTTAAGTATTTCTAATCGAAATTTGCTTGTTGTTTTATTCATGAAAGCACATTCATTCATTATTCTTAGGTGTTGAATTATATTTAAAGTTGCAACTAGGTGATCACAGTTTTGATAGTTACTTAAGCCATGATGAGCAGAACTAAAAATCAATAAGAATTTTGGTATTATAAATTTTAGAATTTCTTTTACACACATAGGCCACTTTTTACCATGATAATTTGTTTCATAAATAATTGAGTAAAATTATTCAAGTTTTCAATACTTTTTACTTCATTTAATTTAAAATGGTAACACTATTTATTATTGTTACTGTTGTTTATTATTTATAAGTCATTCATTCAATATGAGAATATAATAATTCTTGTTGTTTAAAAAAATTAATAGTCAGCACATTTCTATGTCAAATATTTGTGTAATTTTTTATTACTATAGGTACTATACATAAATGTAATTATATAAGTATGAATGTACGTAAATATAGGTATGTATATTTATTGAAATAAAAGTTATTGTATATATAACTATGAATTCGAGAATTAAGATGAATATAATGTACGTATATAAAATATTCTAATATGGCTATCAGTATGCTTATAGTTAATGAGTGTAAGTTAACGAGTATATTTACATATATATGTGTGTATGTAAGCCATATATTGCAAAATTTTTATTATTTTTGTACTATTATAGTCATTTTAAAGAATTTTCTGTAATGTGTTTTTGTTTTTTATTCAAAGAAGGTTTTAAATGGTTATATTATTTTTTCCATACCTATATACTGTATAAACGTAGATTATACATGAGTTGGATTAACCATATCTTGTCAAGGTCGAAAGAATTATATCTATATACGACAAAAATTATAAAAATATATGCTTGTTACATTTATATGTCTGTATATTTAAAAATATTAATATAAGATCAGTTTTGATAAGCATATGCATATAAGTATTTCGAGAGTAATTTCATTTATTTATGAATCTGTTAATTACATATAAAATGAACAAATTAAGCTCACTTTGATATTTCACTTAGATTATATTTTCTTAAAAATTTATCTGAGACCGAATAGAGTTTTTTTGTTTGAGAAAGAAAGTCTTTTCTTTCTGTAATTACTTATGTATGTAAGTGTGTGCATATTTTTAAGTATTTATTAAATTGCAGAGGATTTTAAAAAAAGCTATTAAGAAATAAATTAATTGAGACTTAAGAGCATATAAATTGTATAATTGCTCATAAAATACTAAAACATTAAAGACCTATTTGTGATTTTATATTCATTGTTATACGTGTGTGTTATGTATTCTTATATGTAGACAGGGGTGGACTGAGGGGAAAGCCCAGAGGTAATGTTAATATTTATATACACACTTAGCTTATTTTTTGAAAAATTAGTAAATTTAAAATTTTAAGTTACCAATGTTATACGTGGTGCAAAAAGAGTTTTTTTTGTGTTAAAATTCGAGACTTGAATGCTAGTATTCAAGTTTTCAGGTTAATTAGCTGTCCATAATTTAGTATAATCTCTATTTTAATTAAATAAGTATATCCCAGACTTCGAAATTGAAATGGTATTGTATAAATACATTACTAAGCTGTAGGTATTGAATTGCATACAGTAATGTAGCTTTGCTGTACTTTAACACTTAAGTATAGTTTTTATTTCAATATCGCCAAGTGCCTTTTATCCAACAATGAAATTCAGTTATTTTCAATGTTCAGTCATTATGTACATTCCTACATGTTCGTACGAATTTAAATTTCATCATAATTAAATCTCAAATTCAAGGTCGAGACTTTGAAAAATTTATTTAAGTGAATTTAGTCGTATAATGGTCACTCTTTAAACAAAAAAATCAATTATTATTGTTTAAGGTTTTAAAATAGCTGGCACACAACTTCAATAATATTTTTATCATAAAATATTAAAATTGAAGTAATCAAATTTTAGATCAACTGTTTTATAGGCCTCTATTTAAAGAACTGCGGTCGAGATTGTTTACTGACTGAGGTCGAGAATGATAATTTTTTACACATACACCTACATATTTTAATACATGATAAGATAATTTCAGACGTAAGACAGTGCCTACTTACATACATAAATTTAATTTAGTATTAACATAATTTACAAATGGCATCTTGATATTTAAAATAACTGCATAAAAGTATATACTTATTATGTATTCAAAATTTACTGCATTACTTTTTAACCATTACTAATTTTCTCAAGTTTTCTTTCATCTTTTTTATTTTTTTTTTTGGTTTTCTTTCTTTTCTTCTTGAATTTGAATTACTTAAATCATATAGTGTGTAGCTGATTCTTTTGATTTGAAATAATGATAAAGAGAAAATCTTTAGAATTATTTAAATTTTCTCACATTCACATAAAGAAATTATTAAATATTAACATATATTTTACATAATATATAAGTAGGTACTACATATTTTTGTGTACATATATGTATGTATACTTGTTTGTAGGTAAATGCATAATAAATGAAGCAAGTATGTAATATACTAATATGTTACCGTTGATTAATAATATTCGAGAATTAGGTATACATATATTACATATGTATATTTAAAAACTTACATAATATACATGTTATACAAGTATGTATTATTGTTTTTATGAAATATTTGCATAAGTATTTGTGTTTATGTATGAATTATAATTTGTAATTGTAAGTAAATGAGTAAAAAGGCATACATACATAAGTAAGTAACTACTTAAAGTACTTGCATAAAATATTGCATATAAAAGAAAAGAAAATATACTTAAAGTAAATAAAAGCGAGTAAATGAGTAAAAATTTCGCTTACTTATTCCATCTTTCTTTTTTTTTTGTGTTTGTTCTTTATTTTAGTTTTCATTACATTTTTACACGTTTGCATAATAATTGGGAATGAATGTGGAAAATGAAGTAACAAAAGAAAAGATAACAAAGCAGATTTCATATTTTTCATTCTTTTAGAAGTTTTTCATATGAGAATATTGTATATACGAGTATGTAGGTGTACTTACCCTACTTGCATTATATAATATACATACATATGTATGTTTCTGTGTGAGTAAAATGCGTCATTTCACAAAATAAAATATACTTAGGTAAAATGAATGTTAATATGAAAATTGTTACATACATAATATGTGCATATATGTATGGGCATAAGATAATCATAATTATTACAAATGTAGTTCTTAATAAGATTTTTTTATTTTCGGTCTCAAATTAGCAATTTAACTAGAAACCTAGTATGTGTGTACATACATATAAGTATATATATAATGTATAGGTACATAATTATTTAAATACATACTTATGTGTCCACATATAAATAATTGTATTATCATATCGGTAATATCTAAGTTTACTTGGTTTAATAGGTAGAGAAATACTAAGCGCTTAATTTAATTCTATTCATTTTATACTTATAATGAGTTTTTGGTAATTTGAATGATTATATTTTAAATTTTTGGAAAACAGATGAGTTTCCCTATAATAATTTCATATAAAATATTGAGAGAATTGCTGGCCGATATTTTTAAAACCAATTTCTCTATATACTTACTTATGGAGTTTATCAATTAAATCGAATCGCATAATTAAATTTAACTAAATTCAAGAACTAATTTCAATTTATTACAAGTATTTTAGCTAAAAGTTTACTAATACTTAATTACTATTTGCAATTGAGTTGAAGTACGTATACTTACACTTATGTAAAGAAGAATTTTTTTTTTATAAAAAAGTAAAACTGTTTCACTAAATAAATTAAAGAAAGTTATTCTAAGTTGAGCCAGTTTGAAAGTGGTCTAAGTCCACTTTTTGAAAAGACTAAGTTAATGGTAATTATGATGAGCTATAAACACCTTATCTCCACAGTTACAATCACAATTTGAATGGAGTTCTATTAAAAAATAAAAAAAAAAAAACAAATTTTGTTATTATGGCCAATATTTTTAAATTGATTTAAACGCAACCCTTAAATATTTCAAAAATATTTCAAATTTGATATTTAAATATCAAAAAAAAAAAAAACAGCTCAGTTATTACTTGTCATTCAAGAAATGCAGAATATGTTCAGTTATGTGCTAATTATACATTAACTTTTTTTATATTATGAAATATTTATGCCCAATATGATAGAAAGTTATTAACTGTATAGGTATAAAAACTCAAATTGTACGGGTGAATGTGATTTTAGTGAATTCCCAAGAAAAAAGCCGATTTCGATTTTTGCTTTTTATACTTATAAAAGAATAAATAGCTTTTTATATCAGCAAATTATCACATAATTATTTTAAACTTAAATATTATTTCAGCTTACCCTAAGTAAGTAATAAAAAAATTATCTTTCTAAATTGTGTATAATTGTATTTGACCACGTATTTAATTGTGATTATTTATTTGCCCACTTTATATATAATTATTTAACTAAGTGCTTATTATGGCGTGTACTTAATTTATATATCAAGTAAATTTTAAATAACATCCTAAATAAAATATAATGACGTGTAATGTTTAAATTAAAATTAAAATTTCTTTAAAAATTATAAAAATTTTAATATTTATTGTGAATTCAATCGGTTCTATACATCCATTAATTTCTTTTACTTACCTAGTTTTTTTCTACTTAAATTGCTGTGATTTGTAATGAAACGTATTATAGCTTATGCTTATATACGAGTACATTGTAAAAGATAATTTGATTTACTTAATAATTTCCAAGAAAATTTAAGAATTTGTCACTTATAAAATGAACTTATCTAATCGCATGTTTGCTTGCGAATCGCAGTATTTTATTTGAAAAAAATAATGTTTTATTTTCATTTGAAAAGCGCAAACCTTTAGTATCTAACTATAAGTTCTTTTATCATAAGATAAGTAAATGCTTACTTAATTATTTTCATAAAAAATAAGACAACACGCGAGTTTAAATTTCTATATACTGTAATGTTATAGTACAATTAAATCTTGTTTAAACCGTTTGTTGTAATAAAATTTTACAAAACTTTTATACACACACGCGCATACGTATACGTACGTATTTAACCACAAAAATGTGTCAATAATCAAGGCCAATCTTATTTAATTTAGTATTAACAATATGTAATATCGTTGAAAGATATTCAATTACGATATATAATCGTAAATGTTGTTAATCGTCTCAAATTATAATTTTAAAGTAAAAACTTATCAATAAAAATGGTTTTTACGAAATAGATAATTAAAAATTTACACATTTTTGATATTATTTTGAGAAAAGAAAAATAACATCAAAGAAAATTAACATCAATTAGAAATTCTAAAAATAAATCAACAAAAATTCAATTATTCCAAAAATTGAAAAAAAAAAGAAGAAAAAATAGAGTTGATCGTGTCAACTCTGTGATACCTTTACGAATTTGTTACCCTGTATGCGAGTAAATATACCATAGCTGACTATAGAACAGACTATAACCTTAAGTTACCGTATTGTGATATTAATTTAATTAAAATTTTAGTACTGTGTTTTCAATATTTTCTAAGATATCGCCAAACTGCTGTTGTATGGGAGATACCAAAAGGAGTCAAGAAATTTCAACAATTTTTATCGCACAAAAAAATCGTAATATTACACTTGTTTTCACGTAGTTTCTATATTATTAGGAACGGACGGACGGACAGACAGAGGTAAGTCAACTCAAAATTCAACGCTGATCAAAAACATAAGCTTGAGTCTATATATCAGTCCATTATTTCTTAGCATTACAAACGCTAATGCAAATTTAGTATACCCTTCGACCATACGGGTATAAAAATACAGTTGATGTAATGGAATTTTTTTTTTAGTTAATTATTTTAAAATCACTCATCAAAGAGAATTTTACAAGCTTTGATTTTAATTTCATAAAAATTTAATTAATTTTAAATTAGGTTAAGAAAAATTTGATAAAAGAAATATTTGTTTTCTATAGTAATGAGTAATGACTATAAGAAATTTTTCTTTGGAGATGAAGAAAGAAACTTTGTCCAATAGATTTCAAAAAAATTTTAAGAAATATGCAATATTTTTAAAACTATTAAATTTCATTTTAATGGCAATGAATTATATTTAGTGAAAATTGAGTGATTGAGCTTGAACGGCAATACCCAAAAATATTTTTGGAAAATATTTCACTTGCTTTTCTAAAAAAAAATTTTTTTTAATGGGAGGAAAAATTATGATCAAACAAGAAATTTTTATTTTTTTTAAATTAAGTACATAAAATGAAAATGTTTTTCTTTTTAATTTTCTAAGACTTTATACTTAGTAATTAAAAAGTTGACATTGAAAATATTAATTTAATTGAAATTAATTGATGATTCATAATTTAAAAATTTATTATTAATTGCTGGGTTTCATTAAAATTATTAATTTTTTTCAATAAATTTCATATTTTAAATATTTTAACTACAGCTGGCGTAAAACGATTGTTGAAATTTTATTAAGTTAATTAAGTAATTAAAAATAAATATAAATCATTAAAATTAATTATTTTATAAGATTTTATGGAACTAGCAAAATTTGATATTTAATGACTCAAATCCAAAAGTGTTAATATTATTAGTCAAATAACACAAATATTACCATCAAAAAATTTTACCTAATTATTTTATTAATTAACTAACAATTTGAAAAGTTTGGTAAAATGTAGAATAAAAATAATAATTAATTTAATTAAAAAATCTGGTTTATATACGTGTACATATATTAAATGGCTCACTTCTAAACTGGTACTTGTTATTGTTGTTAGAGCCGAAAAACCTCGTTTTCAATACGAATAATAGGGGTCTTGTGTAGGAAACATGAAAATCATGTAATTGCTATGTATATATCATATGCACTTATCTGTTAATTTCCAGAATTTAAAAGAGAAAATAAAACACCGACTTATGATTTGTTATTGAAATCTCTACTAATTTTGACAAACGTCAAAAAAATTTCTAATTCTGACTTAGGGTGTTCAAGTATTCTGTATATACTATTCTTTTTATATGTGCGTAGATAGTTTTTAAATTGAATGTATTTATTGAATGATGGGTCAAAATTTTTTTTATATATATAGCAGTACTGATTGTTAAATTTCTTAAAATGAGGAGAAAAGCTTATTTTTCTTATAGGTGTGAATTTTGATTTGAGTCATTTCGCTCAAAGTCGTAAAATTTCGGCTCAAAGAACGAATTTAAGTGAGAGATTACTAATTATTTAATTTTAACGTACAAAAAAAAGGAATGTGCTGAGGTAACTGTTAGAAAATTTAAATACGATATTCCAGCATCACCGTATAATATGAGTAGTAATTAATATTAAATTTAAAATTAAAAAACAAAAAATTAAATTTTTAATATAAGTAACTGTTATATAATTAGCTTTTATGAAAGAAACAAAAATTAAATTACAAATTATTATGGCAACAAAAAAAAAAAACAAAAATTTCTCATATCAAAAATCTTAAAACTAAAAAATTTGTAATTTCTACGTTGTCAGTAATTTATTCATTCTATTGACCAAAAATGAATCGCAAAGGTCTTAAAAAATATTTTAACATTTAATTTTTGTATATAATTTTGATTTGCTTTCAAAGTCATCAAAATTACACGTTATTTTTACCTTTATTTTTTTATATACTGCAAGTTCGAATTATAAATGAAAAGAAAAGTTTTCGTTTTGGTGTATAAATAGAAAAAGGTATAAAAATAACCGCTGTCTGTATAATAATAAAAATGTATAATGAATGAGAACAGTTGTAAACAATTGAAAAAAGAAAAAACTTAAGAAAAAAAAAATTGTAACTACTTATAAGACATTGTAGAATCTTTATTTTTTACCAAAATGAGATGTAAACCTAAATTACCTGTAATAAAATATTTAATGGTTAAAAGGGGGGCTTCCATCATACCATTCACCTTTAATGTAATTTTGTTTTTCTTTTTAGCTTTTTTTGGAAGTTAGTGTTATTTTTTTTTTATTTTGAAAAGATTAATTCCGAAGTATAAAAGAAAACTAAAAAAAAATTAAGTATTTGAAATTAATATAAAAATTCTAACGGTTTAATGTCACTATCAAGTTTTTCTTGTTCTCTTTCTTCTTCTTTATATGATTATGTATAACAATTTTTAAATTAACAATTCAGGTCAATGTGCATTCCTAAGACGTGGTTTTAACATAGCAATATAATTAAAATAAAAGAAATTTTAGTACCTATGTACCTATACTGTAGGCAACTTAATTGTGGTGTCAAAATTTTTTTTGTCAGTTTTTAAGCCCTAGACTGGAACTGAACTGTTGTTATTTGTAATATTTATTCAGTCTTACATAATAATTAAAAATTACTGTTTGAATAGTGAGGCTTTTAAAAATTAAAAAAAAAATTTACATGAGGTGGAATATTTAAAGCTTTCTATTTGAATAAACCTCACTATTTTGTCTGTGTAGTTTTGTTTTTATTTAGTTTCATATATGGATCTGTTGCTTCATCAAAATTGTAATAACTTAAATTTCGCTAATTTTGACAATAACGTTTTAAATTTTTTGCAATTTTTTTTTTTAATTGGAAAGAAAAAAAAAGTATTAAGTTACCATGGGACAGAATTAAGATACCAAAGATTCAACACTAGATTTAAATAATGTTATACCTATTTAATAAAAAAAATATCAATATGTACATGTGCAACTTCATTGATTCAAAAAGGTGAAAATATGTGTAGAATGTCAAATTAATTCATTCGCTCTTTTTAATAGAAAAATAAAACATTTTCTCTTAATTTAGGAAAAAAAAATAACATTTGACTTTATTAAAATTTGTTAATTTTTACATTTAATGTAAGTAGCACACTATATTTTTTGAGTTAAGTTTTTTGGTTAATGGCTTGTTGGTTGTCATGGGGTGGTGGTGGCAAAACGGCACATTTGTACTAATTGGGGTGCGGGGGACCTGCTGCACTCGTCATATTCACCAACTTAAGTACCAATCAAGAGTTACATCGGATTTTGTTTTCGAAATTTAAAAAAAAGTTAAAAATAGAATACAAGAACTTTAAAGAATATTTAGAATGCCATATTGTATTAGGCGTATCACACCTATATTGAATATTGATGTTTTTAATATTCCAATTCCGTTCCAAAATTTCGGAATTGATTTTATTCTAAAAATTATAAAATTTAAGGAATTTCTCATCATTGCCGCCAACGAGAGTATGAATGAAAATTTTAATTTTTTATAAGCAAATGAAATTTTTTTTGGCCTTGTCTAAAAGACACCCTGTATAATGCGGGTATATATATGTATATTTGTTTAAATGTAAATGTGGTTCTAACCACAAAAATTTATTTAATTACATACATACTTACGTAAAAATGAAACTTTTTATATTTTCCATAAAACATTTAAGAATTTTCCTTAAAAGGAAGTTGTTTAATTTGCGAGTAACTCTTGAGAATTCTACAATATTAAAAATTCTATAAATAATTTTTTTTTCTCTAATTTTTTTTTATATTATGTACACTTTAAATAAAAAAATAAATTTGCAGCAAAAATTATGAGTAATTCAAATAAAAACTACACAATGACAATAACATAATAATGAGAATAAAATAAAAAGGTCAGGGTTAACAACCTTGATTTATTAAATATTTAAAATTTAGTGACAAAAGCGCAAAAAGAAAAAAAAAATCAAAAATAAACAAATTTTTTTTTTTTTTTTGAAAATGTTAAATGCTTTAGGCATATTTCGTATTGCAGTGTAACTGCTTGCTTATATGTGAAAAAAAAAAAAATAACAGAACGTGCTTTTGAAAAAATTTTTAATTTTTTTTTTTTATATTTTCTTCATGAAAAGCGATTTTTCATTTATACTTTTTCTTTTTTGTTTTTTTTTTAATAAAGAACCATTTTAAGTAAACATTTGCTTTTTTTTTGTATTAATAAATCTCAAAAAAAATTTATTATACTTATATACAAAATGTATATAATTATGTACATAAGCAGTTAGATGTTTCAAAAGTGAATATTGTTGTCGTTAGTAGCTGAGTTTTTATTAGTTTTAAATAACTACCATACCACACCAATCTAACTTTTATGCTCATAACATTAACAGTAACATTCTTATATAAAGAAAATTAATTTCTATTGCTGAATAGGCAGAAAACTTTTCTCTATTTTAATATTTACTTAAATATTTTCATTTTATATTTTTAATCGTTTTTTATCTTTTTAATAAATCATTTTTTATATTTTATTTATTCATTTTTCCTTCATATAATATTTTTCTTTAATTATTAGCACTTTTTCTTTTGAAAAAATAGTACTTATTTATCTGCCCGTCCGTCAATCCTCCACCCCTTAAAACCCTCAAAATAACAATTTTCAACTATTTTTTGCAGCGAAAACATTATTTAAATTCTGCAAAAGCAGAAATCTACCACGGTATACCGTATTTGAACTTTACAAAAAAAAATTACCATTAAAATTTACTGTTATCTAAAATCCATTTATAATTTTGTCATACCGTTTTTCTTCTACATCTCAGGTTGTAGGAGTCTGAAATTTAAGTAGCTCTAATATATTCATAAATAGTTCATTTCGTCAGAAGAAAATTTTTTTTCCACCTCAATTCCAAATTTTCACCTATCCAAATTTGTAAAAATTGAATTTTTGACACCTTATATTGCCGAAACTGCAAACTTTTCCAATTTTCTATAAATGCAGAAAGTTGACCGTAAATGTCATGCCATTAAAAAAAATAAATATTTTTCTTAACTCGAGTAATTAACCCTTAAATTCGAACATTATGTTAACGCCTTTTTAAATATATTTTTGTTTTATGGCTCATCCTAAATGTATGCAATCTTTGAAATATATTCGTATATGAATGAAACTAATTTTAATAACACAGTACGCCGATTGTTTTTAAAACCAGTATTTTCACTTAATGAAGTGGAAAAGTGCTATATTACAAAACATTGGTTTGACGCAACTTTATTTTATTATACTAAAAATGGAACCTCATTTCACTATTTTAATTACATAAGTAGTAAGTATTTGATAATTTTTTATGTTTTTCTAACATTTTGACTTTTTTAATATTCTAGACTTAAAAAAAAGCTTAATACTTATAAGTAAATGCTTTACTTTTGTAATATAAAAATTAATTCTTTAAAATGAGAAAAATGGGAGAAAAAAAATTAAGTATAAGAGTTGTTATAGAATAGGCGTAGATTTCTAAAGATTTTCTATTTAACTATTTGTGTGTACTTAAAATGACATCTAATTTATTATTGCATAAGTAGCTATAGTTCTGCTTCTATAATCGTATACGTTATTATGCATTTGATGGGTAAATAAATAACGTCTAGAATCCGTAATAGAATTCTCTTTTTATATTGTATGCTTTATATAATAAGTATTCATTTAGAGTATTTAAGGGAGTAAAAAGGAAAAAGAAAATTTATAATTGAAAATGCCGATTAGAATACCGGAAAAAAAAAAGTTCTGTAAATTCATTTTAAATTCAAATGTTTACTTATTTTATTCTTACCTTTATTGAGTAGGCTGCATGAAAATTTTCTTTTGTTGGAGAAATTTTAAATATATCTTTCATAAAATTTGTATTCCGTTTAACTTATTTTTTTTTTTTGTATTTTGTAGAATCGGAAGTTTCCGAATATATATACATATAATATAGTACTCATTTAGAAATAAATGTATATTTAATTGCGAAATTTACATTTTACAACAATATTTTCTTAGACCTACGCTATACGGTATATAACGTATATAACGGAGTTAATTTTGGCTTTATCAAAATTTGAATGGGAAAACGCCTTATTTAAGAAAAAAATTAAATATTTTGCAGTTAATATAGAAAAAACCCACAGAGATCATATGACCAGCAGTTTTACTGGTGGTCAGCAGTTTTACTGGTTTTGGATTTTTTGCAACTTATTGTAAAATTTTTAGAATGTCGGATTTAGGGTTTTTTCATAAGCTCTCAATTGAATATTATTTTTGATAGGGTTTTTAACGAAAATTAGTGCCAATGAATTTTTTTTTTTGAATTTAATTTTAAAGATTTAGATGAAATTATGCAAAGCCATACGTGTACATATATGTACTTGTACATTGGACGTATACTTGATAATAGCAATTACAAACAATTTTAAATGCATCTAATTTGGTTAGAAATGTTTTCTTTTTAGTGTTGTGTATGGAAATTTTTACTGGAATTATTAAGAGGCAACTTCTACATTAAATATTTTAATTGACAAATTATAACAGACTTATTTTAAAATAAATCTTGTTCTTTCTAAAAAAAAAAAACTCACTTATTTCAAATTTTTTCTTTTACTAAATCAATATAGATGGCGTACATTACAGTTACAGTTTTATTTTATTTTATTACCGGCCGCATCGGCATTTATCGAGTGGGAACGTTCTTTTCCATAGTAGGGAAGCGTAAATAAACTATTTTTAGAGAGGTGTCGGTCTTTCGGTCTGTTAGTTTGTCGGTCTGTCTGTCAGGCCTTGGGAACAGGACTTTTTAGCGGACCAATATTAAATTATTGCCCATAAAAAGAGAAATAATGAACCAATTTCCTTAAAATTTAATATTTAAATTTGGAGAGTTGAAACAATGAACATATCAATTTTTTGGAACGACCAGGGCTCGGAAATCGAACTGGAGGCCAAATTTACATTTAATATCATATCTATGGAATGGATATCTTGAAATTTGATATTGGAGCTTTGGTTGTTACCGAAACTAACTAGCGAACTTTTTAGGGGATTCGGATGGCACAAAGCGAAACTCTACGAAGACCCTAATTTATATTTTTCTGGGAATATTAACTAGAAGCTTACTAACGCCCAAAAATTTAAAAAGAAGTGTTCAAAAGAAATTTTTATAGTCTTCTGTAACACTTTCACTTAACTAAACAATACACATCGCGGTCGATTATGTGCTGACCACATCAGATTTTTACTTATGCATTTCATCATGGTGCTTATAAGTATTTTGTTAAAAATTTCACTGAAACAATAAAGCGTCAGTATTCTGAGCTATTTCTTATTTTTTTTTTTTCTTAAATTCAAATACTTTCTTCAATTGAAATGCTTAATATATAATATAAAGTACATAACATTTATATGAACAGAATGCAAGTATAGAAGACGAATAGAACCAATTTCATTTTGTGAATTTTCTAAATGAAAAAGAAAATATTTTTGTTTCACGCTCAAAATAGAAAGAAAAACAAAGAGAAAATTTCATTTCATTGCAATTTTAACAAAGCGCAATAGAGAAAGAATATTTAAGTAAGACTGTTGTATTTTGCTTTGTTTTTTTTCCTTTATTATTTCTTGCAACTTACAAAAGATATTATGTTTATTCATACGGAAGAAGTCCGCTCCAGCCCTAATATAGAATGTGAGACTAAGGAGAAAATCTTGTATTCTTCCAGATCTAATTTTCTAGATTTCATTTTCTATTTTAGTTTTTCTTTTCGCTTTATTTTTTCTTTTATCATTTCTTATTTTTTGTTTGTATATATATATATATATGTATATATATATATATAAATATGTATGTGCTATGTTGGTATTATTTTGTCATATTAATCGTTTGTACCATATGGGATTCATTCATTCACGTAAAATTGGATGCATTGTTGCTGCTTATTGTTCATTTTGTTTATTTATTTATTTGTTTATTGGGTTTAACTGACACACTTTTTTTTTTGATTCTCTTATTATTTACTATATATGCTTTATGTACTCACATCTTCTACATACTTATATCTTGTTAGTTCTACATGCATTTTATGTATATACTCGTATGTAGGATTATAGAAATTCTCTGAAAAAAAGAAGAAAACATTTATAAAGCTTGAATTATATTTATTGTATTTCCCAAGAATCTCTATATAAGATGAATTTCTAGGGGGATCAAAGAATTGAGGAAGTTATAAAGCACTTAAAAAATTTTTTTTTTTATTTTTAGATATGACAAAACCAAATCGGCAGACAAAACTGAATTTCTTTTCTTTTCTAATCTTGCTTGTTATTTCTTTTTCCTTTTTTTTCTATTTTTCAATATTTACTATTAGTTGCTGTTGTCGCTACTTATGTTACTATTACAAAAAGCAAAACTGGCTGGAAAATTTAAGAATTTGTTGAAAAAAAAAAAATTATTTTTTTTCTTCAATAGAAGAAAATTTTTCATTTTCTGTTGTTGTTGTTGTTTAAACATGTTCAAAGATCTGAAAAAAAAAAACCAATTTATATTTCTTTATTAATTTAATTTTTAATATTGAGATTATAAATACTTATTGTTACAGTATCTTTGTAACACATGGGTGTGTGTGTATATGTAAATTAATATATTCATAATAAAAGTTTACAATCTATATCATTGGAATAGGTTCATTGTACAAGTTATGCACTACTTAAGTGCATATACACAATATTTAATAATTAAATTTCCAATGCATAATGCAAAAATTCAATTTTTTGATAATATTTTTGTCATAAGATTTAAATTTAATTTTACAAAGATTTATCAACTTCTTTTTTAAATTAGTTTTTAATAGTTTGATTTTTGTATACTTATATCATTCAAAAACATTCAATAATATGAAATTAGTATTGATTTGACCTAATAAAAATGTATAATAAGATTTGAATCAAATTAAGAAAATTCCTGATTGAACAATAATTTGAATTGAAAGGATTGATTAAAAAAGAGAAATAGTTTGTAATTATTACACATGTGCATATTATATAAGCACATTATTTTCAAAGTGGTCGGAACAAATTGGGCCAACCGTCGGAAAACTCTTGTGGGTTAGAAACAAATATGTACTATGTGAGTATAAGTATGGACCACTCGAATCGCTTACATTACCTACTTACAAGAACCTTAAAAAAAATTTTTCAAATTTTAATAGTTGCAATCGAATTTTTTTCTTTTTTGGAAAAACAGATTGGTGGACGGTATTTCGAAATTAAATGGGCTGCATTTTGCCGACGGTTGAATTAGGTTATTTGAAATTAAACTATAGAGAAATTAAGCACCATTTAGATGTGTTTTGCGGACAATGCAAAATAAAATTGTTCCAGAACATTGCATAACGTTTGTAATATAGTTGTCGCTGTTTATTCGTTCCTGGATTTTTGAAGTTTATTTTAATATTTAATTTCACAACTAGCTAATTATTTTTTTTCTAACAAGTAATACTTCTCAGTTTTTTGGTTGTTTAAAATAACTTAAGCTAATTTAACGTTATCATACGAAAATTTCGAAATTTCTTTATGTTTTAGCTTTATTTTTCGTCAACAATTACTTTCAAGATATTATTTTCATTTTTGCTCTGGAGCAACATTGCACTACACTGAAACATTAAAAATTTTTTTCAAAAAGAAAACCGGAACCGAAAAATTAGTTGTGAGTTCTGAATAGTGTTTTCTTTTCGTTTCACAACAGTACTTACCAACTTTAAATTATAACATATATATATATATATATATATATATATATATATATAAAAATATTGTCTATAAATGACACACATATTCAAATGCAATAAATTATTTTTAATTTTTTTTTGTTTTATTATTGTTTTTTTTTTCCGTAGAGTGATAATTGCTTTTACAAAAATTGAAAACAAATGGGGAGGATGTTACCATCACATTTATTCTTTAACAAAATTATAATTTTTATATGGAATAAATTTGAGGAAAGGAGAGAAGAAGCGGGTGATAGGCAATAAATAAATATAAACGTGTATGTGTATGTATATCGTGTACGCATATTCAATAATAGAAATTGAAAATCTAAACGCAATAAACATCCTATCTTCAAATACAATCTTCCTCTATTTATTCTGATTCTTGCATCAAAATTTTCTTATTATCTTATCTTATAAAATATGTTCCAATTTTTTTTTTTTTTGTTCCATTGAAATTGTTGTCATGATAATAATTTTATATTATTACATATTTTGATGATGGTGGGATCTTCAATATATTTAATTATATACATACATATATATGTATGTATAAGTATAATTAAATTAATATCTTGAACTCAAGAACTTAAGTATTTTGTCTTTTTGAAATGCGGCTATGGGTGGTGATATGACGGTGACTGTATGCGGTGACAATGATATTTATATGAATATTATTCAAAGAATGTTCTCATTTTTTTTTTTGGTAGATCAAAAATTTTTTTTTTATTTTTTGTTACCGACAATTTGTTTAGTAAATTTTTTGTTGACATTTCAATAAAAAATGATCTTCTAAAGTTGCAAAGACTTAATTTTGAATAATAATTTTTGGTTTTAATTATATGTTTCTATCTAAATATGAGATTAAGTTGAACAAAAATATTGTCGTAATTGAACAGACAACGGAGTAAAAACAGCAATAAAAAATTATTTTTTTTTTTTCATTTCTAGGCGTTCAGATTATAGTTTTAATTATTGTTAATCTAAAATTCTACATTTATTTAGATAATCTCTATATTAAATCTAATATTATGAAGAACGTATTCTATATATAGAGAAAATATAAGATAGGAAATATGTGGCATTGCAAATATGTGTCGGCTCGGATGTTTGCTTTGTTTTTTTTATATATTTAATTATTTATTAATAAAAAAATGAATCATTATAATTTAGTTCGAAACAAAGACAACTTGGTTTTGAAGTGAGAGGAGGTTGGGAATTATAATTTAATTTTAAAATATTTCAATCCTTTGTAATCTTATTATTCTTATATTAGCTTAAAATGATTAGTAAGCAAATATACTCTGCTATTGTAATCTTGTTCGTGTATATTTATGTACATTCCTTATGTATATGGTAATGATCTTGTAAATATTTAGGGAGAAATGCAGAAAATACTTTTTAAAGGAATTGTAATTGAAGTTATAAAATGAAGAAATATTTGAAATATTTTGAAACAAAAAATATCTTTAAAAATAAAATTAAATAAATATTTTGCATTTTGTGTGGGCATCACGGTACAGAATATTGATGATGATTTGTTAATTTAATAATAAATTTATACTTAATTTATACAATATGCTTTCATTTTCCTTTTATGAATTTTATTTTTTATTATTTGAATATTTGTAGAAAGTGGAAATAAATAAATAAAAATTTGAATAAAAATAGTAAAATGATGGCATAAGTGGACATAAATATGATATAAATATTTACATATTATGCAACAATGAGTATATGAATGAAAAATATATGTGCTTACTCACTAACGAAACTTCTGCATATTGTTGAATTGCTATAGAATTTATAGTAATTGATCAGTACGACATGCCCTGTTAAAATTTCATATTTATTGCATATTACGAGTATTATAATTTTTTTTTTAGAATTTGAGATAAAAAATTTTTTTATGAATAACAGTATTGTTTCTTTTACCATATGGCAGCAAGAGAGTCTGAGTTGAAACACCGTAGTTATATACTGCGAATAAATTAAAGTCAAATTTTAAATTTAATTTTAAAAAGACATTATAGATTTTTATAAGTTCTTTTATCTTTATTTTCGAACAACATTGTTTCTTGTTTAAATTTAACAAGATAATATTTAATTTTAATAAAATAAGCTCAAAATTATTTTTAGCGGAAGTTTGATCCTTTTTTTGTATATATATCCATAAAAAAAAAATTGTAGTTAGATCAGTTTTTTGCGAAAGTGAAAAATTTGTAAGTGTAGGTATTTAATATGAGGGGAGAAGTAAAACACAGTCAGAAGAATAAAGTAGAGAGAAGGAAAAAAATTGTAAAGTGATTTCGACTTATAGTAGGTTCTCACTTTTACTGATCAATGTTTGGCAATAAGGTAAATTTGTAAAGATTTCGAATAAATGTAAATCAAGCAAACTTGCCAAAAATTGTGCAAAATTTTGAAGATATCCGGTGTACTTGTATTTAAAAGAGTTTCTTATTTAACATAGATTAAAATAAATAACGTTCGAATTTTCAATAACATTGAGAATTTCCAAACCCGTGTTTAGTCATTTTTGATAGAAGTTGCCGCAAGAATATTTAGGTTATAACGACGGCTTACATTTACTTCAAATGTCATAAGAAATATAATCAAATGTCAATTCAGCAAACATTATGATATTATGTTTAAAGTAGAACTTATTTAAAATTGTTTTTGTTGTAATTATCCGTTATCACTAATACTATAATGTACACATGTAAACAATTTGCCAATTTTTCATTACAACAAATTTTATTTCAATGACATTTAAATTTACTGTCAAATTAAATGTCATTTTCAAAAATGTTCTGTTCGTGATCAGACATTTTTGAAAATTAAAGTTTGAAAATTATTTAATTTATTTAACCTAGAAATAAAAAAAATTATATAATTGTGGTGAACATTAAATTCATTTTGTTTGAGTTCACCCACAATAAATGTTGCAAAGATTTTTAATTTAATAACAAAGCAAGAATAACCATACATATATATATAAATGTAAGTGTATACATACATATATAATTATAATTACGAAAAAAATTGAATAGTATAAAATAAGAATAAATAAAATAAAAAAATTTTAAAATTGAAATTCAAGACCTCATATCAAGTTCAATTTAAAATAAAATTATAATGAAGTAAAAAATTGATTTCAATGAGTTCTGATAAACCCCATCATTGATAATTTTAAACACAATTTTAACAGAGCGTGAAACATAATTTTACAAATTTCAAAAAAAAACAAAACAAAAAGAAAGCAAAACATACATTTTTTTTCTTTTATAAAACAGAAACCGAACGAAAAATCATTCGATAAGGGTGTGGTATAAAAAATATTGATACACATATTAATTTATGCACATACTGTACGTACATATGTATATGTATGTTATGTATATATATGTACGTTCAATTTTTATACGTATCTACTATCTATACACTTACATTTGTATGTAAAAATAATTGATAAAAATTTCAAGCACATTGTCCACACTGATTTGAAATATTCGGAGCTTGCTATCGCGTATTTTTTGTTTCAAAGTACCTATTATATATAAATAAAATAATTAGTTATAATGGTAGGAATTGGCCCCTAATTGATTTCTGGTTTAAATTTTATACAGAATATGCAAATTTTTGTTCTCTTTTTTCGTTTAAGTACTCCTTTCAATCTTTCTCTTTCATATTTATCAGTATCAACTAGATACGATCCTTAATTGTTGATGTATAAAAAATCAAATGAATTTTAAAATTCCATGTGTACTTATATGGAACGCAATCTGTCACTTTGATCTTAATAGATAAATAGATAAAAAAAATAACAAAATAAAAAAAAAAGAAGAATAAAAGACAAAATTGTAAAATGTTTATTCATTCATTATTTTTGTTTCATACTCAATTGTTTTCATATTCTGACATTTTAAATATAACAATTTATTACTGGGTTATTACGAAAAACATAAACAGGAAGATAATGAAAATATTTGAGTTTTTTGAAAATAAAGTCGGAAAATATGCAAAATTTTTCACACGGGGAATTGAAAATCACAAGGAGAAGAAAAATCTAATTTCACATGAAATGACTTTGAAATAATTACCTAATTTGCCGAAACAATGAAATTATGGGTTTTTTGGATTCAAATGGTTCTCATTAAATCAATTTCTGTAAGTGAATTTGAATAGTTTCAAATACCATAATACATATTCGAATGTATTTCGATAATATTCGAATAACACTATGACATTCAAATTTACTAGAAGAAGTCCAAGTCTTCTAAAATCTTCACACGTATAAGATTGAAATGGGAATATGAAAGATTTTTCAAAAGCGAATGATTGTGTAGAAATTTGAAACAGCCGGTTTTTCCAAAAAAAAATAATAATAATACTTAAGTAATTTCAATCATATACTTGCGATTGTTGCTCGTTTTTGTTACTTACCTATTTAGCTGTTCATTTATCCGTTTAGTAGCGAATGTATTATACTTATATATATATAGATATCCATGTATATACATACATTTTTATGCATCTAGTTAAATACTTTTACACACAATATATATTTTTACATGGAATTTTTGATTTATGTCATTAAAATTTAGATTGCTACTAGTTGCTTGTATTATTATTATTTTAAACATACTTATACTCTATAAGTATATGTTATTCTTTAATTGAGGTCAATACACCCTTAATTGTATAGATTTATGTAAATCACTGCTTTAAGGATAATCTTATATTTACATATTTTTTATTAGTTTTATATACAATTCTTTTGATTTTGTGAAATCATGTGATCTACGGGACGATTTCGAGGAAAAGTTTTGAGTGTTTTTCAACTTGAGTAGGATTTTTGTTAAATTTCTAAGATTAAACGGGATTTATACAAATTATGATTTATAATTCCAGTAGAATTAGCTAAAAGTTGTTGATAATGTTCGGGATACTTATATTAAAAATTTAGAGGGATTCAAATTTAAAAAAAAAGAAAGTTCGTGTTTTGCCTTGGCTTCACATACATAATATGTAATCTTTAGGTTCCGTGTTTCTGATTGGGATATAAAAATTTTTCCAAAATTTCAATATTATACTTTGTTTTTTAAAAGAACAATAATTTTTCATAAATGCTTCTTTCATATAGCATATTTATATAGCTCAGTACTATAGCAAAATTTAGCAAACGAATATGTTGATGGCAAATGTGCGGAAAACATTATATTGGTTATTCAAGTTCATAAATATATTGGCGCCTCAGTTGTTCTTTTCGACATAATTTTGAAGATCTCAAAAAAACAGTTAACTACTTAAGTACGTCAGAAAAAGTTTTATGATTTATAGCAATCAAATAATTTATTCCAATAATTAAAATTAGTGTTAATTCCCAAACTTTTAGAACCTTTATTACAAATTTCATTTTCTTAAGCTTGATCACATTTGAATTAGGATTACCCTCAAGATAATATACAAAGACTACTTTTTTTTATATCTTTAAAATTTATTTTACGCTTAAAAAGTGGCATTTTATTTTTCTAAAATCAAAAAAGAGAGAGAAAAAAAAAATTGAAGAAAAAAAAAGTGAAAAGTCTCAATCAGATTCATTCATATGATACAAACAGAGATTTATTGCGATTTTAAACACATTTATACTTACAAATTAATTTCACTTCATACTAGTACGTACATATTTGTATAATAATAATAAACTTACACATACCTATAAATTCTGCTTCCCATATATAAATATATACAATGCACTTATACGTACGAGTATATAGATATTGTAAATAAGTTATGAAAATGTACAAGTTTATATAAATTATATATGTATGAGTGTATGTAATATTTAAGTATAATGAGCAAATACATATAAATTTAGGTACGGTTGATTGAAAATTTAAGAGCCGGCGTTTAATATTGTATAGAAAAAAAAAATGATTCAAATAAAAGAAAAACAACGACCCCGCATTATAAAAATGTGGAAAAACTTACATACTTCATTACACAATAAACATACTAATTACAGGGTACGCATTTATATACGTACACGTGCACTTACATATATTTTTTCATTTAGACTCTATATACTGTGGAGACATATTTGTACATAGCTATATAAAACATAAATGTCCATATGTACACACGTTTATGTAAATAATGAATGACAATTATTGTGGAGATTTTTTGATAGACATCCGCTTTATTTATATTTTATTTTCATTTACTAAACTAAATATTAAAATATATGTACGTTTATGTACAAGTATGAATGTATACGAGTATATTTATATTTTTACATTTGTTATATTTTCAGACATCTACTTAACTTTGATTTATTTTAATTATTTTTGAATTAAATAAAAAACATTATAAAAGGAAATTGTTTATGCAGAAAATTTTTCTACTCAATAAATAAATGAAGATTAGATGATGTTTTCAGTTAAAGTTACTATGACATTAATATAGCTCCTATGTTGTCGTATACAAACAATCTAATAATGTTGTTTTAATGTAAAATGTGAATTTTATATGCATATCTGTAAATAGATATTGTAAAATTATTGTTATAAAGCTGCAACAGCTTTAGTAAATGATTCTAATATTTTTATAATGCAAATTAAATTTTATATTGTAAGGTTGTCGATCTTTAGAATTTTTTTGAGATTAGTTTGCGATATTGTACACTTATATGTATATCAGAATTATTTTCTATTTAGAAAAATGATTTAAATTATTTTTTAGCTTATTTTCCATGAAAATACTTCTTTTATTTTTGCATTTTCTAATTGACCCCAAAAAATATGCAATGTTGTGACATTTTTCAAAAAGTAAATAATGGTTTAAACTCCCTCATAAGGCGGACATAATTCGATTACAATTATACATTTTTTCTGTCTTCCTAAAAGTATGCAATATTTGTTTTATAATGTTAAATTTTATTCTGTTCTTTCTTACGTATTTATAGAAAATTTTAATAAAATTTTTCATAAAAGAAATTATGTATACATTATTTGCAAGAATTCATTTATTTAACAATAACTATTAGAAATTTTAAAACGACAAATTTAATTGTTTAATTATTTTTGTTCATATTGTATAACAATAACATACTTTCTATGACATAACAATTTTCAAGAGAAAAAAATGTACACAATTATAATTTTTATTATGTTCCCATAACTAGTGGCATTCATTTCTAAGTATGTATATATGTGCTATATATTTAAAGTACATATTATAATATGTAATTATTTACTACATAATTAATATATTACAAATATTACTAGTGCTTATAAGTATTTGAATAAGTATAAGTATACGTGAATGTGTTATTGGCATTGTTTGTTAAAGAAAATGTTTACTGGATCGACGCAAGCAAAATTTTTACAATATTTTTTTTTTAATTTCTTATATGTTGTCATTAAGATTGTGTTAAAAAGTTAATATTCATGCAATATGACTGTTAGATATCACACTGTTTTAGAAGCAAATATAAAAAAAAATCAAAATTGCTACATAATTTATATTTAATCAAAATGGTAAATAAATGTGTTTAACTTTATTTAATGAAATGTGCCCCATAAAAGTATAATCAACTTTTCCACATTAAATGTACACATGATTGTTAATATGAAATTGTGTAGATTTATATGTACATATGTGAACATACGTATATATTATGTAAACAAAATTAATTTCAAAATCATCGTTTTAATTTATTTATCAATAAAAAAATTTGAAATATGTGATAAATTTCTATTATTTAACAGGGGTAATTTTGCATATTTTTCAAAAATAAATATTTGGCAGCTAAGAGAATTTCATATGAAAATATTCCTTGATATAGGAAAAATTTTATTTTTGCATAATTTGTAAACATTCTTTTGGGGGAAAAATTACGGTAATTTCCCATTTTAGATTGAAATTTTAAATATTAATGTATGTAATATTTGAAAAATTAACTATAATGTTTGCTTTATAGTTTTGGTTAAGATGTATGTATTAGTATTTATGACATTAAAAATTTACTTGGAATATAAAATTATTAGTTAAATTCCTTGCATTTTATCTGCATCTGCTGTATTTTCCGCTTCTATTTAATTAGCAAATAAAAATTGGGAATATTTCTCATATAATTTTATTGTATAATATTTTAGAAAATCCATTTAAACGCGGGCTAAATTAATTTTTCGAATATTTTTGTTTTTAAATTTACGAACTTAAGTAGGATAGGGAAAGAACTGTATTTTAGGGAATTTACTTTATTTTATGTTATAAATTATATTTTATGATCCCAAAGCAACTACGATTGATAATTGTATGATGCAACATTTAAGGCATTAGATTAGAACTAAATTGAAATATAAATTAATGCCGCCATAGTATGAGTTTCTAACTCCAAAACACCATAATTTTCGAATTTTGCTTTTCTCTATAGTCTTGTATTATAAGTAAGTACCAAAATTTATACAGTTTGGTTTGCGAATTTTCCCTTTCAAATTGAAAAAATTTGATAATTTTTCGTCATTTGTACAGAAAAAATTAAATCATTTGTAACAATAACTAGTATTACACTTATTGAATTTTAAATTAAGTATTTACGTGCTATTTATCGTATGTTAAAAAATTTTTTATTATATAAGTTTAAAACTATACGTTCAGTTTTAACTGACATTAATGAATACCAGATGTAAGCATTCAATACACATGTACAAAATTCATAATCAATTTTCTTTTGATCCAAATATTTAAAATATTAAATTAATTTTTCGAACATCTTGTTCTTTTTTATTAAAATTTTCGAAATTTATAACATTTAATTTGATTGAAATTATAAAAATATAGACTGTGTATATATCAAATAAGTATAACATTATTATACCATATATATGTATGTATATATAAAATAACCTTATGGTAAAATTAAGGTAAAAGTAAAAATCAAAAATAAAATAATCTTATATTATTAAAATGATTAACAAGTTAAATCGATTATCATACCATATATATTACAAAATTAAATTAATTTTTGTGTAGGTCCCATCATTAATGAACAACTCATCCTACTTACCTATCAAAACCATCTACCTACCTATCTATATCCAATATCCATACTATGTATCTTTTTAATTCATGACCAAAAAATAAAAATTTTTTTTTTTCGAAAGAAATTTTAAGAGTATCAATCAATAAATGTACAAAACTTTTACGTATTTTACGTAGATTTTGTAAAAAAAGAAAAAAATTTAATGTAAATATGGTGTTATATCGTAACAAACCATTTATAAATAATTGGGATTCACTTAGGCGCTAAAATGTGAAAGTGAAACATTTTTCATTTTTTCTTTACATAAAACAAAATATATACTACATACTTATACTCACACGTTTACAAAAAAAAAAGTAAGTGGGTAATAAAAACATGGGTATAAAAGAAAAAAAAAAAGTTTATTTTGATAGAGTGATTTTCAACTAACATGTCTCCATAATATTATTACAAAAACGCAACCATGTACCATTTATACATATATGTACAATAGTAGCTACCACATGTACTTATACTTGCTCATAGATTTTGCACCCCTGAAAGATGATTATTATACATAGTGAATAGTAAATATTGAATTTTTTGCTATTTGATTCTTCAGCTTTTATTTTTGATTTTTCAAGGTTGTTTTATTGCAGTTGTCCATGGAATGTGTTCAAAATGATTTCACTGTATGTTTTATTAATCAAATTATTAAAAATCAGTGATCAAATAATTCGATATTTTAGACTAGTCCATCAGTCATCAAAAATTTCGTAATTCTCCTAAGCATCTATATGATTTTCTATATGATTGACGGGAAATTTGTTGTATATATTGATTATTGTACGGTCATGGTTTTGGAAAACAATGTTTAATTGGTGATATTTTGACTAAGAAGTATATCAATGTAAAAATAACTTTTTGATTTTTTTTGATGGATCACTCAATACGTACTTGGAGCTTGGTAATTGCGTAAGATTATGAAGTAAATTATGACTACTGACTTATCGGATTCTAATAAAATTTACATACCGATTTGCGGCTTTTCCATATTTTGCTTTCAATCTAAAAACTAAATGTTTAAAATACTAGAAATTATGACTTGGCTTACTCTGTAACTTCTTATACTTACACTTCCAAATAATATTAAATTTAAATAATGGTGTTCCTTTTCAAATGTTAGCCAATACTAAAATGTAATCTAAAATTTCGTTAAATCAAATTAGTTATTATCGATTGCATAACAAGTACTGGAGTTATGCAACTTTTCAAAAAATGAGGTGATCATATAAGCTTTCAATTGGCTTGGCAAAAATTTAAACTTTGCATTTCAAAAATTTAAATTGTTCAACTTTTTGCAATTTGGAATCAAATTCCGGAGCTATCAGCTCTAGATTTGTATATTTTAGAAATATTTTAAAAAAAGTTCATTTTATTGTATGATTTTGCAAATATTTTAGGGGTGCGATTTATATAACAAAGATGCATGTAGCGTATTAGTTTTCAATAAAATGACAAAACACAGTCTGTTTTGTGTCTATGTCCACTATTACATTTCTTACAGTTATTATTTTTTTTTCTGTTTCTTTAATATAATATTATGTAATGTTATAATATATAATATAACGCTTATTGTTTTTATGATATTGTGCTGTGATTGGTGAGTATTGCGTGCTCATGTTAATTCACATTTTGAGTAATATTTAGTGTAACTTTTTGTTTAAAAAGTTGTTACTTATTTGAAAATGCTGTACGCGATTAAAATATAAGTAAAGGTAAATTAATTTTTTTTGGTTTTTCCATTTTTAAAATTTCTTCATAACGCTTGTCTTCATACATTTTTGCCGTTGAATATTTTTGATTTTTTTTTATGTCAAATTAAACATCTTTTTTTGATATTAGTTGCTTAAAAGTGAAGTAAATATTTTGTTAAGTAAGTGTATGCGCGTATTTTGAATTTAAATATTAAGACAATTATTACACTTATTATGCGTTGTGTCAGTGTGTGTACATACTTACGTTTGTATATTTCAAATGTTAGATTTTTATTTGCGAATAATAATCTAGCCACCACAATGAGAATACTTTTTAAATTTTGACAATATTTAGTTAGTATGCAATTAAAACAAAAACGCTTTGTCACCATAGATGAGCTTTACTTTATTACTCAAAGCAAACTGTAATTTGGTGAGATTTATGGTGAAATGGCGCGTCCAATTTTATGTTTATGTTTCAAAAGAAGAAGAACGTATTTAAAAGTGAGTAGAAATGCAGTAGACCTCTGCAGTAGAAATAAGTCGAAGCTAGTTGAAAGTTTTATCACCCAATATTATTTATTAATAGGTATTGTAAATTTAAATCACTCCAACTTATATAATATGAAGATCCAATGATTATAATCATTTAGTCTTCGTTGAATAATTGAAATATTCTTAGATTATACGAAATTTTTTATAGTTATACAAAACTAAATGTCTCACATTTTTGGATTACTTATACCTTCACGTTAACCTTGATTACAGATTATCCATATTTAAAATAAATTACGTTTTAAAGAAAATAAATGAATTCCAAAAATCTAATTAAAAAATCATTGAGTATATTCTTATACGTATAACAAAATTAAAAGCTTAATTTGTAAATTGAATTAAGTATCAAATTTGTACATACTTGCATATCTATATATACGCATTATATAAAAAGAAATTTAAGAAGTACTTAAGTAAAATTAAAAAAAAATGACTAACCTATACTGATGTCACTCTTGTATTTCTTCTAAAATTCTTATTATAGAATTTTTGTTTACGTGATTATAATATAAAAAAGAAATTACTGTTCGACTCTAAATTCAATTAAGTAAACATTATGTATGTTAATGATATTTTCGTATTTACACAGTTTACATTTTGTTGATTTTTTTATTATTATTAATAATTTTATTATAAGGGCTTTGACTCTTAGCTTTACTCAGTACTTATGTTATTCACACATATTATTCTGTTACTCATATTATTCCGGTACAAGGTTCCGGTAGGCGCTTTAGAATAATTCTACATATATGCGGTCGTTATTCGGTGTGTCATTGTGAAAGTCTATACAAAATCTCTACAACTTTTGTTCGGCAACTTTGCTGAAATTGAGGTTTTTTTTTTAAATTAGACTAATATGGTATCGTTGTAAATATTTTTAAAATTTACCAAAAGGAACAAAATATATATTAACTTATTGCATACATTTAGGGGAACAACAATAAAGGAATACTTCAGAAAATACTAATACGTACTTTTATTTGTATTGTATTGCTTAACTTATTCATTTCTACTTACAATTTGGTATTACATATATACATAAGTTACATACACGATCGAAAATTGCTATTTCCTCATTTTAGAGAATTATAAGTTTCAGTTAGATGAGAGAGTGCTTTTACTCTTGGTTAATGTTTATTAAATCATTGTTTTTCCAATATTTATTAAAATTGTTTACAAAAGTGGAATAATTACTTTATTTTATTAATTTATGACAAATCAGTTTGAAAAAGCAATTGTGGATCGTTATTATTGCCTATATTTATTTGCAAATGAGACACTTCGTCTTACTTAATGTAATTTTTCGAAAAAAATAGCACTTGGAACCTAATGGCAGTTCCTAGTTAGATGAAGCAAATAAAACAGCCTTCTTCAAAATTTTAATCAATGTGTAATGAGATTTATTTTTCCCCTCATGTGGCAATCAAGCCATACGCAGTTATACGTCTCGAGAAAATATTCTACTTACGTCTCGAGAAAACTACTTTTACCGAACAAAATTTTAATTAGGTCGCAAATATTATATAATTACGTATATTTTTAATTATTTATAAATTCAAAAAATTTGCAATTCTTTCAAAAAAAAAAAAAAAATTCAATTCATACCTACAATATTTTTTCTTTCATATCTCTTTATTAATAAAATTACATATTGGTGTCTAAAATTTATTTCAACTTTGAATACCTAATTTAAACTTTGCATAATTTTTAAATAATAATATTGTATATAAATAAATGAGTGTATGTATTTGTATATAAGTAACAAGATATAAAAAATAAATGAAATAATAATAAGATAACACAAAAATTAAATCTGTAATGAAATAATTAAATATTTACTCCGGAAACTATGACACCTCTGCATTTCAATACAAAAAAAAAAAAGAATTATGTTCATGCGTTTGATTTACATACAAACTCACATTTTGTTTTTCTTTTTTGTTGTTGAAAGAAAGCTTGAGAAGTAAAACTATTTTGTTTTTGTTTTTTATTATACTTGTAGGCATTGTGTACCTGTAAATGAACTATGCGAATGTTTTAATAATATTTAAATAAATAAATTTCCACCTAAAATTAAATGAACAAAAAACAAAAATTATTATTATTATTTTCATTAAAAAAAATTTTTTGTCTTGTTTTTCTATTTTCAGACATGGCATAAAACGTGTTTTAAATGCCACGAATGTGGAATGACATTAAACATGAAAACATACAAAGGATTTAATAAACTTCCATATTGTGAGGCGTAAGTGTTTTTTTTTTTATTCAACTTTTGTCTTATTTTTTTTGATTTATTTTATTAAACTACATTTTTTTTTAAATAAAAAAAAAAAATTTACAAATTACAAACTCTTTGAAATATTTTAGGTAAAAAAAAATATTGGAATTTTTTAAAACTTAAAAGAAATAATTTTGTTATTGTTTTCTAATTTTGACGAATTGTAATGGAAAAGTCTTTAACTTGAATTTCAAATTTGTTACGAGCACTTGTTTTCTCTATAGAGATTTTCATAAACGCAATACTGCATTACAATTACTGCAAGGCGCAACACTACAAATACATAACGTAAAGACTATGCAATATATTTTTGACTATTTCTAAAAAAACCTGATTTTGAGACTACTTTGAAAATATAGGAGCTTTAATATCCTTACATGGATTTGTTTTCCAAAAATATGTAGAATGTATTTCCTTTACAATATTTCTAAAAAATCTTCATCTTCTACTTTAAGATAAAATATTTTGACAATTGAACAAATTTTGAACGAAAAATGAGAATTTGAATAAATATGTTTTATAAGGAAAAAAATTCAAAATTTGAAATCAAAATGGCCTGATAATGGATTTTATTGTTGGAAATGCTTTAATTTTGGAAATATTTAAAGGGAACAGTTCTATTTTGGAAGCAAATTGCGTTTTACCTTAATCATAAAGATGGAATGATTTTTATAAAGGAAAGTAAGATTTTCGAAAAATTAGGGCTTCTGAAACCTGAGTTCTTGTGGAGTACATTTTATAGAGAAATATTAGAAAATATTATTATCAAATTGTAATTATATTAATTTTTTTAAAAAGTAAAATAATTCATTTTAAATAAGCAAGAGTGTATCTTCCATTAAAATCTTCCATGAATCTGCTTTAGAATCATAAGACATTTTAAACTTATGGATCACACTATGTAATAATTTTATTTAACACTAAGTTTTTTAAGCGCCCATTTTTTTCTACTATTTTATTAATCAAACTAGATTATTTTGCTGAGATAGATAAATAGAGAGATAAAATATAGATATTTACGTATTTACATATAGATATGTATGTATATGTCATCTATGCTTATATATAAAAATATTAAATGAATTCAACCTCAGTCTATATACTCTATAGTCTATTGTTATTATTCGTATAATCTTATACATACACATATAATGTTAGAAATATGCGAAAATTTTGAATATTTAATGAATTTTTACGCTTTTAGAAAAAAAAAATAAACAAAAAAAATTTAAATATTTGTAAAAAAAAAAAAATATTAAAAATTATATAGAGTAGAGTCGTAGAGTAATAATAATAATCGTTATTTATTGACTTTCTCAAAAATTATTTATTTTGGTTGTTTTCTTTCATTTTCTATATTTCAAAAATTTTTAACCTTTCTGTTTTTTTTTTTCATAACTCTCATATCGAATAAATTAATCAAAGAAAAGTATAAAAGAAAAAAATATTTCTCTCTGATTTGACTTGGTATTGTCACCCAAAAAAAAATGATATTTTTTTACTCATTTTGTTTCTTTTCCTATATTGTCATTAACTATAAGCTATTTAAAAAGTATTTACTAAAAGAGTATTACCATTGAATAGACATAATGCTATTAAAAAAATTCCAATTCAATTTACTCATGGGTGTATACAATATTTTTGTTTTTTTTTTTTAACCCTTAAACAGTTATCTGCGGGCTGATTTTTAATACTGAATAGGAAAGAATAGAGTAAATAATAGACAAAGATTATACTAAACAAATATAGAGAAAAGTAGAGAATTTTCTCTACTTAGAACCATAAAGTCAGTATAGTAACTTAAGTATAAAAAAAAAATCCTCCTCATATTGAACTCAAATATTGGTGATTAGTAGCTTTTTAGACGTGAGACGTAATAACTGATATGGTTCACGTCCGCTTGAACAAACCACTAATAAACAATGGGAACATAGATTTGTAGTAGGTATTCAATATAATAATATCTATTGTAATTCTGGATTTTAAAATTGCTGAACTAAAAACTAGTTAAAACAAGTGTAAAAGACAATATACTTACGAAGTAATCTTACATTTACCCTAGACCAGGATTTGAAATAAAGAGATGACATACGTATATGCGGTTATCTGTGTAACAAGTATTGTAATAATTGGTATGTTGTAGTTTATTGACCTGACGAATAAGACGACTAAAAATACTAGCAAATATTCTAACAATAATTTTTATAACGTTTTACTAGCACTGTCTTGCGAAATTTAATTGGTATTTTCAATTATATATAGACTAAATAAGTCAGATATCCTATCCTCCTTTTTCTATTAATTGTCAAATAAAAATTATTCCAGTTTTTGCATTAAAATGTCCTACTTAAGTATTTTTGGACGTAATATAAAAATGTCTGTTTTTTTTTTTGTCTATATAATTTTACAATATTTTGGCGGTGAATTATAATAAATCCCCGCTCAGCCGTGTATTTCCTTTTCGAGATATAAATTTCCTGAAGTCGTATTTTTGTTATATACCTTTCTTTTTACCCCGAAAGGAGTGGTCAAAGAGTTCTGATAATAATTATTCTATTGTTTTACAAAATATTAAATATTTTCGATGTGTTTTTGTAGATACGAGTATATACGAGTAGTATATAATTTGAATGATATATTTATAATTATTTTTGATATTTAATGTAAACAATACTTATATTTGTATGTAAGTATACAAAATGCACATTAAACTTACCAAGAATTTTACAATATGTTACTTTATTTTTGAGGTTAAACAAAAATATTTAAATATATACATACATTACTTACTAATGTACAAAAATTTGTAATCAAGGAAAAAATTCAGGCCAAAAAAAAAAGAAACCGAAACAAATTCTTTTGCAATGTTCTTTCAAATTAAAAAAAAAAATATTGTTTTGAGCAAAATTTATCATAAGCATAATTTTCTAGGTAAATGTGCCTCCAAAAAAAAAAAACAAAATTAAAAAATTATTTTTTATTATTGTTCATTAGTAAAATATATGACAAAAAATGCCTGCCATAAGTAACGCGAACAAAAAATTTTTTCGATTCCTTTATTTTCGATTAACAGGTCGCCTAGAAAAATATGATTGAAACAAGTATATTTTAATCCTATTATTATTATCTTATACGAATATGGAGTATATTTTGGAATAAATACCATAACTGATATACATATAATAAATATTAGTATAAATATATGAAATATTTACCATTGCCTCTATAAGTGTCTATTTGTGAATTTAAGTGTATTTGGTTCATATATCAATAACCTTATATTCGGATTTCACTATTCCATTATAAAAGTTGTGTTTAAATCTTTTGAAATTATAATTTTAAAAGTTTTTGAAGATAACCCTTCCTCTTCGATTGCATTCGTACTTAAAAGGGATGCTATACAATTACATATATAATTGATTTTATATTTAATGAGAATTTCACTTTTATTTGTTCAATAAGTATTCAACAACAAAAATGAGTTTGACCTAAATTGTATAGTTAAATGAAATAAAATTAAAATTTTAATTTGGATTGATGTCATTTAAATATTTAATTAAGGAAAATTTATTTCAATTGTCTGAATTCAAAATTAGATAAAAATCTTTATGAATTTTTTATGAGGTACTTTAAAATTAAAAAATTTTTTTTTTAAATCAATTAAAAAAAGAAACATTAAATCGGTAAAGTTTTGAAATAAATTTTTTGATTTATACATACGACGCTCTATATAAATAGTAAGTAAGTAAATAATAATTTGATTTTTTATATGATTGTATTATAAAATATTTGGATATCAGTAAAACTTTTATCTTTTTAATGAAATACGAATTGTTCAAAACTTTTATTAATTTTAGTAAATTATATTTTTCAATTACAAAATTTTATTATGCTTATATTGAAATTATGTATGTAATGTATAAAGGGTTCCTTTAAGCAGTGTACACAATTACAAAATTTTCTTATTTTTTAACAAGAAGTAAATACTTATTCATAATTTAGACAGAAGCAAATGATGGCCTAATTCTCAGTTCCAAAAATTTTTGCCACAATATGTGGTTTAGTTTAGGTCACTTTTGCATTGGAAACAATTGAATGTTGGGTACGGAATATAGGAAATAGGTATTTGATTTTTTTGTATCGATAAAATTAAATTTAGGATCTAATTTTATATATACATTTTTAACAAAAGAGTAAAAATTTTGGGAGTGAGGGTTAGGTCATTTTGCTTCTGAGCCCTTAAATTTTGATCGGGATATGTAAGAGACGATTATTATATATAAAAACTGTGTACATAAAAACTTACTTATTTTATATATAAAAACTGTGTACAGCAAAATCTGTGGATTTTTATTTTACTTCAGAGTTTTGTATGTTTGTACTTTGCCAAAAACATGTGAAATACCGGGCTTCATATAAAATATTTAGGAAATTTTACAATGTTTTCGAAGTAGAAAAATTTTCCAAGTGTTTTTTTGTGTTGTGGAAAATATACAAATTTTTTATGTTTTTTACATTTTTGTTTACGTTGTTTACATTTTTATTTACGTTTTTTACATTTTTTTTACATTTTTTTTTTTTTTGAATAATAAAGTATACCGATTTTTTTACATTTTGTTGTTCTTGGATATTTCATGAAAGAATACAGTGAGTCATGCAATACCGAATAAGATGCTTTTTTAATTACTTTTTCTAAGGAGTCAAATGAGAAGTAATATACATGCATGCCAATTTGAAATACAGCTAAGTATGTATTTCTCCAGCATTAAATTCATAGCTTTCTTATGTATTTTTCTGAAATATTTTTTAGTTATTGAAAAAAACTCAATTGATTTTCCAGAAATTTTAATTATACAAAATTTTCGAGCCTCTTCTTCAAAATTTTTATGGCACATTTTTGGTATTTATTATTTCATATATTTTTTTAATTTGTTCTAAATTTTTCTAAATAAATAAAAAATAAATCCAATTCTCTTTCAGTTTTACCCTTACTTAATGAATAAATTCTAAAATATTTTTTGTGGTATTTCCCAATTAAGTTGTTGTTTTGATTTAATTTATCATTGTGTGTGACTCAAATTATAGATTTCTCCGAAACTTATATTTAAGTATGTATGTATGTGGCTTTATTAAAAAAATATCAGTTTTTTTTCAAGAGATGAATTTGAATTTCTACGTATTTTTTTTCGATTTCGTTTCAATCTACATTTATTTTTAGTGTTTTTATTGTTTTTATTTCCCATTTTACGATATTTTTTAATTTTTGCATACAAATTACTTTGGCCTTGAATAGTAAATTTTATCGAAATAAAATTTTTAAATTCTTTTAAAAATAAAAAAAAAAAAGTAAAAAAATTTTGTTTTGATAATATTAAGGTATCAGGATTGTGCACTCAGCAGTGTTATCGTTTCATTAACTGAAATTGTAGTAAATTCATAATAAATTTAAAATGAAATTGTATGCATTTTATAATATTATGATTATTATACCACGTTCTTCACCTTAATTTCCTTGTTTTGAATTTTCCAAAAAAAAGCATGAAATTTCAGGTGTTGATAATATTTTTTGTAAGTCACTTACTTTACTATAATGTTTCGCCGTAACTCTTGAGTTTATTACATAAGAATATATAGATTTTAAAAATTTTCACATTCACCGTGAATCTTGCCTAAGTTAGTTGTGATTTTTGAGAATATTCAATTTGAAAAACATTTGAAAATTTACTTGGAGAAAACTTAAACGGCAACACTAATTTATATGAGGCAAAATTTTTTTAAGATTGTTGATGAAAGCTGATTAAAATTGTGTTTTTGTTTTTTTTTAAAAACATTTATTATGTAATTTTTGTTGGGACAAATTTTCTTTATTTTTTTTTCCTCTCTAAAAATAAATTTTATGACCATAACGGTTATGATTTGTGAAAAAAAAAATTAAAAAATTTAAACATTCGCGATTTCTTTTTAGAGATAAAAAATAAATAATAAAAGCAGATTTAAAGCGAAAAATAGAAAAAAGAAAATTTCCGCAACAAAGTTTTTTAATTGTTGAATGTGTAAGAAATATGAGCGAAATTTTAATTTTAGTTTTTTATTTTACAAGTTAGTGCAAAACGATAACTAACAATTTTGAAGAGTAGGTAGTAAGAGCATATGTATACGTATACATGCATATTAAATACAAAGTAAATAATTAATAGTTACTGTTTTTGTGTAACATAAAATCACTTGCGTCAAAATGCGTATGTTTTGAAAAATTCAACTTATTGCTTCAGATATCTTTGATTTTAAGTTTAATTAAATTAAGCCAAGCAAAAACGTTGAATATTATAAGTTTTCAATACAGACAGACACTTGAAAATTTTAAAAATTTTTAAGCCAATCCAGTTTTAGTTTAGTTCTTTCCATTAAAAAAGATTTGTTTTTATTAAATTTGAAATCACATTAAATTCGTATTTAATTTGTAAAATTTTCATAATTTGCCACCATAGTTTTACGTACTTTACTTGAATTTTAAAAACGCGCATACATAAATTACTTTTTTTGTAAATTCTGTCCAATTCTTGCCTAAAATATAGTTCCACTTTTTGAAATGAAATATGTGTATGTACCTATTTTCCTAGATCTTTAAATTTATTACTTGTCAGTTAATAGGTGTAATGTAACATTATATGATCATGACTATTAATTAAAATTAAAAATATTTTGATTATTTAAATTGAATTTGATTTGCAATTTTGTATAAAATTTTATTTTTACAAATTGGTTTGTGTATATACTTAACGTAAGTATAACATGATGATAATTAATGATTTTGTTAAAAGTAACATAGAAATCATTAAAATTTTGAGAATATTAATTTATTTATTTAGTAAAATTAAATAATTTAATTTGTATACATTTGTGTATATTGGAAATATTAAAGTGGAAGCTGGGAAAATTTATGTCAACGTAAATAAGTATATTATGATGCATGTATATGTTTATTGTAAATAATTCTGCAAGTAGATCGATTTATCAAATTAACAATCATTGGCAATACTGTTATGTTAATTAATTGAATTAAATTACTTTATACTTAGTACTTAATATTAGGAAACTAGAACATTCTATGCATATAGAATGTGAGTCTAAGGTAGATTGAAAAACTTAGAATAGAATTTTAAATTATTTCATAATTTTCCAATTATTATTTTATTATCTTCTATTATACATAATTATGTAATGAGTAATTTTTCTTCCTAAAATAGCGTATATTATTTATATAGAAATTAATAACCATTTTTGTAAATTTTCAACTAACATAAAGAATTAAAATAATTCTCAAGTTGGTTTTTTTTTCTGTTTTTCTATTTCAAATTAAATGCTATTGCGGTTTCTTTTGTTTTATTCGAATATAGGTATATTATGTATTTTTCATATACATACTTATAAACATAATATGAATGTATACATAAATGAATTAATAAAGATTAAAACCGCATTTAAAATAATTCACTATTGCATATTAAATAATTTAAGTGTGTAATTATTTCTTTATAATATTCCGTCTTTATATTGTGAGAAAAGTTTTTGTATAGATTTGCATTAAATGAAAATTGAAGTATAACAAAAAAAAAAAAAATTATAAATTTATAATGACATCATTCAATTTTTTAATATATAGAAAAAGATGTTTGAATTTTTTAATATTTATTTAATAATTTGTTAAAATATGAAATTATTTAATATTTGTTTTTCGTTCCATATTGCAGTAAATTTTGAACTCGATTCACTTTAGACATAATTGGTTGAATTGACCGTACCAAATATTAAATAAATTTTAATAATTTTAATTTCGTCTCCAAATTGTCAATTATTTGATTCAGATCCACTTTCAATTAATTCCAAAATTATGTGGTTAATAAAATCACAAAATAAAATACTTCATTTTCAACATTTTTGTTAAATTGTAAATGCAATTTTTTCTTCTATTTTTAATAAAACAAATTATTTACTTTATTTAATATAATATTTAATTTAATTGTTATCAATAATACTTTCGTTTTAAGTGATCAATTTAAAAATATTATAAATATTTTGCACATACACATATGTATATAAATTATGTCTTTATTTGCGAAAGAATTTTACAACAAAAAATAAAAAATTTAATTTAGGTATTTCATTGAATTTTCATAAATTCAAATTACATTTTGCTATTTTTTTTTTTGTTTTGCATTGTTATGAATATAAAATATATTTGAATTTAATATGTTTACACATAATATTATTTTTCAATAATATAATTATGATCTTAATATATCTTCACCATATAAATCCATACAATGTTCTACAACAGCATATATTGTTAACAGTCTTCTTTCTATACCTTTTCTATGTTTTTCACTAATTAATGGATATAAATCATCATTTTTTGTCATACGATCAATTAAATCAGTTAATGAACCACCAGATAATACAGTTAATCTATCCCATGTGGTTTTACGTATTAAACAACATTGATATAATGGTGCTAATATATCAAATACATCTTTACTTGGATTACCAAAACCTTTTGCATTATCTGTTAATATTAAACGATCATCTCTTGTTTCATAATGATGTCTATCACCATTTTGTATTAAATAATCAAATATTGATGCATCAATTAAATCTAATAATAATGTTAATTGCATTTTTGATTTTAATGGTTTACAAAATTGCATATTATCTTCCCATTCGGCACGTGTTGTTTCTTTATATGTACGTTGCCATGGTGATTTATGTTTATGTATATTACCAGGTATCATAAATAATATAGCACCTTCTAGCATATTATTTTCATCACCGCATACTGGTTCATCTTCACTACAAAAATGACATGTACCATAAAAACAATAATTAATATTTTTTTTAGTATCATCATTATCACCATTATTATCATTATCATTTTCATTATTATTATTATTATTATCATTATTAGTATTACTTGTTTCACCATTTTCAATTTCATTTAATATAAAATATTTTTTTAATGTTGAATCAGCAACTTTATATATTTCTTCTAAATTAATACGACGTCCAACAGCAATTGGTGTCCAACGTAAATCTAATACTGCACCCAAATAAAATGAATAAATTTCTGAATTATGACGATCTTTACCAGAATATATTGGTCCTTCAATAATATCATCACGATTATAATGTTGTGGTTTAAATATAACTTTTTGTATTGATGATAATTTTAATAATAATTTTAATTGTGTACCTTTTGGTGTTAATTTTGCTTTTGTAATTGTTTCATTTTTTAATGTTAATAATAATTGTCCCATTGTTGAATCATATTGTGGATATATATCATTTTCATTTGGCCACCAATTAACAATATCCCATATAACAGTTGGATCATCATATGGTTGTGGTTTATAATTACGTAATAATTTATTACGATACATAAAAAATTTTGGATTTCTTAATAAATAATCGACATGTAAATGACGTAATTTATGTTTAACAGCATGCTCTAATGCATGTAAACTTTTATGTTTAGCATCATCATCTGTACGATGTGTATACCAGTAATGTACTAAAAATGCAAGTAATGCAACACCAACAACTCCACCAATATAAAAATATTTTTTATTTGATGTTGTCATCTGATTACTGTCAAATATTTACTATACATTTAAATAAAATTTTTAATTTATTTGTTTGTTTTTAATAATTAATTAATTAATTATAATATAGTTAATAAAAATAATGGTTTTTTTTCTTATTAATTTTTTTATTAATTTGATTTAATTAATTTTCTTATTAATTATTTATTATAAATTATAACATGTTGTATTACATTTAACATTTTTAAAGTAATTTTAAAGAAATAATTAAAAAATATATTAAAGATTTTTATTAAAATCAACTTTCTATTTGGTTTAAATAATTTGAACTGGTCATATTGTTGTAAAAAATTTATATATTTTTTTTTATAATTCACGCGATTGCATATTTTTCATATAAATAAATATATTTATATATATAAAATATATATAAATTAAAAAAAAACGAAAAATAATAATAATAAAATAATTAGAAAAGTTTATTTTTAGGGCTCAAAATTTTGTGCCTTTTGTACAATTTTTATTGAAAAAGTCACCAAAATACTAATTTCTATATGCATAATACTAGCATGGTTTTTCAGTTCTTGTTGAAGCTTTTTATTAATTTTTTTTTTGGTAAGTGTTTTTTCTTATACTTTTTGTTTTTTTGTTTTTGTTTTTCAAGGGTATACAGAGTGAATAAATATAAATCCAAATTTGCGTAAATTATGTTGCTCACACTTCTCATGTATGAGCACTTGTGATAATCATAAAAATTTATTTTTATAAAAGTTTCCACCTGGTTATAATATGCCTCTCTTTCTATCATCATTTTAACATTATCATTATAAGAATAGCAATGATTTCTCTCGGAATGTAATAAAATTTTTCACACATAAAAATGTTTTTAATTAAATTTTATTGTTAGTAAATAAAACAAAACGCCTAGCCATATGCAATTTTTGTAAAAATATATTAAAAACTAAATTACTAAATTACACATTTTGCTGTAATTTCAAAAAATCTAGAAAAGATTACTGTTTTCTGGCAACAACAAAATTTTAGATGTAGTTCGCAAACGATTATCTAAAATTCTGATTTGAATGCATAAAATAAGAGATCTTGCTTGTTTTTATTTAATTACAGAAATATATTAAACTGTTTATGTGCGTGAGAAATTATTTTGTTATTTAAATCTCAAGTAGAGTAGGAAATTCAGTAATCTTAAAGTAGAGTAGGAAATTTAGCTCCGTGAATTTTATAAATAGATTCGTCAGTACACAGCTCTAATAAATTTTAATAGGAAATCATGGTCGGGTCCATTGCCGGCATTTTCAATTGTCTCTTGTTTCTATACTTTGATCTGTTCCTAAAAATATGCAATAATAATCTCTCTTATTATTAAGATCTCTCTTATAATATAAGAAAATAATAAAAGAAAAGCGTCGTGTTTTTGTTTTTTAAATGTGATGCCAATTTTATAGGAGAAATCTGTTAGTCCACAAACCATCTGAATTATTTGGTTGATCTTAACTATTTTTGGTATTTGATAATTTGGAACACAAATATTAAATTGTTAAAAATTCCTTCCTATTGAATTATAAAATTCAATTTAGATTTTTCTTTTAATCTTTTGTAATAACCCTGTTTTTATGCTGATTGCGTTATTCATGTTTGTAAATTTGTATACGACATTATATTTACACATGTATGCATACATGTATGTATACTTGTTAAATTAAATTTTAAATAAATTTGTTTCGTTTTTTTGTTTTATTTTAATTTTTTACATATTTACAAAAAATTTCAACCTAATTATTTTTATGTTGATCTTATAATGTATATACAAATCTGGCAGAAATATGGAAAAATATGCACAATATTATTGAAGTGTAAGATGCACAAAAAAAGTTAAACAATGTGTAATAAAAATGAAAATTGTTTTTTTTTCATTTTAATTTTGTTTTTGTTTTTTTTTCTGCTAATAATAAACTGAAAACAATTTTTCCTACACTTGCAAATTCATTAAGGTAAAATAATTTGATTTTTCTCATAGACGAAGCTGCGTAGACTTTAGAAAATAAAATAAAAATATTTAATAAACTTAATTGAATTTTCGTTTATAATGTGGAAATTATCGATTCGAATTGAATTTCGGTATTTGCTTAGTTTCTGGAAAAATCACTCTAGAATTTATTTCATTGTGTTTGATTAGTCACTCCATTTTCCTCTTATTTTTTTTTTTTTTTTGATTTTACTCAAATTCTTAACATTCTTCTAATTTCTTTAGTATAAAAGTAAAAAACCATATTCTTAAAACCGAATAAAATAAAATTCAGAATTCAATTTAATTTGCCTTACTTTTCTAAATTTTTTCTGAAAAAATTTTAACAAATTGAAAAATCATCCTAAAATACAAGTGACAACTAAACATTTTTAATATTTTTGGTGCCAGAAAAATATATGTTTGTTCTGCTTGATATTAAGATAAGTTTAAAGTTATTAAGTTTTTGTAAAGTTATGCTTAAGAGCATTACTAATTGATTTTTAACACAGCTTAATGTCAATACAACTGAACGATTACATTTGATGTTTTTGAGATTGTTTTACTCAAACATGGTTTTTTGTGTAAGTCAACAATATTGCTCAAAACCTATAGAATACGCAAAATGTAATTGTTTCTTAATTAGAAGAATCATGTGAATTGTAGATTGTAAAATGTACAGATAGAGTAAGAGTGCACAGGGACCAGCATAAAGGATCCATTGTGTCTTGCCTCACAAGGTGTAAGATACGCTGATACACCACCCCCTTGAGACTCATCCCCCTGATGGATTCGAGTAATTTGAAAGTTTCGGTAGACTGAAGCCGAAGTGAGTACGCAGTTCTCCAGTGTTTCCCATTTTGTGCTGATGAGATGTACTCATTTTTCCCGCAAAATCTGCGTTATCTACACTCATCCTCCAAAGTTGACTTAAAGGCATCATGAATTTACAATATTAATTTTATAATACCATTTTGAATTTCAATTTTAATATTTTAATTAAAATGAAATAATTTTTGGGTTTTTTGCGCGAATTATAAAATTATTGGTGTGATAGAATTAAGGAAGAGAATTACGAAAAAAAAAACAATTTTTTTTTTTATATAATAAAAATTACAAAATTATTTGTATTTGAAAATAATCAACAAACTGTGTCGAAGAACACAAACCTTTATATTTATTAGTATGATGTTTTGAATTTTGTATGATGGCCAATTTTAATAGAGAATTTAGAAATTATTTTAATTTTAATTATTTTTAATAGAAAATTTAAAACAATAGAAATTAAAATTTCTTTGAAAAAGAATTCTAATATTTATTTTTTTTCACAATATTCTAAAATTAAAATTGAATTATTTTTGTATTTTTAAACAAATTTATATTTTGGGGCAAAGTAATTTTAAGTAAATTGAATTGATTGTGTGCATATGTATATGTATAAGATAATTTATTAATTAATTATAATTTTTTTTTTGGCTTAAATTCTTTACTTTTACAATTTGGTGTTTTTGTAAAATGTTAATTGAAAAATCTTAAGAAGTTAATTAGTCAGATAATTTATTACTTAGTTAGCGTGTAATTTTTTTTATTTATATAATTATGGGTATTACATTTAATTTTCTATTTTTATTTTAATAAGTTAATGAACTTGTTGTGGGCTGTAGCAAATTTATATTATTGATATAAATTATATTGTATTATTGATATTTATGTAAATATGTAAAAATAAATATAAATATTTACTGAAATTAATTTTAGAAATTTTGATAAGATTTTTAAAATTAGAATATTTTGATTAATTGATTTTATTTTACAAAATAATGTTTAAGTACTTAGTATAATGTGGTTGTTAGACAAGGTTTAGATATGAAATGAATTTCGTTTAATGAGGCGTTCTATTTTAAAATTTTAATGAATTTCTAAAATCAAATCAACCAAAGTGCATGAAATATGTTTGGCCTTGAAAGTATTCCTTAGAAAAGCACTCATTTTCATGATGTGATAAAAGTATTACAAGAAATATTTTAAATTTTCAGCAATTCAAAGCTCTAGTTAGATCAAAAATTGAGGCATTATTCATACATTCATATACTATTTTCTATTAATTTACATTAGATTTCCCATTATAGTGTGTGCATCGAATTAAGTACAGTAAAGTCTCGATGAAATGATCAATTAATTAATAATTATTATGAGACGTTTAATATTTCGAGAGCAAACCTTTAATAATTCATTCATAGTTCTCATAAGTCATCTATAACTTATTTTGAGTGGCTGATTGTAAAACGTTAAGTTCAACAAAAAAAAAAAACTTCAAAACTAAAAGTTTCAGAATAATTAAGTAAATGAATTTAGAATTGGCAATTTTCAAAATAATACTTTCGCTATACAATAAATAGTTATCATTTATATCGTGGCTCCATTGTATTTCACTTTAAATTTTACTTAAAAGATTTTTGACACTCATTATTTGAGTCATTAATGTCGTTCTCAATATTATTAATAAAAGCCTATGACAGCTTATTCTTAAATTTGAAAATTTTAAACTCATTTGAAGCATAATGTACGGTTATAAATCATTTTTGATTCATTTGTTTTTGCAAATATTGCAGGGAATTAGCCATTTTATTGCATGAAATGACGAAAAAAGAAAAAATTAAAAAAATCATTAAAAAAAAAGGAAAATATTTATTTTCGTTAATAAAACGTAAAACACGTTCCACCGATTTTTTAAACATTTAAAAAAAAAATTCTATTTAAAAATGTTTAAATTTTGTAGTTTTTTTATAACATTTTAAGCATACAAGCAGTTTTTTTTTTTGTACTTCATCTACATGTTAGTAATTTTTTAAAATTTATAATCCAGGTGTAGTTTGTAATTAGAGAGTTACCCATATAAAAAATGAAAATAAAAAAATTATGAGCAAAACAAATTAGATGTATTCATAAGAGTTTTTTTGTTGACTGGTGGTTTGTTCTCTTACTAATACGAGTATGCAAAGTTATGCGAGAGTGACGTTAAAATAATCTGTCATTCACGTAACGTTACTTAATTCGAAATTTTTTTGATGACCTATTGAGTTTGCACTAAAAACTAATTTTTTTTTATACATATTATATTTGTTAATACTGTAAATATTACAGTAAATGTGTTGAAAATTTTAAAGGAAATAAACCGGAAAAGTTTATGGGAAGGAAAATAAATAATAATGAAAAACGAAGTTTAATTGAATTGTTTAAATAGCTTGTGTTAATTTCTTTTTGTAATCGATCATAGATGAGAACAAATGTAAGGACATGTATAGTTGGGAGTTGAGTTTTTTGACTAATTAAATGATTCATAGTCAATATAACCCATAATTTCATTTGTCCCATTACTGTTTGCTTACAAATTTTCACACAGTGGCTTCTTTTTTAAGATGGTTGAAAGTTAAGTGGTTATATTAAATATTTGCATTATTCGAAAAAAAAACACTATCTGTGTGCATAAGGACCTGTCCGTGTATCACACGATGGGTGGTGACTCAAGGTGTAACCGGCGAACTCTGCACGCTAGCTCCTCCAGTCACTCAGGAACGAATTGAAATTCTTCTCGAACCTATATCTACTAACCAAATCAACCGTAGGCAGTGTAAGGAGCAAATCCTCAATGGTGAGACGATACCAATGTCGCGCCCCAATCATTCATATCCAATTGTTCCCCAACGTCAGAATAACTTTTTTCAACGCCGTCTTGACAACGAGTAAATCTAGTCCCAAAACCACATCCATTGACGCGTTTGGATAAGTCCTAACAGCCACGGTAATGCAGATGCATGCAAGTCGCTGCAAAAGTTCCAGATCCCTTCTCGTTGTTTAAAGCGTCATTCTTTTCGCCCAGGCCACCGCCCCGTATTTCAAGACCGGAAATACCATTATGATATACATCCATCTCATGATAGACGGGGAGCATTTCCACGTCCTACCCCAGATGACTCTTCACTGCATGAGCCCCCAAGATTGCCTAAAACATAAAACTCGTTAAATTACATTTATGTCTTGTTTTTACTAATGTCATTACAATTTAATAAAAATCTGCTAAAATATGTGAACGCTCCACTTTTATTTATTATAACAGCGACAATACGCTCCACTATCATTATAACAATGACAAGGCAACAACATTCGAATTCTATATATGTAAATATTAAACGCTTTCAAATATTTTTAAAATGAAAAATCAAAGAGAGCACTCAAAAATTTTGTGTGGAAAAAAACAAAAACAATTTTGTGTAATGTAAACAAATTACAATATTGCGTATTTCTCCTTTTTTTGTATATATAAGTGGAGACCCACCTTAAATATTTTATTGTTATGTTGCAATAAACATCATGTTTCTTTTACATTTTATATATAAGCGTACATGGTATGTATTACGCGTATGCGTAATTATAGTAGTGAATTTTCTAATAAATTAAAATATTTTTGTAATCACTTTTTCACTTGTACTTACGTATGATAATTTTGTTTTTTGGATTTCAAGCATTTTGATTGCATCATTTATAAATTTACAATTTAAATATTGGAAAAGTTTTAAAATTGGCGACACTTTGGAAATTTTAAATTTTATGAAAGCATAATTTCACAAAAAAAATGAATACATAATAATGTGTCAAATAAGTCAATACACTTGTCAAAATTAAATAATCTTCTTTTAGGAAGAAGAAAACCATATACGAGTAAGATCATAAAAATTCCACCTGAAGCAGTTACAGTTTTAATATTATGTTTGGCTATAAGGCTCAATGCGATTTAAGTATATTCCAATGAAATTTTATTAGATCTTATAGCCTTTATGGAGTAGAACATTAACAAATTTAGTTTATACTTTTTTTTTAAATTTCTTGGAAAATCCTTTTGAATTGCAATTTACATCGCTTGTTTATCAATGTTTTCGCTACTAAAGATGATGTGAGTACGTATATATTATATTGTTAGGCAACGACAATGAATAAAAGTGACAATAAAAGATTTATTAATTTTCCTTCAAAACAAAATTTATCCATATTTTCAACATGCATGTTGCTACTCTTAGGATATACATACATATTTATATACATACACATATAATATCGTCCTCTTTGAATACAAAGAACATATTAATATCTTTCCTTATAAATTACTTTTCAATGAATGTTGAATACTTTTCCTGAATTTTAAATAAAAACAACAACAAAATCTTGTTATTATTTCGTATACATGTAAATTTTGACTAAATTTGGAGATATGATGTCATATTTGTCTGATTCTTTAATGACAAAAAAAAAATAAAGGTCAACAAAACGAAACAAAATTTCAATACTCAAAAACTAATCATCGCCCAAATTATATTTTAATAATAATACTTACATACATGTATAAAATAATTGTGCCATAATTATAGTCTTACATTGTACATACTCATATATGTATATGTGCATAATTGTTATAAAGTCTACATATTGTATTATATAATACAATAATATTATAGTGACATAATCTTGCAAATTACCTTTATTCATCTAGATTGAGGAATTTGACAATTATACTAGCGTAATGCGAAAAAAAAAATACAAATAATATACTTAGTATAACGAAATGGATTGAATATCTATAAAGTACCTACTATTAGAAGCATTTATGCTAATTTTGTAATTATATAGGTAATATAAAAATATTCGCATATATATTTAAAAATATTTAGTCATAGTTTCAAAACTGAAAAGCAAAAGAATTAGAAAAGAAAAATATTTTTATAAAAAATTGAGCGACAAACTGTCAATGAAAACTGAGACCTACAACGTTGTAACAAATAAAATATGGAAAGGAACGTAAAACAATAAAACTCTTGTTGAAACCCCCTTAAATTTTTAACTTTTTTCTTTTAAGATTTTGTTTTGTTTTTTTTTATTATTGTTTATGAAATTTTGACAAAATATCGTTTACCTTATGACATACCTTTCACGCTTGTTATTTTTAATTTTTTTTTTTCTTGATTGTTTTAATATTTTTAATGAAAAATGTGCCATCTGGAGGGAAGACAGAAGAAAACTTTGGAATTTTGTTTTAGTATTTTGTGTTTTTTGTTTTGTTGTTTTTTTTTTTTCTTTAACGTGATATTAAATTCCAATGGATGTCTCAACCTACGTTTAATTTTACCTTTACTTTTATTTCACTTTGTTTATTTAATTTTTTTTTTTTTTTGCTTAATTCTTACTTAGAAAGAGTTGAATGAGTGAGTTGTTGATATGATTGCGAAAATATGATTTTTCGGTATTTAATTTTTATAAATGGCTTCATTTAAATTAGTTTTTTGTTTTTTTTTTAAAACAAAGAGATTTTAAAAATTAAAACATAAATATAATAGAATGGCTAAGATAATTTTTAAAGTACACACTCTTACATATACAAATTGTAAAGGATGCATAATAATCAAAATTATATAATTAATTTAATTTTTGATTTAATATTCGTTTATAAATTGTTGTGTATGTGTGTATATTCGTATAACAACAGAGTGTATATAATTATGGGTAATAAAGGGTTGTACAATAATGATCACTGTTATTTATTTTATCAGGGTTATAAAAATAGTAATTAATAAAGATGATAAGCAAAAACAATGGCTTTAGTAGATTACTAAAATATATAACATAGAACTAATTGATCGAGAAATACTACTTTTGGTAAAACAGTACTATTGTACTGTGCGCAATAAATTTACACAGCAAATGTAAATTTCTACATTCCTTTAGCGTAATTCTGCACTTCTCTTGAAACTCTTTTCGTGTAAACGAGTACTTTTTTTAACTAATGTCTACCCTGTTACAGTATAGCCAAGCATAATAATGATAAAATGACCGCTGAAATTAACCGTTACAAAATTTGTTTTATTTAATTTTTGATATCGCGTTTCTCTTCCAGACGGTAAGATTTAGAAGAAATCTATAATTTATCAGCTTTCAGGCATTAATAAGTAATTCTTTTTTATTATTCCCTATAGTTATCGCCACTCGAAATTAACAAGATTTGAATTTTCGACGCTTGACACTTCCGAATTGCAAGATTTTCCAAATTTCTATAAAAGCAAAGCAAAAAGTCAACAGAAATGCTAAGTCAACAGAAATGCTAAGTCAACAAAAATGCTTTACGTTAACCCACTTACTTAATCGTCAAGTCACACACGTTTTTTCTTTTTCTTATCCTAAATGTATGCAATAATTTGATATATTTGGTATATGATGCCTATATGAGTGAAAGCATTTAATAAAAATTTTGTAAGTTCTCATTTACAGTCAATTGATTTGATTCAACTTTGTTTAAGTTCAATGTTAAGTATGTACTACATTTAAATATAAGAAAAATATTGAAAATCCCTTTATAAAATATCTTTACATGTTTATATACATATATACATTGTGTAATTTTATTTGCATGCTACAAATGAATATTATTATAGATACTTTTTTATGAAAGAAGACTTTGTTTACAAAGTTTTAAAAGTTTTTTTAATATGAAAAGTAAAGTGATTATTAAAGAGTATGGGTTTTTTTTTGGAAAACAAAAAAAGAAAAATAAGTTAAAAGTTAATGAAATTAATCGACCGAGTGTTAAATATGTATTTGTTGAGTTGATTTAAAGTATGGAAATTTAATGTGAATTTGACGCACGTTTGAAGAGGGTTTCAATTTTATTTCTTAAATTCGTTTTGTGATATTATACTGAATGAGGACTATATGGCGTTAACTCAATAAACATATAGATTTGCGTATTCTATACTTTCCTTTTTGTATTGATTTATTAGAGCCGGTGTATTTATTTACTTTATTTGCTACTATGCCCAGATCTATCAAATATTTTGTGTTGCAAATATTTCTTGTGTTGTTACTATGAGAATTAAAATTAATTAATTTACTGCACTCTCTAATGTACGGCAATACAATTCTTATAAAAATACAATAAATATTTTTGTGTAACTATAAATTATGACAAAATCGTTTGAATACTTCAGTCGAATTCAATATAAAGTCAATGAGCACCATTTGAAATACTAAAATTGCTTATACATAAATTAAAAATTAATATCAACATTATAGACTTAAAACTCCAAAACCTATTGTTTATGATATCGAGTTTTTTTTTTTGGCAACATAAGTGTTTTTACTGTAGGCGATCATCATATAATATTTATGAGATTGCAATAAAAATTTTCTTATTGTAAATTTAACGTGCATTTTAAATAAAATAAAAGCGTGTATATGTATACGAAATTATTGTCAAATTGTTATAATTATGTATGTATGTAAAAATATTGAGTTTAAAGCATTCATTTGATTGAATTAAATTGAAAAAGTTTATTTGGTTTGTCTATCCTCCTGCAAATATGTTAACCACTTAATTTTCTGGCAAAAATCTTAAAAACTCTTAATAACACACTAACATTAAAATATGACGTGGACTGTCAAATACGATCTGTTCAATTTAAGCTTTTGCCTTAACTCGCTTTATATTATTATCAGTACTATATATTTTGGTATATTTTCTTCAATTTCTTTATTGTCCTACCATTCTTCATTCAAAAGCATTTTAGGTATAGCTTCTGAAAATTGTTAATAAAAAAAGTGCTTCCTGTAAACAAAATGATTCACTTCAAACTTATTTCGCAATATAAATTTGAGCTTATTATTTTATGTAAATTGAAAATTTCACTATTACTCACTGAGTTTTTTTTTCCGTATAGAATTAAAGCTATTTATAATTCTACTCACCTACTCTTTAAAACCATTCACAATAATATTAATATATGCTGATTGCATATATTATCATTTTATTATTGTGAATGCTAGTTCAGTTATGAATAGCCAAATACAAATTATTAAGTAATAACACTTAGTTAGGCGTATAGTAAAGTATGCAGAATAACTATATATGCATTATTATGTTGAAGAAAAAGTGTTGTTTACCATCGTGATTGGAATATTCGATAAAGATAATTTTTGAAGAAAAATGGAAAGTTTATTGATTTAATATTCATTACAACTATAATTTTTTAAGGTAATTTTATGACATATTTAATATTTTAATGAATATGTAATGTTGTTTATAAATAAAATTGTAATAAATTGTAATTAGGGTAAAAATTAGGAAATAATTTACTTGATTATTTGAATAAAATTTGAATGAAAGTGACAACAAAATTTCTATTTTGTTATTTATCAATTTTGTCGAGAAAATTTAATACGATAAATGATAGTGTATAGGTAATTACTATAAGTAATATTGAATTATTAAAAAATGTATTCTTAAAAATAAAACAAAATTGTTAACCTGAAATATTGTCCCTCTATGATGAGTATTGGTTGGAAGTGAACTAGTGGGAGTTAATAAATATGAGACAATGTATAAAATAAGCATTTTTCGTGCGTTTACATTATACAATTGCCATTGGCGATGGGCTGCCGCGGAGGGGATCTGGGGCTGACTTTGTGCAGCTTGCCTGCCTGCTCGCGGTGGAATTCGGCCTTCACTGGCGGGACACGAAAGGGTGCCGTCATGCGAAGGTGTTTCTTTGGGCGTGCTCCAGCGGATTCACCGCAGAGTTGGTGGGGATGAACAGGAGCCAGGTTCGCACTATTGCGAATTTCTTCACGGGGCACTGCCCAAAGAAGTACCACCTGCATAGGCTGGGCAAGTTGGGCTCCGCCCTGTGCAAATTTTGTGGGGGCGGTGATAAGACCGTCGTGCACATTCTCTGAGACTGTCCGGCACTGGCTGTTTGGCACCGCAATTGTCTTGGACATGGGTTCCTAAGTGTTCGCGGATTGTTATCCAATTCCCTTAGGGATATCTCCGACTTTGTGGTTGGGACGATGATATTGTAGGTGGGAGCGTGGGGAGGCTACAATAAGTCAAAAATGGCTGGGGTGGCTTGGGGGTTTACTCTTCCCCCACTCGCTTCCCTTGAAATCTAAAAATCTACAACACATTTAACACGTTTTACTGGTAAAACTATGAGAAAAAGAGGAAAATGTTATATGACTTCAATTTTAACTCTTCCACCGCATCGAAAAACAAAATAAAAATAACACAAATTTTCGAAAAATTTCGAGTTTTTAAAAAAAAAAAATTAAAAAAAAAAACAAAATTCTGGCTTTGATGAGCTTTATATCTTGAAAACTATAGCTCAAATCAAACCGATTGTAGGACCGAAAATAAAGACTAATAAATCGCCTGTAAAGCAAACTACCTATAGTAACTCTATATCGCATTGTTTCGAAGTTATGAGCTTTTTTTCAACAGACTGTAACTCGAAAACGAATATATCTGCACCCAGCCCCCCTACTCATACAATTTTTTCCTGGAAATTGATCAAAGAATCATCCTTGAAATTATTTGCCACCTTATGCCAAATACCCTGTATATGTTTATATAATATATAAAAGTATACATTTTTTATCTATTTTAAGTCATTAGGATAATATTTGGATAAAACACTTCTTTGTATTATTACACACATGTTTGTTTGTTTTTATAAAAATCTTACAATTATTTTTTTTTATTATTTAGATTTTAAAATATATAATTTATATTTTCATTTATTTACTCAATATATTATTTTAATTTTCCTTATTTTTTTTTTAATTCTCTATTTTAAGGCACATTCCAAAAGCAAAGGCCACCATAGTTGCTGATACACCAGAACTCAAAAGAATTGCTGAAAATACAAAAATTCAATCAAACGTCAAATATCATGCTGATTTTGAAAAAGCTAAAGGCAAATTTACACAGGTGTTTATAAAAATTTTAAATTATAAAATTAGAATTGGAAAAAAAGGTTTAAAATAATTGTAGAAAATTTATTTTAATTTTTTCTTTTCGTTTTCTTAAAATATAAAAAATAAAACTTTTAATTTTTATTTTAAAATTCAATGATGCTTGAAAATATATTGGTAGCCATCTGGTGTATTTTTAATGAACATATACAAATAAAATATGTGGTTATTGCTCCACATTAAATTTGATTACAAAAGATCAAATAAATAAACTTCTATTTATGGTTAGGTCAAAGTTTCTAAACTATAATTGGAATGAAAAAAAAAAACAAAAATTTTTTTTGTATTGTAAAAGTGTTGGTATGTACTTAAATTTTTACATGACTTTAATCAAATCACCTGAAAATTGAATGGTTTTTCTTTTTTGTTTTGAGTAGGCGAAAAATTATTGTGTATGACAGATGTAGGTGAAGAAGTTTAATTTTAGTTTTCTTATTTATTTTTTTTTCATACTTTGTTTTATTGAATAAAATTTATGATTATATTTTTAACTCGTTTATTTTTAATCAATATTGTAGTCTGCTATTGTTTTATTTAAAATAAATTTTTCCAATTGCTTGCCGCCCATAATTGAATTAATTTAATAAAAGTACCATAAAATTAATTTATTAACTTTAAAATAATATGCGTTTAAGGTATTTCATACCAAATTTACATCCATTAAATATTATGTGCATAGACAATGAAATCGAAGAGTTTATTTGACATATTTGGGTATGTTCACAATAATTATATTTCAAGTTCATTTCATATTAATGTTTTATAATGATGATTTCTATATTTTCACTTGCAATTGCAAGTTTTGCAAAACCTTACAATTTAAAACAAATTATTTCATAACTCAGTTAGCTTAGTCAAATTGTTACAGAAATAACCACAAGAGAAAAATTTAATTATTTTTTCAGCACACAGAGAGAACAGAAGACTTCTTGACTTTAGGTAATAAGTTATAGTTTGTCATTAAGTAACACTTGTACCAGTTTTTTCTTACTAAAACAGTGACAACTGACAATTAAATAATAATTTGAATTTTCGACAACTATTTTTTTTTTACAAGGATCAAATAATTTGTTTTTCTTTTTCAATTTAACTTTTTTTTTATTTGCATTGCAGTTTTTTTGTGTGCATATAAAACCAAATGAATGCCATATAAAAATATATAGATAATTAATGTTCAAGCTTGTATAACCTTGCCAAAAGAATTGTATAAAAAAAAAATTCAATGATATTTACAAACATCAGAGAACCTATAGGTTCTCTGATTATGATAGAAGTATAATCTTTTAAACTTATTGACCTAGTTCATTTGTATAAAATATAATATAAAATCCTTGCATTTTTATTTATATATATATTTGTACTTAGTTGAAATAGGTATACTCGTAAGTTTGTATATACATATATATATTTGTATTTATGACCGGATATGTGATGTACATGGAATTAGGATTTATTGTATTGTTTTCTTTTTAGGTTGCCGATGACCCTGAAACACTTAGAATTAAAGCAAATACCAAAATCATATCAAATGTTGCTTATCATGGTGATTTAGAGAAAAAAGCTGCAATGGAAAAACAAAGAGCTGAAGCTGAAGTAGCCGAAAATCGAGGTATTTTTTTTTTTTTTTGTACATAAATATAAGGGGAATTCAATAATTCGGAGAAAAAGGAATTTGTTTATTTATGAATTTCAATTAATAAAAATTAAATTAGAAATATTACATAATATTAAAAATTTTCACAAATAATTCATTTCATATACACATTGCCCATTTTATAAATGCTATTTTATATGTAAATTGTGTTCTTTAATATTAATTAAATATTTAATTATTAAGTATTATTTTCGTTTGTTATTTAAATTTTATTTTGATTTGAAGTATTTTTTATTTGTACCTAAAATTATAAAGTTTCAACTTAATGCAAAATTTTATCCTGCAAAACTTACCTTGATTTATTGAGAATTTTGGACACTCATTCGAGTTTATTGTTAAAATTTTATTATAATTGATTTTATTATAATATTAAATAGTCACAATATGCTCTTTTATATAATTCAAGTGGTCGATATCTGAACTATTGGTTCAGAGCTCAAATTTTGTAAAATATTTGGTTTTTATACGAAGCATTGTTTTTTTTTACATAATTATTATGTTTTTTATGTATTTTGTGCTTTTATGATGTCTGGTTTTTTTGTATTTGTTTTGCTTTTTTATTATAATAATAATTTTAAATCAATTAAAAGCGGCAAATTTTAGCAATTAAACCAAGAAAAAAAAACATTTTTTTTCCCTAATTGAGGACACAAACTAAAACAAAAAAAAACATAAACCACTAAACAAAGACAAATATATATGTATATATTGAACATTTTTAGACCATGAATCTGAGTATTTCTCAGAAACACTTGCAGCTGAACAATTATCACAATATGCTCCAAATCAGCAACATTCACCTACTCAAGTTGGCACAACAACAATATTGCAAACATCAACACATAACCAACATCAAATAACACAACAACAACAACAACATCAAGTACAACAACAGCAATCATATGCAAATAATAAAACACTACAACAACATCATTCACCTCAAATGCACCATCACAATACATCTGCACAAATAAATAAATCACAACAACAGCAACAACAAATTAATTCACAACATAACTATGCAACTTCAGCTGTAGGTAATAATCAAGTGCAAGCACAACAACAGCAACAATATCAACAGCAGCAACAACAATCACCCCAGCATAAACAGCAGCAACAACAGCACAAACAACCGTCACCAACTTATCAACATCCTCCAACTCCGCAACAGCATAGAAATCAGTCACAGCAATCACATCAAATACAGAGTGCAAATTATGCAGCACAAAACTATCAACAACAACAACAGCAACAACAACAACAGCAACAACAACAACAGCAACAACAGCAACAATTGCAACAAAATCAACATGGTCAAAATAATTATAATAATTTGAGGCAAACAATTGTTCAAAGTGCTCATCATCCAGCTGGTGGAAATTATGATACATATGATAGTTATGGAAGACCTATAAATAATCAAACTGGACAAAATATAGCTGCAACAAATGTTTACAACAATAATAATCCAAATCAATATGCTTATAATAATACAATTGGTTATCAACAGCAAGGTCAACAGCAACAGCAACAACAACAGCAGCATCAACAACAAGCTAATGCTTTGGGTTATAATGCTTATGCTATGACATATGGGAATGGAACTGGTATAATGGGTAATAATACAACATCTAATGGTGGTGGTGGATATTATGGTAGTGTTGGTGTTATGGGAGGTGGTAGTAATAATAGTAGTGGAATCGGTAAAATTGCTGATTATGATCCATTAACTGATGGACCACGTAATATACCAGGCGCACCTAGACAAAGTGCTACTCTTATATATAGTTCAGATAATAATCGTGGTTCTGGTAAGTTTTGTGTGTGTGTTTTTTTTTTTTTTGTTTGCTCATATAATTCTTAATTTCTAAGACTACTAATCCACGAAATTTGTTATTATGTTTCTAAAACAGCGATATTTAAATATTAACAATTAAGAATGATTTTTTTTCAAAGAATATTTTTTAGTCAGAATTCTGTTTCAATTAATTCAAAACTGATTGTAAATTTCATATTATAAAATTATGTACATAACACTAAATATAAATGAAATTGTTAAAAATGATATTGAAAAAATTTTCAAATTATAGAAAAATATCAAAAGTTTTTGTCCTCAAGTATATATAAAACCTATCGTTTTATATAATTTTCTATTAATTAATTAAGATTATAAATTAAAATTCCTGTATACATTTATATTTATTGCTCAGTTAAAATATTTTATATTAAATTAAAATCCAATTTCTAAATGTAAATTTTCAAACCCTACAGAAAAGTAGCGGAAACCATTCATTTCCATACTCATGAGAGAATAAGATCTTTAAATTAGACATAGTTTTCAAATTCTACTTAATTTTTTAGAAAATTAATTAAACTATAGATCAACTGATATACCTATATCCAAGCTTATACGTATAACAACAAATCCTTCATGTTACGCTATACGCTATCGCTGAATAGAAAATGTATTATTTTTTGTGTCAAATATTTTTTATAATAAATTAATGTTATAAAAACTGTTTAATTAAAAAAATATATATAATATGCATGTTTTAATTTAATATTTTATTTTAAAATAATTAACTTATTAGCTTTAATATATTTTTTGTTTAAATATAAATGTGTTATTTGTGTTTTAAATAATATTATTCGCTCCCGAATAGAGTAGCTCTGTTTTATGTTAAATAACATTATTTTTTTTATAATTAATTATTCTACATAAATCTCGTAAATAACCATTTTTTTGTTACTCACTTAGCACTTATTACATTTTTAATTTTTTTTTTTATTTAAAAAAGATATTTTCACGTATTTCATTGTATTCATTAATCAAAAATATGAAAATTAAGTGTTATTTATAAGTATTTTGCGAATAAATGGAATATTAAGTATTTACTTTATATATTAAGTATTTTACAGACTTATCCGAGAAATTGTATCAATTAATGAAAAATTAAGTTCTAATTTGATATAAAAATAACGAGACTTCCCTCTTATACTTCCTGTACATTCTGTATATATACTCGTATATGTATAAATTACATTCAAAAATATATTTGACTCGTGTAATTTCGGGTCTTACACCTGTGTCTCTTATTTTTCCAAAGTAATACTTAAAAACAAATACGTAATTAATTCAATGAATGTATATTTTATTTTGAGTGATTAATATTTTTTAAAAAATTAATAGCCTCACTTTACAAAATATAAACTTTAAAACTTTAAAGTTTATTTTCTAAAAATAAATTAAAAGAGATTGACCCAGTAAGTTTTATAAAATTAAATAGAAATTTGTTTTTAATTTTATTATTATTTTTTTTTGTTTAAAGATGCGAACATTTAATAATCAAATAAAATAGATTTTATATTAATTGCAAAAATTCATTATAAACTTTTCCGTTTTAAATATAGTAAATAACAGTGTTTATCCAAAACGTGTTGGTTCCGTATCAGATATTGATCCAGCTAATGGAGTATATGGATCATTAACTGATCATAACAATCAATATTATGCACAACATCAACAAACGCAACAGCATCACCATCAGCAGCAGCAACAACAACAACAGCAACAACAACATCATCATGGGCATCAACAAAGTAAAGCTAATTCGGTAAGTATTGCATAAGAGTATTGCATTTTTTTAAAATTTAAAATTTTTTAATTAATGTCGGAGTGATATTTTTTGGTAATTAGATTATTTAAATTGGCATCAAGTTTGATTTGCAAAAATATTTGTCAATTTGAATATTTTTTTTTTGTCAAAATGCTATTCGAAATGCTTCAGAATTAATAAAGTATTATACCTAATTAATAAAATGAAATTTCGGATTGAACATTGCATTTTTAACTAAATTAATTAATTTTTAAAACAATTTATTTTAGAGAGTATACCGTGCCGTATATGATTATCAAGCTCAAGATACCGATGAAGTTAGCTTTTGTGAAGGTGATCTTATATTTGAAATAAAACCAACTGAATCGGGATGGATGACTGGTAAAGTCGAAAGAACTGGTCATACAGGAATGTTACCAGCTAATTATGTTGAACCAGCTATAATTTAAGTTAAAATTATATATATATATATATATTTTTTATATATAAACATATAAATACAAGTATATAAATATTTCTAAAATTTATAATTTTATTATTTTGCAATTAATATCCTTATTGTAATTTAAAACTTGTTTTTTTTTTGTATCTTGCTTACTTAAAATTTTTATAAAAAAATATAAAAAAAAATTAAATTAATTAATTTAATTAAAACAAATAAAAATGAAGTAAAAAAAAATTTTTTGTAACCTATATAATTCAAATTTATTTACATAGTATATAAGTTAATATTTAATTTATATAGGTTTAAATATGAAGCAATTTAAATATTAAAAAAAAAATAATAATTTTGTATATCTTCTAATTTGATATAATATGTATGTATAATCTTCTTTTTCAAATAACATTTAGAAATATGGAAATTATAAAAATATCTTTTACTGATAATTTGTTGTAAATCTTTTTTTTTTTTTAATATTTTTAAGAAAATAAAATTATTGTATTAATGAAGAAATAGAAAATGAAAATTGAACTAATTGGAAGAATTTTTTTTTTATTTAAAAATTTTAAATAATGCATTTAACAAAGCTGATTTAAATTTGATTTCATATTTAGTTTTTGATTTAAAAAAAAATTATATAGGATAATTGAATATTACTGTACAGTGCACATTTATAATATTCTAATTAAATCAATAATGAAGAGAAATTATTAAAATTTGGATTTAATGTGCTCATAATAATATTAAATTTTAAAGAATTCAGCTTGTAGTAACGAAATAAAGTTAAAATAACAATTCACTTTCTTGTACAGATTTAGAAAATCAAAAAAAAATAAAAATATTTAGAAATTAAATTTTAAAAATTATGTTGTTCACGAATCTCTTAAAGATCGAAATCATTGTAATATTGAAACAATCCGATACATAAAGAGTTTTTAATCTAATTATAATATTATTTAAAATTAAATTTTGGATAAGTAATAATAACAAAGAAATTTTGAATTATACTTAGTTTTTCTGCGAATTAAATTTTATTTTCGATCAAAATATTTATATAATTTTATCAATATTATGGAGATTTTCAATTCAGAAAACAATACAATAAATTGTTACTAAGAGTTTTTAATTTTTTTTTTCTGTCGTTTTTGGTGAATAAAACAAAAGTAAAATGTGTACTTGTTATAATGTAGTATCCGGCACATTACATAATATCTATTATAATTGCTTCTAGTTCACATGAAAAATTTTAATTATAAGCAATAAATATGTAGAAAACTATTAAAATAAAATAAAAAGAAAAAACAATTTTGTTATTGATCAGGATCTTTCTTTGTTGTTAATTGTTTAACAGATATAAATATAAAAATTATAATAATTTATAAATATAACAAATAGAACAATTTAATTATTCACAATTTATATAATATTTGTATTTAAGTATTTTTTTTTTTTTTCAATTTTCTTTTTCATGTTCTATATATAATACTTTTTCTATAAATTTCTTTTTCAATAAAATTTTAAGTAGAAATATTAGAAGAACAAATATGTTTCAATAAATAATAAAATGTTTTTGTAAACATTAATTATACTAAAATCTGAAAGTATTTAATTTTTGACTAATAATTTTCATTATTGAAAATTCAATAAATAATTGATAATAATAATATAATAATATCAATAGCGAATTTTAAAAATCAATGAAACGAAAGAAATTTAGTCTTTAAATTACTGAAAACAAAATGTATTTTTCTAGAACAATAAATACTTTTGGGAAAAAAAAAAATGATGAAAAATATAATATTAAAAATATTTTGGTGTAAATTAAAAATGCAATAATTAAGAGGATTTTAATGTTTTTTCTATTTGATAATGTGCTCTGCAGCTAAATAATTTTGATTTTAGTTGATATAAGGTTCCATTTTGTTACGTTTCCATTTTGTAATGCTTTCATTTTGTAAATTTTATCTAATAATTAAAGTAACTCTTTCACTTTTATTTTATAAAAATATGATGAATTGATATGATTTATTCTTAATTATCTACTTTATTCTTCTTGTTCGATTCTCATTATAATTCGAAGACATCCTCAAATATTATTGCAAACGATTTCAATGCAACTAATATTCCTATATAAAATCATACAAAAGTTCCATTATTTCTCATTTCCTAAAAATTCTTCAATTGAGATTACATTAAATATGTGAATTATAATATTATGTATGTATAAAGAAAACAGGTTTAATATTAATATATAATAATTATTGTGATTATTTTTAATATATTTAAATATAAATTGAAATTGAATATAAATACAAATCAAGGACAAAATAAATATATACAATAAAAGAAAAAATAAAAATTGATTGCTAAATAAAACTTTACAATAATTAAATAAATGAAAAACAAAAAAATTTTATACAATAAATGTCCATAATTATTCATATAAAAAATTAAATAAAACTGAATGTAATAGGTGGCCAATTGAATTTTCTAGTAACTAAAAAAATATTTATGAATGGTGTTTGTAACTATAAAAATTATCATACTTGATTTAAATGAATAACAAAAAATTAATATTTTATTGATAAAATAAATATGATAAAACTTCATTCATATTTAAATTTCAAAAATATCCTTATATTATACGATTACGTATATAGAAAACAAAAACAAAATTGAAATTAAGGATAATTTTTGACATTTTGTATTATTGTTTCAAGAAATTCGGCACGATCATTAAATTATTTGTAAATTAAATTAATTAGAAAAAAATCAACAAAGAAAAAAAAAAATTAAATAATTTATAACAAAAATTAACAAATTTATGGAGCTCTTTATAAATTGAAAACATAAAAATTTAATTGAAATTTTAAATTAATTTTTAAAATATACCAATTAAATAATTTTAAATATAATTCAAATATAAGAGCCCGTCCTAATAATAAAAGATGCCAAATCTTTACTAAAAATTTATATATATATGTATACATATAGGGCAATAAATTTTAAAATATTCATTATGAATATATGTATGTATCAATTATATTTAAAAACAAAAATTTTTTTCAAAATTTATTTCTATTAATTTTAATTAAAATGAATAATTTTACATTTATTGCAATTTATTTAAAAGTGCCTTAAATTATTTAACCGATCGCAATTAATTCTTTTTGTAATATTAGTAAAAAGCAAACTGAAAGACTTGACCTAATTATAATAGATTTGTATATCCCCCTTGTAATAAGTAATTTTTAAATATTCATTGTAAAATTCTTTTATAGACTTCAATATTGAAAAGCAAAATTACAAAAAAAAAAAAAAAAATATGTATTTAAATCCTTGAATTTTAATAAACCATATATGGAGAAAAATATAATAAAAAAATGTTTTCTAATAATAATATTATTTATATTATATAAAAAAAAAATATGTAATATGAAAATTGGCAAAAATTTTTGAGTAATTTTCAAGCAATGTATTATTTATTAAATTGTAGTTCAATACAAAATAAAATTTTAATTATATTTATAAATTTTTATAATTTTCCTTTAATATTTTTAAAACTTAAAAATAAATAATATTATTCAAAATCATTATATAAAGCAATTCGATATTATTAAATTTGTATTTGAGAATTTATAAAAAAATCTTTTAAGATATTTAAAATATATATATATATATATATATAATATAATATTTTGTATTGAACTAAAATTAAAATTAGATTAAAATTAATTCGATATAAGCAAAAAAATTAAATAATCTATTTTTATAAATCATTTTAAATATTTAGAATGTATCGTTTTTCTGATACAAAAAAAAAAAATATGTTGAAATTTATTTATAATTTTGTTTTTAATATTCTTATAAATTGTTTCCAACATCACAAAATTAATTTATTTAGTTAAATGTAAAGTTTATTAACACGGAAAAAAATATAATTAAACAAAATTTTTATTGAATTAAAATGCAATTATATATTTCAATATTTGATTTTAATAATTAATAAAATAAATTAAAAAAAAAACAAATGCGATCAATAGAGGAATAAAAAAGTGCTGCATTAAAGTTCCGTGTTTACAAATTTCTAATTTCATAAAAATTTCAAATGACTGTGTCACAAATTTCTATAATAATTTCTTTGCTATTTAAAAATAAAAAAAAAAAATTAAATATAACAAAAATTTTATTTTGATTTTGAAAATATGAATATATAAATATAAATTCCAATATTTAATTTCCAATATTTAGGTTTAGATACCTTTACTTTATTTCTATTACTTTGTAAATTTTTTTTTAGTCATTTTTAGGAAGGAAATTGTATTCATAATTAATATTATATATATATAATAAAAATACGTAAATAAAATTCAAATAAAAAAAAAAAAAAACAATTTAATGTGAAAACTTAATTACTTGCATTTAAATCAATATTTCCATGTCGTGCATTATAAACACTTTTTGCTTTTATTAACAATTAAGATTAAAATTGTGTAATTGTGTTTACGAAATTTTCTTGATATGACCAAATTATGGTACATAATAAAGATGTCATTAGTGCCGAATATTAAGTGAATATGTTCGATTATTATGTTTAATTTTTATATTTGTATACATTTTAAAAGATGGTAGACTATAGAGATTTTGTAATTTGTGATAAACATGTTTTTGTTTTGATTTGAACTTGTTCTATTTAATTTCTCAATTTTGACCAAATTCATTTAAAAAAGGTACTACGTATTTAATGTGCCGGTGCCTGACTAACTTCACATAATTTTATAAAAAACATACAGAGCAAAGGGAGTTTTTCGTTTTTTATTCAAATTGCTTTACCGCAAAAATGTTGATACGGAATTGCAAGGTTCGATAAATAAATTTAATAAAATCCTCATACTTATTAAAACATTTTAATTTATTAAATTTAAAAAAAACCTACCTTAAAATTTTTCAGATGATCTGAGTCACTTAATAGTATTTCTGTGCAAGAGTGAAATTTATTTATGTACATATGTAGCTATATGTATAGATATGTATATTTCTTTAAAATTAGGTTTATCATCTTTGATCTAGGCTTGCAAAAATGAATTCAGACAAAAACTTGTGTAATTTATTAACAGATATAATGTACGTATATCATCTTCTTGTGCATAAAGAGTTAAAAAAATATAAATTATATATATATTTATTTTATACAGAAAATTTTAATTAATTTAAAAATTTAAATAATTTTAATAATCTCCTTTTTTAGATTTCATATATTGGTATACTATGTAATTTGAAGTGTTTTATATCAAAAATGCAGTAATTTTGCAGAGCTTGCAGCAACAAGATGTTTTCGGATCAAAAAACTGTTGATGTACATTTTTGGAATGATTTGAATTATTATTAATTTTTCTTTAAATTGCTGTTAATAATTGTTATTGTTTTTTTCCGCTAACTATGAAAAATTTTATAAAAAAAAAAATTTCAATAAAAGTTAAACTTTTTTGTATTTTTTAAAATCATTTTGTTTTTTTTTTATTTATATAAACTTCTCGAGTTTTAGTATTTATTTTATTTTTTTTTTTCTGTTTTTAAAATTAAATCTAATTTTATTGTTTAAAAGCTCATATTTTGGTTTTGTTTTGGTTTAATTTATAAGATACTAATAATGATTGTATATTACAAATTGTTTAATTTCTGTATTTTGTTTTTTATTTTTTTTTGTTTTGTTGATTTTCTATTTATTTTCTCAATACATACATTTATTATAGATATTACTAATTAATAAAATTATATATCTAGCTAATTAAATTTAATATTTCATTTTTAAATTTGTTTTTGAATATTATACAAAAAAAAAAAAATACATAAAACGAAAAATTTGCAATGATTATTCCCTTAAATATTTTAATAAGACTATTAATTTTAATAACTATTAACTAATTACAATATTAACTAAGATGGTATTGTTTAATTACAAGTTTTTGTATTTCAATTCAAAATTTATATATGAGCATAGTAAAATAAAAACGAGTATATATATATTATGTATTTTAATATACATATTTTATTTCTTTTTTTTTTTAATTTAATTAGTTTAATTTAATAGATATAGTTTAGGCATTAAAATTTAATAGTTAAGATATTTTTCATAATTTACATTTTTGGTTTATAGTTTAGTTTATGAATTTAAAATATTTTGTTTTCATTAATTTTTTTTTATTTTTGAGCTAAAATTGCATATAGATAATAATTTTGATTAAAAATTCAATTGTTTTTTCTTTGTTATATTTTCGCCTCTATTATCCATATTATTTATGTAGAAATTCTAAAAATAAAATTAAAATTATATAACATTAAAAATATACAAATAGAAACTTTTTTTTAATTTTCTTGAATTTGTTGCATGAATCCTTGTATATTGGAATATTTTTTAATTAAATTTAAAAGGAAAATTTGTAAACTTTTCAAATTTATTTTATATGAAAAATTAAATTAATTAACAAATGAGTATTAAAAGAGTACATTCATTATAAAATATTACTAATTTCTAACACATTCACTATACAAGTGCCCTATTCCTAATGCAATAAATAATAAAAACAATGTTATTGTATGTAATAATTCTGGAATATGAATAATTTTATAACAAAAACATAAAGAAACAATAATTTAGTTAATGTCATTTATATTTAACGATCATTTATAAATATAACACTTAGTATTGTTGTATTAAACAATTTGTATATTAGTCTGAGAATAAGCAAATATTATTTTTTAAAAATTTTCCGAATAATTGTAATAGAAACTTTTTAAAACATTTTTATTACTTATTTACGAATAAATCAAAATTATAATTAAAACTATTTTTTCTATAATTATATATTATGTATGTATGTATTTCAAGGATGAAAAATTAAATTTGAAGAAAATTTTCTAATGTAATTGAAAAATAGTTTTGAATAGTTTGACAAATGTTTTTTTTTTTTAAAGCTTATTTTTATTTATATATACTTAAATTTGTTGTTTTTATTTTATTTTTTTATAGGTGCTAGTTTTTCATAAAATTGGTTCTGAAAATTTTGTAAGTGCTCATTAAATTTAAAATATTCTTTCCACTTTTTTTTTTTTTATTTTTATTTTTATTTTTATTTTAAATTTTCTCGTATTTTTTTTTTTTTTGAAAGATTGAATATGAAATTTAATCGTATATTAGAAGAATTTTTTAAATTCAATTTATTTAGTATAATAAGTGATTATAGTTCTGTATAAAAATTTAAAGATGAAAACAAAATTTTTAAATAATATTTTTAATTTATTAATTTTTTTTGTTACAAATATTAAATAAAATATTGTGATGTATTAATTTATTTGTTTTTTGTTTTTTAATTTTTAAGATTGAATTGATTGTAATAGAAAGATAGTTAGATTAGTAATATTACACATTTTAATATTAATGTGAACTATAATTTTTATAATATTGTGGTCCAAGGAAACAAAATAACAAAAAAAAAAAAAAGGAAAAATTAAATTTATTTCATTTGATATAGAAAATATTTTTCTTCTTCTTTTTGATTTAAGGATTTTAGAAGTTTTTTAGAAACATTTTTGATAAGCGTGTGCTCGAATTTTTAATTTTAATTTTGTATAATATATATATAGGGGGGTGTTCATTTATTCAGCTTTAGAATAGTTCTAGCTTGTAGCACATTCGAAAATTCACGCTACATACACTAAAAATATAGATCGTTCGGAAATTACTGGCTGCAATAAAGTGCATTCGAGAATTTAATCTTTAATAAAGAAATGTCAGAAATGTAGCGCAGACTTCTAGTTTCCTATAGAACTTTCAGCACAGCGTGCATAAACGAAAACCCCCTATATTATATATATATATATATATATATATATATATATAGTTTTAATTCAATAAATAAAGTTTATAAAGTCTATAATAAATTAAACAACTTTTTATATTGAAAGTAGAATTTTAGATTTTGTTTTACAAATAGTTAATAATTTATAACATAATTTATTCTTTTAGATTAAATTAAAATTAAAGAATTTTAGTGGTTTTGAATTAAGTAAATTTTTTTTTAAACATAAAAAGAATATTTTAATTTTTATAGAATAATATAAAATTAATTGAAAATTTAAATGTAAAAGTGTGTGTTATAAAGCAAAAAAAAAAAAATTGTTAAAATGTAATTTTTTTATTTTTGAAATTAATTATTCAAAATTTTATATAATATTTTCGAATTTTAAATATACCTATATAATTTTAATTAGTACATAATAATATTTTAATTTGAGTTATTTATCAAACGAATCACAAAAGGAGTCAATTACGATTATATTAATGTATGTATAATAATATTAGGGATTGTTAATATTTTTAAATTTATTAAGTTATTTTAAGTTTATTTTTTAATATTTTTCTTTTTTTTTGTTAATATGTACAAAATTATTTATTTTTCTAATTAAAGCAAAGTTACAAAGCTTAAAGATTTTTTTATATATATTTCATTTTTCTTTTTTTTAAGATATTTTAATGTATTTTGTAAATTATATTATACAATAATGTAATCTTACAATAAAGTATTTTTTTATTAGGATTTAAACAATTTTTAAATTATTTTTATATTTTATAATATAACAACTAATGATTTGGGTAGTAAATTTTTTTTTTTTTTTGTAGTTTTTTATTCAATCAATTTTAATTAATTCTTCTAAATTTAGTAAAAAGTTTTTTATTTTTTTTTTTGGTTTTTTTTTTCTTTTATATTTGGTTTTTAAAAATTCAACAATTTTTACTTTGGTTTTTTAAAAATTTAACAATTTATAATCAATGGGTAGAAAAAATTAAATTTATTTTTTTTTTTGTTTTTATTTTATACTTAAAAATTTTTTAGTTTTTTTTTCTGTTTTTCTAAATTTATTAGTAATTTTAAGTTTTTCGTTTTATAATATTGTTATATAATTTTGGTTATTTTTTTTTTTCATATACCTATTAATGTATATATATATATATATATATGGTTATATACATATTATATACATGTTATTAATTAAAAAAGTTAATTTTTTTTTTAAAGTACGTATCGTTTATAAATTACGACTCTCTTGAATTTTAACTATTTTAATTGTATTTAAGTTTTATGCTAAACTGTACGATAATTAAATTTTTACATATTTTGAATTTTAAATTATTTATCAACTTTCTTTGTTTTGATATTCGCAAATAATTTTAATGTAAACTTTAGGCATGATATTTTCGCGGACGTTTTCAGCCATTATGTATTTTCCCGACAAAAACAATTACAAATATTGCAAATTACTACAATATTACCGAAATAAATAATTGCAACCATTGGGGGGTTTAGAATTGTGTTAATAAAAAAATTTATTACAATATAAAATATTTTGGACATATTCTGATTTCTGGATTCTTATTATCAAATGCTATTCATTAAATAAATTTAAAATTTTCTTTAAATAATTGCCCGAAGAATAAATTGAAGTTTATGCACGCTGTGCCGGTTAAAATAATTTGACCAAAATATTATAATCATAATGTAAATCCAGTTCTATTCTAATTTTGTTTTCTATTTCAACTCTGTTTTAGTTTTATAAAAGCATTCAGTATACAATTGATAATTTTAACACTGTTTTATGTTTTATCAAACTCATTGCTTTATAATTTCATGATTTAAGTATTTTATTAGCTTTCACTTGAATATTTTATTATCTGTCATCTAATCTAATTCAATACTAAAAAAAAATTTAATTTTCATACAGTTTAAAAATATTATCAAATTAATTAGCTTATAACTTTCAAATGGTAGATTTAATGTTCGAAATATTTATTTTATTCGAAATTTACAAAAAAAAAATGAAAAGAAATAAAAAAATTTTTTTTTAAAGTATTTTCTCTCTAAGTATTTTAGGGGATCTTACGAACAGGATGTTTGTTTTTATTTTTATTTTTGGTGTTAATTTTATTATTTTTATTTTTGAAATTTTATAATTAATTTTCCATATTTTTAACTGTTAAATTATAATTTATTTATTATAATTTTATAAAAATAGTTGATTTATGGTTTTTTTTGTATGAAATTATTTTGCAAGAATATTGAATATTTTATTTTTATTATGAAAATTATAAATTTTCCAATTTTTGAATTTTTACAATTTAATGAATCCGTTTTAGGTGCAATAATTTTTGCTGCATTGTTATCCTAATTAACACCTGTAAATGTTTTTCTTATTCAATTTTGATAACCTGTTTTTATTTATATACATATATATATATATATATATATATATATATATATATCGTAAATATATATAATCGTAAAAATAATCGTAAATATATATATATATATATATATATATATATATATATATATATATATATTTACGATTATTTTTTTCCTTCTTATCTCGTCTATGTAATGTTTTCTTTCAACACGATTTATTAGTTAAATTTTTATGTTCAACAATTTTCTTAATAATCTTATATGAAAGATTAAAATGAAAAAATAGTTAACAACTCATTAATTATTTTGATATTTCTTTAGCAATACAATTATTATTCGGATAATTTGCAAAATTTTATTTTTAATTAGTTTTATTTTTATTTGAAATAATGATAAATTTTGTTGCTCATTCGTTTCATCCGGTCTAAGTTTGGTTTAGCTTGTGCAACGTGTTATCGAATATAATTTTGTATTTTCAACCAAAAATTTTAACCAATTGTTTCAAAATGATTTCATTAGTTTTAATTGGCTATTTTAAGAAAAATCGCTTTTATCAAATAAGAAGATACCATTTAGAATAGGTTTAATCTACCATTTTATTGGTACGCATGGATTTGCAAATTTTAATTAGTAATTTCAGTCGATATAATTAATAAAGTATAATTAAGAAAAATGGCAAAACTAAAAATTTAAGAAACTAATAAAAAAAAAATAATAAAATAAAATTAAAACAAATTTAATATTGATGTAAACCAAAAGCAAATATTTTATTATATTTTATAGTTATAAGTTTATAAAATAAGCAAGTTAATAATGTATTAAAACTAATATATTTTATATATATATATATATATTCTAAAAATAACATTTTTTGTTTTTTAAATTTAAACAGTCCGGTACAAAAAAAAAGTACAAACAAAAATTTTAATTATACACATCTTAAACATAAAACAAAACTAAATAAAATAATATAAAAATATATAAAAAATTAAAAAAAAAAAAAAACTAGATACTAGAAACTAAAGGACATTACAAATCAAACCAAAAATTATTTAAATTATTTTTCATATTATTATGTAATTTACTTTTACAAAATATACAAAAATTATAATTATATGTCATAAGTAGTTCTGTAACAAAATTTTTTTTATAAGAATTGCAATATTTTTTATTTTTGATCTACAATATTAATAGGAAACTAAACCCAAATATATATATATATATATTTTTTAAAATTATACAAAAAAATATTTTGGTTAATCACAATTTTTATAAAATTATTAAGAAAAATTATGTGATTTAAATATTATTTTTATGATTATTAAGAATTTTAAATAAATTTTGCTATATGGCCAAAAAAAAAATTATTTTATATTTTAAATAATATAAAAAAAAAACAAAAAACTGATTTTTACAAAACACTTTTACTGCATTTACTAAAATAGTATTTTGTAATTTAATTTAAAAGAAATTTTTACACTACTTAATTAAATACACCAAAAACAAAAAAAAAATTATTAATTATTAATTGTATTTAATAAGTTTAATAATATTAACTTTAAAAGTTTATTAAGTACAAATATTTTTTGATTACTTACTCATAATTAAAAAATCTTTGTAATAATTTATTTTAAATTTTATAAATTTCATCTAATTTTCATTTTAAATTTTGTTTTTTGTTTATTTATATTTATACATCATTTTCAAAGAAGTAGTAGTATTAAATACTTTTATTTTTCATTCTACTAAAAAGGGGCAACAATTTCCAATTTACAAATATAAAATTTTAATAATTTCATTTTGTTTTTCTTTTTATTAAATAAACTAATTTAATTAAAAATTTTTAATTATTGAAGTAGTTTTTTATATATGAAATATTTAAATGAAAATAGTTAAACTATTGTTTAATGCGTTTTTGAGGCAATTTGTAAAAAAAAAAATTTATATTTTTATATAAGAAAATAAAAATTATAATAAAAATGTTTTTTTTTTTTATAAAATATTTGAAAGAATAGAATTTTATTTTATTACAAGTTTTTATTAGATTTGATGACATTATATTTTAAATTTTATTTTAAATGCAATTTACATTAATAGATTTCAAAGTATGTATTTTATATTTTATGTCAAAAAATTAATAAACAAGATGGCATAATTTATTATTAATTATTATTGACAAAACGCAATTAAATACAATATTTATAATGAAAAAGTACTCATATAAATTTTTAAAAAATTTTGTTAATATTTAAAAGATTGTAATTTTATTAAATTTAGGAATTTGCTTTTTTTGGAAATTTTTGTACAAATTTACTTATTATATTTATATATTTAAATTGTTACATAAATTTTTGTAATTTAGAAAAGTCGGACTTTAAAAAGATTTGAAAATACTTTATAATGAGGAAATTTTTGTAGGGGATCAATATCGTAACAAATTAACAAATTTTAAATTATTCTATTAAAGAAAAGAATTATTAATTAAAAAATATTATTATTTAAAAAATTATTAAAAATTATTGATTAAGAAAGATCAAAATTTTTCGTAAACAGTTAATTTGATAATCATAGTTTGCTAAAAATTGGGAAAAACAAATTGAATTTTTTGCTAAAAATTGTGAAAATCAAAATTCCTAATTGAAAATTATTATTAATTTTTGTTATAATTTTAATTTTTAATTACAATTTTGAGAGAAAATTGTTTTAATTCTGATTTTATAAACTAAACTGTCTTAGTAACTTAACCATATTAAATATTAACAAAATTTTCAAAAATTAAAATTTTAATAATTAAAACTAAATATGTAAATGTAATGTATAATATTTGTGTATTAATATATAAATTGTTAATTTAATATTGTATAATTACTGAGATTCACAAAAATATTTTTAAAAAAATTGATTATTTTGTAAATTGCAGTTTAATTAAGATTGATTTAAAAAAAAATATTTCATTTAATATTCTTGCTTAACTTAAATATTCAATTATGTATTTTTTCTTTTATACATAAATAAAATATAAAATTTAATGAGTACTCATAAAATAATTATTTATAATTTTTTATTTTTATTTGATATATTATTATTATTATTATTTGTTTTCAATTTGATTTTTTTAATTTCGATGGTTTGCTTTTTTGTTTTTTTAACATTTTCTTTTTGCTTATTCATTACAGTTTGTTGATCTTTATCTTTTTTCTTCACAGGAATTTTCATCTGAAATTGAAATTATGTTTTTTTTGTTTTGTTGAATTAATTTAATAATAAATTTAATATTAATTTTTTTTTTTTTTTTAGCTTTCTTGGTTAGTACTAATTCCACAAAACAAAACCATTATATAATTATAAAAAAAAAATATAACCATAAACTATTTTAAAATATATTTGTATTTTAACGAAAACAAAAAAAAAAAATAGAATGAGAAAACATTAAACAATTAAAAATTAATAAGTTTATATAATATAATATTTTTTTTATATATTATTATGTGTATATATGTCTATTTAAACAAGAAATTTAACATTCACAATATTTTTATTATTTGATTTTGGGACAATATTAACCAAAACAAAACAGAAAGTTCAAAGAAACATTTCAAATGATTTTATTATAAAAAAAAACATTAAATATATTTTGCAAAACATTTAAAGCAATTTACATAGAATAGAACATTAATCAGTTAATATAGTGTATATCAATTATAAAATAAGTATATTGAAAATTAAATTATATGCATATAATATATAAGGGGCTCAGAAGCAAAGTAACTTAACCCTAACTCTCAAAATTTTTCCATTTTGTTAGAAATGTTATATAAAATTAGTTTGTAAATTTAATTTTAGTAAAGAAAAAAAATCAAATATTTCAAAAAATCAAATATTTTTTTTTAGTCTAAACTCAAAAATTTAATTTTTTTCCAGTGCAAAAGTAGCCTAGGGGTGAGAATTAGATTACTTTGCTTCTGAGCCCCTCATATAATATGCTAGTAAAATCGAAAATTGTGTATAATATTAGTTAATAATATTTTCTTTGATCTGTAATTTTTTATTTTTCAGCTATGTTTCAAAAGTATTTGAATTACAAATACATTGGCCCTTTCTTTTTACATTTGGAATCGAATATTCTTGAATTCTTCGAAATAATATGTATTTTATAATTAATATATTTTATAAAATTTGATAATTATAATAAAAATCTAAATTTTCGCAACTGATTTGTTCTATTATGTAACAGATTACAGGTTAATAACAGGTTAATATGCAATGAATTATTTTATAATATTTACAAAAAAATTTAATTATTAAAATATTTTTTTTTTGTCTATTTTTAGATAAAAAACCAAAAAACCACAAAATAAATTATTATTTTAAAATAAAAATTCAAATATAGTTTGTTTTTTGTTTTTTCCGGTTTTGTTTTTGTATATAAAAATTTAATATAAAATATTTTTATATTTTTTTTTTTTTAATAATAAAATATAGGTATATTTACGGCATTTTGTTACTTTTGTTAGAATATCTTAAATGAAAATGAAATTTTATTATAATTACAAAAAATTGATTTTTTTTTTAAATTTTATATAATATTAATTTTGTTCTTTTTGTTATGTAAAACTATATATATTAGTAGTAGTATATTGTATTTTTAATTTTATTTTAAACTTAAATCTAGTGTTAACTTTAATGAATGGAAAAATTATATAATATTGTATTTTAATATGAATATAAAGATTATTTTTAATAATTATAGAATATTTTTTTAGTAAAATATGAGAACATTTTTTATTTTTAATAATTATAAAATAATAAAAAATAAGTAAATAAGTAACAATAAATTAATGAATACCAAATATAAAATAATTAAGAGTTAGTATATAAAAGTTATTTGTATTAAAAATTAAGAGATCTTTTAGATAAAATTAAAAATTTCAGTCAAATTAATTTTAAAATATGTTTTGGTTTAACGAAAATTATTAAAATAATATGAGATCTTTGTGTTTTATAAGAAAAACGAATAAAAATAAAATATCGTGTGTCGGGAAAGATCGTTCAATTTTCTTCTTATTAAAATTTCTCATTAATCGATATTTAATTGATAAACTTTGTCGAAAACGTTGACGATATTTTAATAATAATTTAAATTTTATTTTAATTAATGCATAAGAAAGTATTATTTTTATAAAATTAAAATAATAAGCATTTTAATGGGAAAAAACCATTTAATTAAATGTTTGGTCACATCTTTGATTGCTTTTATTAGTTTTATTTAAATTCAATATTTTAAGCAATCAAACCTGATGTCCTGATTTCAGAGATGTGACAATTTTCTAATTTTGTAAAAATTATAGTTTTTAATAAACTGAAAATTAGGAAAAAATGTAATAAATTTTAAATACTTTCTAAAATCTGATTGAGTTTTAAATTTGTAATGTTTAATTTTTTTTTTTCTTAAAACTTTTATTTAACAAAACTTATTAAACTTTACGATATTACACAAATTGTTAAGAATTTTATTATAGAAAGAGGAAGGACAAGACAATTTTGCAACAAAATGTTATTTATAAAGCATTTTTTTTTTTCTTTTTACCATCATCATCATCATCATCTAATCTATAAAACGTTGAACATTTAAAATAACAAAACGTTGGACAAACTTCAATAAAATATTACAAAATAATACAGATACAAAATTTAGGTGATTGCTAGAAATTAAGACCAATGAACAAACAATAATTAAAATTAAAGAAATTAGAAAAAAAAAAATTTTATTAAATGAAAGAAATGCTCTCATTTTTACCTATAAATCGGACTTAAGAAATTGTTTTATGTAAAAAAGAATAATGTATAGCAAGAAAGCATTGAAAATTTCCAAAAATTTTTTTTTGAGAAAATTTAGAAATAAATATTCGGATCAATTATGAGCATTATTGAAAATTTAATTAAAGACTAGGAATTAAGAATTGAAAATTTTTGAAATTCTATTAGAAAAAGGTTAATTGATTGAATTGGAAAAAGAGAAACTTATTAAAAATATTTTTAATAAATCCTACAAAATGTAATATGAATTTTTAATTCCTAATCTGTTACGGATTGTAATTAATTTTATATATTTATATAAATTTAATTTTTAAATTCAAATTTTTTTTTTTAATTAAATTTTTACGTTATTCTCTTGTATGCATTCATTAAATATTTTAACATTTATTTGAAATAAATTTTCTTATAATTTCTATTAATTTTCTTACTTTTTGATAAACTAAAAAATTTTTTTTGTGAAACATAAAATTAAAAAAACTTGGAATATTATTTAAGATCTTTTTAATTTTTTAGTAAAATTTAAAATACTTCTTGAAAAATTACTAAGACTTATAATACCAGTAGCTAATTTTGATGGTTTACTTTTGGATGATGATGATGATGATAATTTTGTTTTTATTATTGAAGTTGTTGGCATTAATGATGATGATGATGATGATGTAGATTGTGTATTAGATGATTTTGATGAATCGAAAATTTTTCTAACAGATGATGGACCTTGTTCTGCTCTCTCTAAATGCGGTGGGAGCTGTAAATTTAATGGATCCCTTAAACGTCTTAAATCATATTCAATTTCACTTATTTGGCGTTTTAATGAATTATATTTATCAATATCAAATTGTTGTTTTTCGGCACGTTTGTGAATTGTTAATAAAAATTGTCGATCACGAACATCACTATATTGATATTCCTAAAATATAAAAAATTTTAATTAAAAATATATAAAAATTTAAATTTTTTTTTTAAATAAATAATTTATTTTATTAAAAATAAAAGAAAAATAACCTGTTTTGTAATGCAAAAATATGCATAGGCAGCCATTGCAGTACCATATGTAACGAAATATGTAACAGGCTCCATAATATCCCAAGAATATTCCCACCATGTTAATCGTGCTAATATACCAAATTGTACTGACATTAATCCGAGACCAAGCCATGTCATAACATTTGTTCTACGCATTGCCCTTTGACTTAGTTCTAATTTTTTCTAAAAGAAAATAAAAAATTATATTATTAATTTTCTAAAAGTTTTAATACAATAGATTCAGATTAATTTTATTCGCTTATAGATTATATTTTTTTGTCATACATAATTAAATTTTTGTCTATTTCAAAATAAACGAGAGTCAACTCTGTGATATCAGTAAGAATGTTTTCTAAAAGTTATGTGAGAAAAGTTGGATAATGGAATGTTGGCCCCGTTACTAAACTTGTGCTGCTGAAATTTGATCAGTGCTAAGTATATAAATTTTTGAAATTATTTGGCATTTGGAATAAAATTCCGTTTAGTTGACCTTGCATAAATATAGTCGAATTTTCGAAATTATAAATTTTGATTAGTGTTAAAATGTGCTGAAAACTCTCTTTTTTAAAAGAGACGAGTATGTACATACATAGTTTGTTGTTTAAATGAGAACAAATTCGTTCTCTGAAACAGATATGTAGCAGAGTATTAAAATGGTTAGAGTTGCCTTCCAATTTGAAATACGAAAAGATGGGGTTACTTTTTCTTAAGTAGTATTTTTATTAGGTTTTTTTTTCAAATTTTGTCCTCTTATGTAAGAAGCTAGACAGGAGATTTTTTATTTCCAACAATTAAAAGTTTAGAATTTTTAGACAAAGCAGGTACATTACCTGTTTTTTCAAAATTCATAATTGTTTTATTTAGCCTAAGGTATATGACCTTACTTATATTAAAAGTTATTTAACTTATTGTCCTGTCATCAAATCATAAAAATATATTTGTACATTTACATATATTTACGTACATACATAAATACATTTATTTTGACTTTTATTCACGATAATATCCTTTCAGTTTAAATAAGTCAACCGGCAGATTTTGTCCTTTTTACAAGTAAAACATTAAAGTTGTCATTTTCATTACTTTTATGTGCCCACAAGGACCTTTTAAAAAAAATGTATTTTTTCTTCATTTTTTTTTTATCTTTCATAAAAAATAAGTATTTTGAATTTTTTCAGTTAGTCAGAATATGACAAAAGGCAATTTATTGTGAAAGAGAGGGAAAGAGAAACGGAGATAAACAGTTATGTGATGGCAACAAATTTTGCATATCGAGTTTTCGGTGGGAACGTACTTCTCTATGGTAGAGAAGTGTGAATAAACTATTTTTAGAGAGCTGTCGGTCTGTCAGTCTGTGTGTGCACGCGTGTATCTCAAGTTTGGCTGAACCGATTTTGATGAAATTTTATATGTAAATTTATTTCGACTATGGCACGGATTGATCAACTTTTGGGATTTATCAGGCCTCGGAAATTGCACTTTTTACATTTTTTATCATTATGAAGAAAATATTCAACTGATTTACTTGAAATTTCATATATAAGCTTCATTTGACCGTCCGCGAAACCTCCTAACTTTTGGTAGAAATCAGGTGTCAGCAACTGGACGTTTACTACGAGCTAAATATACATTTTTGCGTATATAAGGAGAAATAATCAACGGATTTCATTAAAATTTATTATTTTTATTCTTCGTATTAAAACAATGAACATATAAATTTTCTGAAACGACCAGAACTCGGAAATTGAACTGGAGGCCAAATTTACATTTAATATCATATCTACGGAATGGATTTCTTGAAATTTCATATTATTACCGAAACTAACTAGCGAACTTTTCATAGGATTCAGATAGCACAAAGAGAAACTCTACTAAGACCCAAATTTATATTTTTCTAGGTATGTTAACTATAAGCTTGCTAATACCCTAAAAATTGGAAAGAAGTATTTAACAAGCATTTTTATTATATTTTGTAACACTTTCCCTTAACTAGACAATACACATTGCGATCGGTTATGTGCTGATCACATCAGTTTTTTTTTATAATTCTGTTATACAATCTGTCCAAAAGTTTTATTTTATAAATAACGTAAATTTCATATTTACAGTAATAACGATTATAAAATTTTGTATGGATGAGAGAGTAGAATATTGTGACGGAGACTACTTCTAAACTGAACCCGAAGAAAACAACAACAGTTGATAGAAACGAGAATAAAGTAGTGTGGGACAAATTAAGAGAACAAACTAGTGTGGGTAATCGAAAATGAGATGAAGACAAGTTACATTTTAGGAAATTGCAGTAAAAATTACTCAAAGGTAAAAAATGAGAAAAACTTTCAAAATGTGAGAGACTATGTGAGTTTGAAATTTTATTAAAGTAAGTATTTTGATTTTTTTTTTTGATTTTGTTTCCAAGGTAAAAGTTTGAAAACTTTTTTATTATTTTTATTGTGATGAAAAATGTTTTGGTGATTTAAAATTAGATTATGAATTTATTAAAATTTCGAGAATAATTCAAGGTATGGAAAAACAGGAAAGAGACTTTAACATGGAATTTTGGTTTAAAATCGTTTTTGTTGTTGTTGTTGATAACAATTTATTTTTACTCATTTTCTTATAAAATTTTTATGCGTACACACACACATACGTTATTATAACAGTTATTTAGTCAGCAGAAAAAATATTTTTCTTCTTGGACCTTAATAATTATAATTTAAATGAAATATCGCGATAGAACTTTGATTATTAAAAGTTTTAGACCTTTTTCTCAAGATTGATTTAATTTTGTTTATTTTAACAAAATGAAAATTGTGATTGTTCGGATGACATTCCTACATTTTATAAAAAAAAAACAACACATTGAGGGAAAAAATTGTTAAAATAAGTGGAAATTTCAAGTGAAATAATTATTAAAGTTTTAATTAATTAAACTTAAAGTATGTTTTAAGTTTATGCTATAATATAAGAGGGTTTTCATTGATCAATTTGTTTCGGGGAACGTTGTTTCGCCGTTTTTGTTGGAGCGGCTGTCTTTTAGTGAGAATTCGAATATTTTGAGGTCGTTAGAGCTTTTCAATGTTCGTCATCACAGTACGGATTTAACCGAGTAAGAATGAGCCGAATAGGAATGATCCGTTGACTATAGGATGTTGCGGGCCGTTGGTTTGAACTCTGGGTTTTTTTGATCTTGGTGTTGGTAAGGGTGCTCTGCGTTATTGTGATTCTACTCTTATTTTGTTTTTACTATTTTTCATTGTACGTGAAACTTAATTTAAAAATTTTTTGCTTCTCACATATACTAATAAACCCTACGCTTACTAACACTCCACAATCCTTTTCCTCCATTCAAATCAAATGATGACGATTTTGCTAGGCAATTTGGTAGTCGATTTAAATAATAATTGTTTTGGCTCTTACATGCAATAAATTAATTTTCATTGCAATTGATGCTTGGCCTAAGCAATTCGCCTTGTAAATGAATATTTATGCATCTATGTGTGTGCGGAACGCTGTAATGGCACATGTTTTGATGATTACGTTTTTATTATTAACCAGGAAATTTGAAGGAATATAAAAGTAAGTTGAGCACATATTAGAGGAAACTAAATTTATCTGAAGAAACTTGTGCTTTAAAAATAAAATATTAGTTTCATTCGAAATTGCAAAATAATTCACAATAAGAACTTAAGAAAAATTATGCGAACAAATTTTACTTCATTCTAAACAAAATATAAGACTCTAATGTTAGAAGTAAGGCAAAATATTTCAAGACATCCTGTAATATGATAACGGTATTTGTTAGTAATTAATTGTAACTAAATTTTGTTTATTATTGCACTTATGTGGTGTCAGAAAAGAATTTCAATATTTTCCATTTCGTGACACTTTTTCAAAAATTTATTTAAAGTTGTTTACATAAAACTTATTTTTTGACAAAAAATCTTTCAAATTTTTGAACAAAACCCAAAATTGAGAAAAATCAAATGTTATAAGAGAAAATATTTAAGGATAAAATATTTTCCCCAAATCATTGAATAATCGTACTACTCTTCTCTCTAAGATTTCTAAATTTTCTACTTTTCCGTTATACGTTAAGACCCAATATTTCAAATATAATGTATGTATAACACATAAAACTCTAAAGAAATTTCCATATTTGTAGAAAGCCTTCAAATTTTAGTGAAAATAAATGGAAATTGCAAAGCAAAAAAAAAAAACATAAAGGAAAACCAAAATGATAGTGAAAGAATTTCTGTATAGGATTTCAGAAAACATAAGGAAAACTTAAAAGAAATTTTTTCCATTGTTTTTATTTTTCTCAAAGATTTTCCAAAGAATGTTAAAAAAAACAACGTAAATGTTAACTAAATATATATGGGTGGGAGGGGTGGCGGTGACTTATGAATAAAAGTGAAATAAAATTTTCATAAAAAAGTTTTTCCATTGTGCAATATTTATTCTGACTTTAGTACATAATATAGGTTCTTTAACAGTGCGAAATAAAGTTTTCCTTTTTGAAATGAGAATGGTTTTTTTTTGCCTTTAGAGAAAAAATAATATTGCGATTCAGTGAATCAATAAATTATAAATGAAAATTTTATGTAATGTATATGCGAGAAAAATTGAAAAACTGCAAGGAACTTTGAATACGAATTGATTTTTAATAAGAAAAATATGAAATTGTAATTAATGAACAATATATGAAAGGAAATTAGTTTTTTCCTGCCATAAATTATTTCAATGTTTTCTGGAATAAAATTCATTTCACGCTAGTAATCGGTTAGTATAATGTGTTGTAATGATTAAATGACGGTGGGTCCTAAAATGATGTTATAAGTTGACATACTTATCAAACATTGTACACCGTTTTTGGGTAATTATAGTCTAGTTATACAAATAAGTAAAATAGTTTTAAAATGCTACACAATGTGCCTACAATGCGATAATATTTCAAATGCAAAGTGATATTGCAAAATTGACATTTTCATTTATGTCCCGAATTATGAGACCTAAAAATTTATTTTCCCAAAAAGCAAACTCTCTTGGAAATATTTAATCAATAACAAATTTGTAAACCGTATTTATTAAAGCTTTGAAATTTTAGTTTTAATAAAAACTATTGCAGGGGATTTTTCCTTTACGGTTCTTATCTTATAATCCAAATTTTGTCTTTCATTGTTGTTCACTTAGAATATTGTTCGTTTTGCAAAATTTATTTTTAATACCAAATTCATGTATATAGTGTGATGCCAGCTTAAGTGCGTCTCAAAAAAATTCAATTTTCGTAAGCACTTATCCGAGTAGAGCTGTTAACCAAACTGCGCAAATAAAAGCAATTACTTTTATTTTATACAACATTTGATAATTTTACTTACAAGATATGCACGTGAATTCAAAGAGTTTCCTTTTGTTTTTTTTAAATAGGTAACAGCCCGCAAAATTTTAAATGACTTAATTCTTAAATTTTATTTGACATTAGACGTATGCGCACTGTATGAAAACAATATTTACTTTTCAAAAACTTTAAAAAATATTTTTTTTTTGGTTTGTTTTTGTTTGTTTTTGACATTGAATGTAATAGAGAAGGGTTCTTAAACAAGTTGACGCACCTAAATGGGAGACGCCGTTAAACGGGAAGCAGCTAAACGGGTATTAAATATAGCAGAAATTTCAAAAGTAACAATATACTTACGTCTTCTAATGGAGTTAATTTATATTTGAGATCTTCTAATCTTTCTAAAAGTTCTTTTTCTTTCCTAATATGATATTCACCTACATGAAGTGCTTCATATAACTGAAAATATAAAAATAATTAAAGAATCTCAAAAAAATACAAAATTATAATTTGTTTTTCATTTCTCTTGTAGTTTTACCTGTGCAACGAGAGCTCGAACATCACCTATTTTATTTAAATCTTCCATATTAATTCTGTCTCTTGGAGGAGGAACAACGTCATATCTTTTATCATTTATATGTAATCTAAAATAAAAAAAAAAAACATAAAGATAATTAAACAAATATTTTTATTTTCATTTAATAAAATCACATAAAATAATTGTTAAATAAATTTTTAATATTAAAAATAAGTTGTTTTTATAGTGGCGTCTCAACAATTGAAAGTCTCAACAGCAAAAATTTATAAACTAATTACACTACATATTTGTTAGCTGTTGTTAGTGTTAATTATAATAGCGTCATCTGTTGGCCTTTAAATGCAATTCAATTATTAATAATTTTATTGTGTACGTTGTACATTTCTTTTTTCATTCCAACAATTTTTTTTACAGATGAACAATTTTCATAAAAAATTATTTTATGCTACAAAGAATAATTTCATTTATATAAAAGAAAATAAAAAAGGAAAAAATTTCTTTATTTTTAGAAAAAATTTTACTATTCTTAAGTTGTAGACGAAAACAACAACTTATTTAAATAACCTTATAAACAATTGTGAATTTTTTTGTATTATCGTTTGACAACTTTATGTTGAGTTCTTGTTCTTTTCATAATAAATGCATGGAAAATTTTAAAAGGATGTTTGTATACGAATGTATATAAGGATTATAAAGTTTATAGTTCCGTCACTTCAAGATTTATGTAGATAGCAATAATTTTTAAAATACCACAACTTTTTAGAGATTTAAAATGACTTTATGCTATACGTCGAGTACACACACATTAGAATATTGTCTTTATAGGATAATTTAAAAATATTAAATTATAAGTACATATATTAAAATATAAGATAAGTTAAGAGTGAAAATATTCATATTTTTAAAAAAGTGTGTTAAAGAAAATTTATTTTATTTCGGGGATAAAGATTTTGTTTTAGTGGCGTTTAAACATATGATTTTAGAAATATAAGTCAGCGGTTATTATTAAATTAGGTATTCTATATTTTAATGATGACTTATAATATGTGGAAAGTAGAAAATAATATACTGATTTAATTTTAGTCGCAAAAAAAGATGTGTTTTATGAGGAGCTATTCAATAATCGAGAATTTTAGGTAATAAATTTTCAATTTCCAAAATTAATTTGTAATTAAAACAAAATGAATTTGTAAAATAATTGCAATAAGACGAAGTAAGCAGTCGATTATAGCAATGTAAGTCAATTAAAAAAACACCTTCCTTCTCTCCTTCTTTTGCAAATTCTTAAGGTGTGACGTTATATTCCAAAGCAAAATATGCGAGTTTTAGTAATCCTATTAAAAAAAAAGTAGATATTTTCTTTTTTGCTTGCATAATTTAGTTTAGTTTTTTTGTTGTTTTCACAATTAGCGGGGTATGAAATCGATACACTCCATAACAGCAGGAGGTCCGAAATTGTACTCCCTTTTGTGCAAATTTCAAGGGAGGGGGGTTTGTTGACGAGACCGCCGTTCACATTCATTGCGACTACCCGGTACTGGCTATCCGGCGTCACAATTTTTTTGTTCAGTGTTTCCTGAGCATTCGGTACTTACTGTCTAATTCCCTTGGTGATATCTTTAGTTTTATACTTGGAACAGGGATATTATAAGCGGGAGCACAGGCAGACTAGAACAAGTCACGAATTGCTAAAGTTGCCTGGGGATTTACCAATTTAAATACCAAGCAATCTGTAACAAATTACTGTCGAAGTTGCCTATATAAAGTCACTTAATATGTATGATGTGATCAAACCAAACCTTGCATTTCTTTATTTCTTAGTTAATTAATAACGAAGAAGCCAGTTTAGTATGGGAAATCCTTGAAAGGAATAATTATTTTGTTTATTTTAACTACATATATGGAAAGATGTTGATTACGGAATATTTTCTTATATTTATTAAGTAACAAAAAAAAAAAAGTGTTTACTTAGTAATGAAATATGAATGTAGTTAAAGTGAATTTATTTTAAGAAGGAGGCAAGAAATTTTTTATATTAATTTTTATATTGTAAAATCATCTTTGGCTCGAGAAGTAAACACAAATTTTTTTACAACAATTGCAGAAAAGAAATTCTTTTTCTCAATTAACATTTTTGCTTTATGTTATACTCACATGTTATACATACATAAAATCCTTAATTCTTTTATAATTTTACTTTTTGCTTTTATATTCAACACATATGGTGCAATAGGAAATTTTAAAAATTCAAGAATTTCTTTTTTTGTGTCAATTGCATATAAGTAAAAATTTTCATATATTTTATTCAGTAAATAGCAAGAAAAATAAAAGTAATATTTTGAATTTTTTTTTTGTTATACAAGAGAGAGGTAATAAAGAAATTATGAATTATATGTGAATGGTTTGTAAATTTTCTGGAATTTTAAGAAAAAAAAAATTATACAAAGTAAGATTAATATAAAAAGAATTTGAGTTTAAGAACTTGATTATAAAAAGGAAATTCTTATGTTTTTGCAATATTACTCAGAGTAAATTTTATGCACCATTTTATATAACAGTTCATATTATATTTAGAATTTCTAAATTAACAAAGTTTTTATGAGAAATATTAATTTGTTTTGTTGAAATTTTGCTACTTGAACAATTTCATTAAAAAAAATGGATTGTATAACAATGTAGGCTTAAAATTGCAGCTTATATGTGGATGTACTCTCAAAATTAGTATATTCGCAATAGTAATAACAATAGTAATGGTATTAACCTATAGCCTGTATAATTACTGGGTCAATGAAAACCAAATTAAGGATGCAAAATTATTTGTTATTTCTTCAAAATTTAAAAAAATTTTAGTTTCGAACGGTTTCGTAGTAGATGAAGACTTGTATGGTTTTGGTATAATATTCTTTAAGAAACAGAAATAATTTGGTATCCTTAACTCAAAACTTATAAAAAAAACACATTCATTGTTTTGACATACACGTGAAGAAATGTTTGAGTTCAAATTGCAAGAATATCGTTCTTTAAAAGTTTAAAGTTCGAAAGTTAAATAACCATATTGATTGTTAACTTTGTCAGGCTAGTTGTCGAATTTTTTTAAAATTTTAAATAATTTCTTAAAATAATTTTTAATAAGTTCACAATTTTCATTGTAAATTTTAAAGTTGAATACATAATTATGTATAAATTGCCCCTAAAAATATGCAATATAATTTAATGAACTCTAAAATTTTAATGATCAACAGTTTAAAAATAATAAATTTTTAATTACTCATTTTTTCAAATTACAATTTAATTGTTAAGAGAAAATAATATGCAAATTAAGTTTTTAAATTCATTTGAATAATTTTTGATAAATTTTGAAAATGATTTTATTTTACTTGTCATTTTTGTTTTTCTGATAAATTTAAATGTGATTGTAAAATTTCTTTTGTTTTATCTTTGCAAATAATTAGATTACTTTTTTTTTATAGATGAAGCATAATAATACAAAATATCCTTTTTTATTCATGTACACATGTAGATATCTTTTGTAAAAAGTTTTAAATATAAAAGTTATTATCATCTATTCAAGTGGTATTAGTTCTCAAATAGCAACTCATTTCTATTTAAAAATTCTCTTTTCTTAATGTGGTAAATCATTATGTAGTTATAGTTGTGGTAGTTATTAATGTTATTGTAATGTAATAATGAATAATTATCTGTTCTTCTGCTGTGCTACAAGAATGTAAAACTGCATTTATATATAAGTTTATATGATGATCGTACACACAAATGTATGTATTATTTTAAAAAAGAGAACTGTTTTAATAATCTCAAATTTATGTAGTATGCTTTAATAGGTAAATAGAAGAATGAGTAAACTTTCATTTTGCTTGTGGTTTTATCAATATTGAAGTGTATGTAAATATGTGCATAAATTATTTTTCAATTAAAAAAATTGCAAATTTAAAAGTAAAAGATTGAATATATTAAAATGCTGGGGTGAATTATATATAAATATTTATTCTCTACGTTCGTATATTTATAATGCAAAAACATTACACATACTAATTTATTATATATGTATAATATGGAATTTGTATGAAATGTGTGAAACACCTGGTTTGCTGGCAAAACTATGCGAGATAGAGGAAAGTGTTATATGGACTAACTTTTAGCTCTTATCGCGGCGCGCATTGGAAAAAATAATAACACAAATTTTCGAAAAATTTCGGATTTTTAAAAAAAAAACGAGAAAAAAATAGAGTTGACCTTGTGAACTCTGTGATACCCGTACGAATTTGTTATCCCATGTGCGAATAGACATGTCATAACTGACTATGCGACAGACTATGACTTTAAGTTGCTGTATTACCATATTAATTTATGCAAAATTTCAGTAACATGTGTTTTTCAAAATACTGTGTGTGCCAAACTACTATTGAAGTTGTATGGCAGCTACCAGAAAGGGCTAAGAAATTTTAACGAATTTTATCAAGCACATCGGCCCTACTAATATATTCGCTTGTGTGAAGTTTCAATAGCATAGCTTTTATAGTTTCTGAGATATAGCCAAATAACTTTTGAAGTTGTATGGCAGGTACCAGAAGGAGCCAAGGAATTTCAACGACTTTTATAAGACATATTGCCCCTACTAATATATTCATTTGTGTGAAATTTCAATATCATAACTTTTTTAGTTTTTGAGATATAGCCAAATAAATTTTGAAGTTGTATGGCAGCTACCCGAACCAGCACCCCGATCATGTTCAATTTAAATAGGGTTCTGGCACTTACTACAATAAATCATTTGTGAAAATTTGGTGAATTTAGCTCAATTAGTTTTTGAGTTATCGTTGGGACGGACGGACGGACGGACAGATAAAGCTAAATCAACTCAGAAATTGACGCTGATCAAAAACATACACTTGAGTCTATATCTAAGACCGTTATTTCTTAGCGTTACAAACGGTAAGGCAAATTTAGTATACCCTTCGAACATACGTTCGTACGGGTATAAAAATTCAAATAAAAACCAAAAACTCTGATTTTGGTGAGCTTTATCTCGAAAAACCGTGATTCAAATGAAATTGATTGTAAGACCGAAAATAAAGACCAATTAATTACCTGTGAATTAAGCCAATTACCTGAGAATTAAGCCCCGACAGAAACTCAATTTCCCTCTCCCCCCAACCATACAATTTTTGGGTGGAAATTGATTAGAGAATCATCTCTAAAATTATTTGCCATCTTATGCGAAATACCCTGCATATGTTAAATTTACCAAATTTTAAAAAAATGCTTTATAATCATAAATGCCCGAAGCCAATTTATTTTTCTTTTAATTGATATTGTCTTATGTATAAGTATCATAATAAAATCTATATTGGAAAATGTTCTAAATACGTTAGTTACTCATATACAGTATGGCAACAAGTTTGCAGGCATTACCGTACTGCTTGACGGAAATTGCAAAACTTTAATAAGAGTAAAATGAATTTCATCTCAAAATTTATCGATATTTTCAACTGAGTAACGTCACATTTCCAAAATATTTTTATTAAATCTCTAAATTATTTGATAATACAGCAAGGAATGAAATTATAAAAATATTTTAAATATATACTTACATAAATGGTTCGTCCATTAAACTTTCTATACTGCATGTTGATGCAATTCGAACACCATCACGATTAAGTATAGTTGCTCGATCGATACCTCGATCTTCTGATTTTAACATATTTATAAAATCACCTACATTGTGCGAAACTGGTTTTAATGTGAAACGACATTTTTCATTTCGACTAGGTAACGGTATAATCATATGTGGTAAACCTTGTATGTAACTAACTGTAACATCTCCTGTAAAAAGAAAGAGTAAATGAAAATTTAAAAAAAGAAAATTTAACAATACAAAAATTTTTATTTACATATGTATGTCTTTTAAAGGAATGTTATTTATTTTAAAGAATCCTTTTCTTTGACAATTTTCTTTTTTTTTTTACCAAATTGCATACTTTATTTTAGAATTGCATTATTTTTAATATATTATGCATAATGTGTGACAATATAACAATATTTATTTTTGTCAAATTTACTTGAATCTAGAAAAAAACAATAAACAACATGCATGAAATAAATTTAATATTCAGGTGACTTTCATATGTAAAATATGTGAAATAAATTTAATAAAATAAATAAATATAAAATTTTAGAATATTATGTTTGAAGAAAAATATATGCACATGCCCATAAGGTTCTGTCATGAAAAATTCAAAGGAATTCAAATATGGATAAAAAGGATAATAAGAGGGAAAATCTAAAATAAAAATATTAGAACTAAAAATATTTTGAAAAGCAAGTGAAATTATTTCTCTTCTTTTTTATTAAAAAACAAGTGAATTGTTTTGTTGTAGAATGTGAATAGGATTTGAGGATTCATTGCTAAAAATATTTTCAAATTTGTTTTGGCAGAGAAGTTGTACTTGAAGTGTATTATAAATTTCTTGGCCTGTTCATAATATTCATAGGAAAACTTATGTAAATTAAACTAAGTTGGCCCAAAAACTATTTTCTAGATAAAGCATTTCATACCCTTTTCTTATTTTAATTAAATATTATGCAGCGTCCGATTCTCAAACTGGATGATACTTCCAAAACAAGAAGATAGAATGGTTAAAAACAAACTAAAAATTATTTGAGAACAATTTTGCTTTTTCAAGCTTTATATTCAAATTCAAGACGCCATTTAACAATAAAGTAAAACACCATTTTTCATTACTTTTTTTTGTATTCTTTAAACTCCCTTCGAAATTGGCTCAAAAATATGTACACAAGTTTTTGTTAATAAGGAAATAAAGAGTTACTATTCAGCTTTTGATTGCATATTAATTTTTTTAAATCAGTTATTAATTGTCGAAGTTATTGCCATTTAAGTCGATACAACTTCTTGTCGAAACCAAAAATTTTAAACTCCCCCAGAAACAATTTTTTTTTTTCATAAGATTGTCGCATCTTTCTAGCCCCGAGCAATTATACCACGTTACAAGTTCAGACTGTATACATAAAGTTTTATATCTTATAATTGTACGGCAGAGTAAATTGCATTCATTATTTCAATATTGAATTTGATTTTTCAAAAAAAAAAACTGGAGTTGGCAATTAAAAGATTCTTAATATTCAATGATTTAATTTAAAACAAAAAAATTTCAGATTTGAATATTTATACGAAAATAAAAAAAATTATAATTTTTGGATTTAAAATTCTTAAAAGTTTCTCTTCTAATTTTTTAATATTGATTTTGACATAAAACTCTTGACATATGTTGGTCATTTGGTTATTTTAAATGAAATTCAATTTGAGCATTAATATTATTATGGAAAATAAAGTTTTCTTTGGTTTTAAAATTCTTTATTTATTAGAGCGTATTTCAAATATGAATACGAGATTTTAATATTTTAAATAAATATTTTGTATTTTATTTAAAAACTGAATATTAAATTATTAAAAATCTCTTACAGAGAATTTATTAAAATAAACAGCAAAAATGTATAAGAATCCTATTAAAAATTTTAAAAGAAATTAGGGGTTTTCATAAACACAGAATATTGCGAAATATTGACAATACTGCGCTGCATGTTTTGCAAATCAAGTAAATGTTGCGAATCAAATTTGTTAATAAACAGTTCTGAATTGTCAACGATTCAGAACTGTCAGTTGAATTGTCTTTACTGTTTTGCTTTTATACAGCTGTCAAAAATATATTACAAATCTGTTACATATGCAAGTCGAGGTTTTGCTGCATTGGGCTAATATGAAGAGAATTTTTGACTTTGTGGAATTACTTTAACTACTTCTAAAGTTTAACTTTAAAATTTACAAATTCTTTGAAACAAATTTTAATTTTTTTTCCTTTCAGTATTCATTATCTACGTTTTGGAAGTGTGTCACTCAAAATTATAAAATTTTTAGGATCCTCTTTCTTACTTGATTTATTTTGCATATATGTAACTTGATTCAAAAATTCTTCATTCAGAATTCATTTAAAATATTCATGCGACTGTCATAATGTTCCATTATTTTTGAATACATGAAACATGAAAATATAATTTAAGAATAATTTTAAGTATGATATAAAAATTTGTAAAATATGTGCTTTTTTTTAGTGATTTTGAAACCTACTTGTACAGAAGACATAAAAAATTAAAGAGTTAAAGATAATTTTTATTCTTGCGTGTACAAATTTTCATCAAATACGTATGTAATATTTTTACCATGGCGATTAAGAGATCTCAACTTTTGAATATGACGTGACATTTTCATTCTCTTCTTTAATTCCTATACCTAAATGTAAATTTCATTTTTTATGTTTTTTTTTCGGAAAAAGGACTAAGAAATCAGGTGCTAAAGGATAATTTTTGTATACGTGCTTTAGTTGTTGAAAAATAAAAAATATTTTTGTATAATTTTTTTTTTGATAGTTTTGTGTTAGAGAAATTTTAGGAATACCGAAGTAAAAATAATTTTTTTAATTTTGCAAATATTTTTTTATATTAAAAATTTAATTACTTGTAAAGGTCTTGGAAATATATTTTTAATTAAATATTAATTTTATGCAATTTTTATTAAAGAATTTGGCATGATTCACAAACAACACATCCAATTATTACGCATCGAATTTTACTATTCATTATTAAATTTTAATTTATGTACGAACAGCCCTGGACATTTTACTTATACTAACGAGGGCAGTAGCATGGCAGTGATGTATGTATTAAATTAGAAGAGAAAAAGAGAAAATTGTTTAAATTTTTCCTCTCTTACAAACATTCTCATTTAGCCGGCCGAATTTTATGCTTCCAAAATGACATAAATCAAAAATAGAGTTGGCTGCTCGTATAGGAAGGGAGTTAGGCAAAAGGAAGAGAATGTTCAGGGAAAATTGAAAGATTTAACCATTAATTAAAATCTTTGAAAATTGTAAGTTATATAACAGTACCTCCCTGAACAGTACTTTGTTGAACGGTATTGATAGCATATAATATATTTTCCTTATGTTTTCCTCAACATACATAGATAAATAGATTTCTGAATGTGACTAATGGAATTTGGTGAGACTACAATATCATTATTGAATGGTTGGTAAATTATAGTAACCTTACCAATCTGGTTAGAAAAGAGAGGAAATTAAATTTTTGACTCCATTCAGGTATTTATAAATGTAAGAAGAAGTCAACTGACTAAGGCCAAGCGAATGAAAATGTTTGAATGTAAAATTTTTGTATATTGTTTTTGTTGGATGTTGTACAGTATTTTGGAATAAGAATTTTAAGAAAGAAAGAATTTCTTGATTGTTTAATATTTTTGCAATTTCTCAGGATTTATTAAAAAAAGATCGGAATCACATATTACCGTTCTACATACATTTTTTTACTGTATGTACGCCTGGCCCATCTTTATCGAAGATTTATATTTTATATAAACTGTAATTATTCTCTGCAATGTCCTTCTTTAGACACGTATTAAAGAAACAAAAACTGCTTACACAATAATTTATTTAGTCTAAGAACATGACTTTTAAATAGTATAAGAAATCCGATTAGCATTGAAATAATATCTTAAAACTCATTAAATTATATGCAACAATAAATTAGCTTCTCAGTGACATTATACATTATATTGTCTTTTAAGTGGAGCCTTCACAACTACAATCCCTTATAATTTAATTCAATTTATTATATTAAATTTATGTTATTATAATAATAACGATTTTTTTATCTTCTATATTTTTCTTACAAAAAAAAGCAAGTAAAAATTAAATAGAATTTCCAATGTGTACCTTTGTAATGAAAGCATAATAAGATTTCTATTTTATCTCTAGTTCCCTTTAAAGCTACTACCACTATATATATATACAAAAACATATGTATGATTACATTCAACAAAATGAAAACGATTAAAAATTGATAATGGTGCAACAGGGAACAAAAAAATATTGCAAAAGCATAAAGGGAATGAACAAAAGCAAGAACTAAAATGTCAGCTATCTTCCACTTTCTATTCTAATAATATACAAGTATAAAAAAGAATAACTATAAAATAATATTTAAAGCTTTTAAGAAACTTCTATGCAATGAAAAAATAATATAAAAGATTAAAGAGATCTATTCTCTTATTAAATGGTTGGTCCAAATACATAAACAGTTCAGGGTTCACAATTGTTGTTTTCAGAAGTGCGAACATTAAAAAATAAATTAGATTTCAAAAACAGAACTACCTTGATTCATTTAATCTTAGAAATGCGTACAGTTTACTCGCACAAATGTGCGTTTTGTTTCTAAATGAGGAGGTTTAGATAGAACAAATGAAGTGATGCTATTTCTCAGTAGGGGGCCAGTAGATTATAATTGAGTAATAACAAATGCCAAAATTCTGCATTATATTTATTTAATATTTAAATTATTGCCCTCATGATTTATTTGGGTTTTTGTTAAATTTGTTTTGTTGTCATATTTAAAATTTGTGGTTATTAATAATATAGAATTCTCAGATGTTTTTCTGTAAACAGCATTAACTTAATTTAAAATGACACTCGCTCAAATTTGAATGACACATTTAATTATTATTATGATTGTTATTATATGAAAATGTGTCATATTTTTATGACATTAAGTCCTTATATTAGTTTAATTTGTTATTTTAATGCGGAATATTTTAAACGCATACAGCAAAAACAAAGATGTTTTTTTTTTTTTTCAAATTTCATTTTTCAAAATTGTAAATGCATAATATTATATAACACCATGTATGTTAGGTTCCTGCATATTTCATTTTGAAAATTAATTAGTTTAAATACTTTAAGCGCATACCGAAACCCTTCAATATCCAACCAACCAGATTTTAAACTCTGTAAAAGCTAACTGTTAAAGAAACGAATTAAAGTATAAGAAACAATTTCATTTGAACGAAAGAAATGTTTGAAATGTTCGAACCGAAGAAAAACTTGAAAGTGCGCCATCTACTGCTGAATAACGGTATTTAATTATTATATTCGAATTTCATAAGATGGTTCGGTAAATTTCAAATTTGACTTTATTATTCTAATCTATAATGAAATTTTAAATATTTTGAATAGCCTTGTGAATTTCAGTACGAAAAATATTTGTAAATTTGAATTTTTCTGTTACACACTTTTTCTGTAGCAGCAACCATTTTTGCTTTCCAATGGCTCTTATTATATTGCTTGCCAAGTTCAAATTTTAAGTTTATAGGAATTCCAAAGACCATACCAAGAGTGTTTTCGCAAAGCTCCTAAAAACACAAAACTCCTTCTGAAAGCATCTCGATTATAAACAGGCTTCCCCATTTGATGCTTGGATTTTCAGTTTCCTGCATACAAATACTTAAATATTTTTCTTTTTTTTGCAACTTATTTTTTGTTTTTGGCCCACCCTGAATTAAAATTATTTAACTTAACTTTTTTATCGATTTCAAAGAAGAAGAATAAATAAAAAGAAAAAAAAAAGTGTGGTGTTTAAGTACTGAAAATGCAAATTGAATTTAATGTGAATAAAAAAAAAATTTATTGTAATAATTTTCAGTATCTTGAAATGAAATTGAGTGCAAAAATAACATAAAAAGTAATGATGACTTTTAAATTTCCAAAAAAAAAAAACAGGAAATTACTTATGACAGTTTTGAATTTCTTTTAAAAGGGTTTAGTTAGGGAACACTTGAATTTTTTGATAGATTTTTAATACATCGTATTCGAATACACGCCTGGTGTAATTTGGGTATAATAAAAAATTTGATTTTGTACCTTTATATACAAATGTATGTTCTTACTATATACATATAGGTACTTAAGTTCGAGCCTAAGTATTTTTCATTTTATTGCGGACATTAAAGTTAAATTGAACTCAGTTTGTGAATTTATGGAAGAAATAATTTGTGATATTTGAGTAGACCCATTGGTAATTTGGTTATTTTAAACATTTCGAGTTTACAAGTAATTTTATAGTTGTGAGTCTTCGGGTGTCCGACCCAGATAAAAGGCTAAAATTTCTTAATTCCATAGTATGATAATTTATCACACATAACATTAGGGTTGTACACACATAGAAACCGTAATAATACGAGATTTCTATATTATAATTCCAATAATTTCTGAGATAATGCCAAATAACTTTTGGAGTTGTATGGCTGCTACCAGAAAGAGCCAAGACACATTGGCTCTACTAATATATTTACTTGTACGATATTTCAATATCACAACTCTCATAGTTTCTAAGATATATAGTCAAATAAATGTGGAAGTTGTATGGCTGTTAACCGAACCAATACCCCGATTATGTCCAATTTAAATAGAGCTCTGGCACTTACTACAATAAATCATTTCTGAAAATTTGGTGAACTTAGCTCAATTAGTTTTTGAGTTATCGCTGAGACCGTCGGATCATTATTTCTCAGCGTTACAAACGGTAAGGCGAATTTAGTATATGCTTCGAACATACGTTCGTACGAATATAATAATTTTTCTGTTAAAAAACAAAAGGAGAATTTGTCTTAAATTTCTTATACAAAACCCCGTAATTTAATGCTTCTATCACTCCCAAATATTGAATATCAGAAATATTTGGTACTCATTTAAATCAATTTCGGTATACTTTCAGTAAACTTACATTAATTGATTAAATTCACCTTTTCATTAATGAAGTCAATCCAACATAGCACTCTTCCTTTTTTTACATTTTCCCTTTGTATAAAATTTTACAATACTGGAAACGGCACCGTACCGTTACTGCTATCCAAAGAAAATTTGTGTTAACTTTTTGTTGTGTTAATTTCAGCCTATACTCCTATACAACAATTCCAAATTTTATAGGTATTCTTAGAATTTTTTTTATATCATACAACATACGAGTTCAAAATTATTTTACACGTCCCATGTACGTGTATGTGTTTATTGTTAAATTCCTGATAACTTTTATAAACTTTTAATAAAGTGATATGAAAAACAACGCACAAGTTGGGAAGTAAGAGGAGGAGAAAAAAAAATTAAATTAATTTGAAAATGTTTTTCTTAAAATTTTCATTGGAAAATGACATTCATTATTACTGAAAATTCTTGTATAAAAATCGGAGGAAAGACAACAATTTCTTCTGACATTTTTTTCATTTTCTATGTATAACAAGGAGCAAAAAACACAAATATCTTAAAAATACAAATAAAAAGAAAAAAGAAATAAATCATCTTGGATTATGAAACTTTTTCTAAAAATATCTTTTTTGACAAATGAAAACATTATCTGTTTTTCCAGCATGGGGGATAAAGTGGGGAAAAAATTTCGTTTTTTAAAGATAATTTTGGGAATAAAAGTTTTCGAGCTATGCTGTTTTTTTTTTTCGTTCTATACAACTTTTTCCTTTTATTAGCACGGGTTTTATTTTGGTTTCATCTCCATCTCGTGAATTCCTTCTAATGTTAATCTTCAAAAAAAAAAAATTTATAATGCGTCAATTATTTTAAATTTTATTTTTTTTATTCATTGCCGCATCTGCTCTTATTCTTATTCTATAATCAGATAAAAGTATAGAGCATCGTACTTTTAATTGCTGTTTTTATATGCAATAAAAGAATATTCTAAAGAAAATTTATATGAAAGTAGATGAAGAAGGTAAAATAAGTTGAGAAAATTGTGTTTCTTTAAGAAACTGATAACAAAAAAAAATTCTTTAAAGAAAATTAAAAGAATTTCATAAAAGGTGTCTCAAAATTTTAGTTGAATGATTTCCAGGACTTTAATTGGAATCAATGAATCATTAATGACATCACTAAAAATTGCATAGATTTAAAAAAAATTCAAAGTTAAAATTTTCAAAAGTGATTATTTTGCATTATTACGAAACCGTTTTGGGTTATATAATTCTTGCAAACCCATAGAATACGCTTATAAATCCAATTAAGGTGCCTTGTTTATGTGTACTAAAAACATATTAAAAATTTTATGATAACATAATTGTCTCTCACGAATGCTCTTGTGATTGCTTCTCATGCTACCAAATACATGGTAGGTAAACAGTTCAAATAATTATGGCAATTACTGTCTAGAAAAGCAATTTTAAGAACAATTTACTGATAATTGTTTCATACCTCGGTAGTGCAATTGGTAGAACATCCGCCTATAACATTGGTTCTAGTTCAGAGAGGAAAAAATTTTCAACTTTTCTATAGCTTGACGTGTTCCATTGACTACGTCATTTATCTGTTCTGGTATTTTAGTAACTTCTTCTATCGGTAACTTCTTCTATCGCGTACGATCTAGCGCTAACGTACTGTAGTTAGTCACTTCAATTTTTCTTAAATCTGCTTTTACCTACTTTTTGGCCTTCCCCTTGCCCTTTTTCCCTGTTCGCTTGATGTTCGAATTTCATTGTTTTCTAATTACATTTCACAAATTCTAAATAATTTAATATTTCAAAAAGAGACTTCAAAAAAGAATACTGACTGTATAATTTGTGGAATAAGGACAAATTTAAGGAGCGTGTATATAAGAAGATAAAATTTCTTTTTATTATTGTTATTTAGTTCAATGTAAATAACTTTTTCCCTTCTATATAAATTTCCAAATATCCTTGAAATTTCAAAACTTTTTAAAAATGTTATTCTTTGGAAATTTTATACTTTTTTGGTTGGGGTTTTTATAAGAAGTTATAAGAAGTTTTTTTTTTTTTTTTGGGTTAAGAAATTAAATCTAAATATAGGTTAGATTTTATAAAATAGGTTTTACATAATGTTAATTTTTAAGTTTTTCTTATTTATTATATAATTATGAGGTAAAAGTTTAATAATTTTTATAATTTAAATTTTCCTTTGAAATTTAATGAATTTTGTGAAAGAAATAGAAGAATTTAATTTAAAGTAGATCAATATATGTACATACATAGAAAATTTGTATCTAAAAACATTTTGTATGATTTCATACCGGATGTATGAAATTAATGAGAAATCATACATAATGTTAATTAAACCAAAAGTGTTTGATTGAAAAAATACAAAATGCTTAAGTACACGTGTAGTTTTAAGTAAGTTAACTATGGTTGCATTATGAGTATTTTAAAGAATATTGGTGCTTAATAAAATTATTAATAATTTTAAACGCTATTACATACAATTAAGTAGTGTAAATACTTCTAAAAACTAATAAATTTAGAATTATATAATAACCTTCTTGCAAAATGTTTAGAGTAAAACAGGACTATACCTTAATAGTTTGTAGAATTTGTATTCTATATAAGGCAATATTAGAAGGCATACACCATAAAGCGGTATGGCTTCTATTGCCTGGAAGTGAAACCTGGCACACAAATCAGGCTATCATTAATAATATTCGGGTATTCATAAATAATTGCCTCAGAAAGTTATGCGGAAGAATAATGTTGTGGGAGCTGGCAGGTGACTCGCGTCCACTTTGCTATAAATGAGAAAAAGGAAATGGCGCTGATTGGGGCATACGCCAAGAAGACCACAGGCTGCGATATCATGTTAAGCGTTAGAGTGAAATCTACTTGGTAAACGTAAAGTTAGAAGGAAGAAAATGACTCGGCGTCAAACAATAGACAAAGAAATCATCAAAAGCGGCAAAACATGAACACAAATAAAGCATTTAGCCGGCAATCGAATAAGATAAAGGGACTATGTGAGAGCTTAATGCTCCCAAAGGAGAAAATAAAATTTTTGGAGATATTTAAAAAAATCTTTTGCAAAACTTTAAACGCGTCTTTTGGCTAAACTAGAAGAGATAGAGCGATTTTAAGTGTTTTTTGTGATCACTGAGAATCCACAGCCAATATATGATAATAGGCTGTAGCAAAAATATTTTTGGAGATATTTAAAAAAATCTTTTGAGTGAATGAAGGAGAAAAGAAAAAAATCTCATTTATGAGAATAAGGTATGTGATATTTGAAAAAAAACACGAAAACATATCCTTTCAAATTACGAAACCTCCGCAGAATGAAAATGCAAAAAGGAGGTTTCCCTCTTAATTAGTTTTCGATATGATGGTACCATTTCATTTTACTGTCGAGAATTAATTCTAGATAATCAAAGTGAGTCATTTTTATACAACCTTCCTAAAATTCTAGAAGTACAGTATACTATTTCGGTAAAAATTAATAAGGTTCTAATTAAATGAATTTAATAGAATTTAAAAAATAATTTCATTTTGGAATTTATACACAATTTATTAAAATATTTATGAATTCTTTTTTGTATTTAATGCATAAACTTGCATCAATTCTTAATTAGTTGTTGACTTTTCAAATAGCTGCCATATATAATACTTGATTAGATAGAAAATTTTAATTAAAATAAAATTTAAAATCAAGTTCTTAAAAATTATTTTGTTCTATATTATTTATCTTATTGAAAATGTTAAAAAGAAAGTGGATTAATTAAAAGAGAGTACATAAAAAGTTATGAATTTCTTTTGATCATATAGAAAAATATTTTTAAATATTATTTATAACTTGTATTTGTGTTTATATGTGTGTATGTGTGTTATGTCTATAAATAATAAAAACGATTTTAATTGTTAACATTAAAATACATCTGCTTCTAGTATACCGTTTATAATACGTACAAGTGGTGTTAAACTGAAAAACACCGAATATTTATAAGAATAACTAATGGAAATTTCTTTATACAGCTGCAGAACAAATGGATGACGTAGTCAAAGGAGAGAGTTAAAGTACGAGTATTTATTAAAAAAATTTTTAAAAATTTTTAAAATTTAGTAAAAAATTTTTCTCCTCGAACTGTACTTGAACCGGTGACCTACCGCTTTCTACGCGGACGCTCTACTAACTGAGCTACAGGGGTATGAAAAACTTACCGGCAAATTGTTCTTCAGATTGCTTTATACTGTAAGTTTTTTGCTGAAGCCGGTACTGTAAGGGAGGTTATGTGAATCGACCAATTTCCTTGAAATTTGATATATAAAATTAGTGTGTTAAAAGAATGTGCCTATAATTTTTTTGGAATTCAGGAGTGAGTTCAGGGCACGGAAATCGAACTTGGGGCATTTTATTTTTTTTTTTCAAATTTATACAGAAATGGATGGAATCAATTAGGATGGAATTTCTTGAAAGTTAATATTTGACTTTTGGTTTCACTAAGGGAAACTCTACTAAGAGCCAAACTTTCATTTTTCTAGATATGTTAACTAAGAGCTTACTAATTTCTTTAAAATTGCAAAGGCATTTTCAATCATCTGTTTACTATCACTAAACTACAAAATTGTGGTTGTTTGGGTTCTGAATTAAAATTTTAGTAACATAAGATGACTCGGATATTAATAACATAAAAATATAATTTTGTTATATTCACCTTTCATCTCAAATTCATGTTGAATTCCATAAGAAATTTTAGAAAATATTAAAATTCTATTTGTAATCAAACGTTCCTCCTGCCGCATTACAAATTTCATAAATCGAATCATATCACAATTTTTTATTTATATTTTATCGAATTTGGTGTGGGTAAAATATGCAAATTATTTATAATGTTAAAAGTATATTAAACTAAATTAAACTTTTCACTTCATTTTAAAAGAAAAAAAATAGAAACACATTAAACTTTTTAACAAGATTTCAAGAATAGCAATTTTTTTTTTTCTTATAATTATTTTGTACAATTAAAAATGTTGTGCATTTCGTATTTAAGTACATTGTTCCAGAAATTCAATAGTGCATACCAAAACAGCAATAAAAATCATTTATTTTTTTTTTCTAACCATAAACACAACAACATCTTTCTTTTGTAGTGCGCTACTAATATCTTTAATTCTTTTGCACCAAAAAAATATCTTTTTTTTTTAAATTAAATGCGCGATTTTATTTAATAAAATAAAATATACACTTAGTTTTTGTTTTATAAGTAGTCATTTTTTTTTTGTCTACAACACTTCTTTTCTCTTATTAATAAAAAATTTATTGTGGAAAAAAAACAGAACGCTTTGTTTTTTCAACTAAACTCTATAAAGTGATAGTTATGCTGCTATATAGTTGTAGTTTAGATTGTGCTTCATAAAATATTTTAAATATAATAAAAATTATTCAAAGTTTTTTTTTTTTTTACAATAACTACAATATGCAATTACTCATGTGTATGTGAGCACATTTTCAATTGGAGAAATAAAACACATGCATTTTGTTTTCTGTTTAAAATTTATGAATTTTTAAATGAATTGCGGTTAAATGGAATTTAATAAATTTTATATAATTAAAATAGATGGTGTTTAAAAAATGTTCGAATAACATTGAAAAATAAAAAAAAGGTTCGAAGAGACAAACATATTCTACTACCTGCTTCTAGCGGTAACAAATTATAAATTTTAAGGCAATAATAAAGACAATAATATTCTTTTGACAATTAGTTCTAAACAAACTCAAATAGAAGTTTGGCCTATTTCTGGTGTTATGTTCGACCATTCCTATTCAGAATAAAATTATGCTTAAGAGAGTTATTTATCAATTTAAATGCTAGCACATATAGAGCTCTTTCTTACATATAAGTTATTAATACCGCTCGTATTATAGCATATCACTTAGATACCTAATAGGAAGCCCCTTTATAATTTTAATTGCTAATAAATTACATTTAATTTAGTCAGGACAGTTTGTGATGTCCATAAAGGATTCAAGTAAAATACATTCAACAAAACATAGGAACAAAAAAATTTGTAATTTCTCACAATGTGGTATTATTAAAAATTATAAAACTACAGGAAAACCATAGAGAAGATTTCAAAAGATCAAAAAGATTTTGTTTTATGTGTCCGTGTAAGAAATTGATTCTGAATAAACATATAGAAATTAATACATTCCGGTTGAAATTTATAAAATTGAACTAACTGTTATAATCGTATTATTAACCATATATTAATAACATATAAGATGTTAATTATAGCCTGCAACTGAAAATTAATTATCAAATTTTTAAACACATTTTGATTTTCCGTACATACTTATCACTATATTGCTTATCATATGTTAATAATTTTTCAGTTTACATATACATATGTATATATGCACATTAAACATTATAAATTTAGAACAATATTTTATTAAAAAGAAAATCTACTCAAAATCATTGATGCATTTCAAATAAAATGAAAAAAAAATTAAGAAAAACAGAAGAATAATGAAAAACTTTTCGATTTTCATATTATGTACGATTAAAATCAAATATTTTTGCAATTTTTATAATTAAAATTTTTTTGAAAAAAAAAAACAAAAAAAATTATTTCTTAAAAATGAAATTTATTTAATTCGTTATGAAGAAAATACGTCTGTCTATACCCATAAATTTTCCTAAAAATATTTAAGACTCTTTTGTATAACACAGAACACTCGCATTTGAAGTTCTAACAAAGATGCAATGCAATGACAGCATGTTTTAGTAGACTGCTACAAAAAGTATTCCGTTTTTGTTGGTACAACTGCAAAAAATCTTCTTTCAATTTCATAATCTAAATTAGTAGAAGAAAATTCACTATTGAGAGAATAGAGAGAAATATTATTGAAATTATACCAGAGTTTTCGTTGACAGCTCTGCTCTAGTAATTCTATATTGCAGTGTAGTTTTGAATTGACAGATCTTTCGAAATCAGAACTATAAATTGTTATACTATAAAAAGACTATAATATATTTTATTAATAAATAGCTTTCATATGAAAATATTACGGTTTTTTTTTTTAATTCACTTTAACTTCAGTTAAGTTACTCAAGTTACAAATTACAAAAAATTTTGATATGTAGCATTGTTTTGAGCTCGAAATATATGGATGCTAGCGACATCTCAGTTTTCATGGTAATTTTTAAAGCGTAATTATTTTTCTCTTCAATCATTAAGATCATATTACAATTTATTTTAAAAATATTACAATTTATTATAAAAAAAAAAATACAGAAAAAACTAATAAATTTTAAATTAATTTATTAAAATAATAAAAAACAAAAACATCTACATATACGAACAAATCCGAAATAAAAAAAAAATAAAAAAAAAAAAATAATTAAAAATGCGTGGTTTTATTTAAAATATTAAAAAAGAAAACTATTAACGGTTTCTTTACCTTTATAATCAAAATCTATTAATGTATATGAAATATAAGTAGGTAAAATTCGCTAAGAAAACAAGAAAAACTATCGGATGTTCGCGTTGCCAATTCGTTCATTTAATCATAAAAGATAACACTTTTTTTTTTTCTTACAATTTTTTTTCTATATTTAATTATTTCAACTATTGTTTTTCTTATACTAGATTCATAAAAAAAAATATTTTCTATTTTATGAATTATTGAATTTAGTATTTTTAGACTTAAGTATAAGAAATTAGAAAATAACCGCAATTATAAAAGAGAGTGGTGTACTCGTAGTTTTTGAGCAAAAAATAGAAAAAGAAATTTTTTATTTCTTTAATATTTTTTTTTTTTTTTTTTGTGATACAGTAGAGCTATATAGAGTGCATTATTATTATTTTGCATTTTTATTATTGAAATGCATGCAATATAGTCAATGAATATTTCAAGCTCCATATCCAATTTTTGCTCTTAATTAATTTTGTGTGAGAGTAATTGTTGCGTTCAGTTTATATTGTTTAATAAATATTTTCTTTTCTGTTTTTCTCAAAAAAAAAAACAAAAAAAAATTTAAACACAAAAAGATGAAAGAAAATTAATAAATAAAAGTTAGAAAAAAAAATAAAAAGAATAATAAAAATTAAAAGAAAACAAAAAACAAAAAAAAAAAACAAAAATCTAAGTCACGGATTTACGGTTATTATGAATAGTTTAATTAAAGATTTTGTACAATTCGGATCTTAAACTTGAAAATTCTTGTGTAAATATTTTATTTTTTTTTTTTTTGTTAACTCAAAATAGAAAATTTGAAAAAAGAAAATAAAACAAAATTTTGAAAATTATTCTATATTAAATAAAATTTTTAAATTTGAAAACAAAACAGAAAAAAAAGAATCCTTAAATAAAAACTATAAAAAAAAACAACAAAAAATCCATAAATCCTTTAACGAAATTTTCTATATATTTATATGTATATACTCGTATATATACAAAATATGTATGTAGTTAATAATATTAAATTGATTGTATTTATTGAAGAATAAAAGTGCGTTTATTAATTTTCAATAAAAAAAAAAATTTTTTTTTTTAAATACTAAATTATTAAATTTTTCCAATAAATTCAAAATTTTTGAAAAATTTCTTACCATAAATATTCAGTGGAATTTATATAATAAAATTTACTTTAAAATATAAAAATAATTTAAAAAAATTATGTGAAAATAATATTGTATTTTTAAATTATTACACACTTAATATGTACTATATGCGAATATCCTTTTCTATTATTAAAAATTTGGTTTTATAATGCGTATTTCCGATCCAAATACAAGTACACACAGAGAGAAATTCATCAAAAAATTGCATAAATATTATATGAATAATGTGGTTATTTGTATTGTAGACAAATGGTTGGGGAGAAATTAAAATTTAATATTAAATATTTTTTTGGTAGAGAGATGGAATTTTTATTTTAATCCAAATATATAGGGATCAAATGAAAGGATTATATAAAAATTACGGATAGTTCGGATATTGTATGAATTTAAAATAAATTACTTAAATAATATTATAGAATTTATGTTATTAAATTCAATTTATACTTATTATTTTTTAATTATGAAAATTAAAAATTTTTAAATTGAATTATAAGTGAATAATTTTTTGAAATAAAAAAAAAAACAAATTTGACAAATTCAATTAAAATTTCATTTTAAATATTTTAAAATTAATAATTTTGAAAGTATGAGCGAGTTAGTGTGAAAATTCAGTTGAAAAATTTATTATACATTTACCATTTCTAAAGTTTACAACATGAAATTTTCATGTTTTTCTCTAATTTGTTGCAATTCGTGTGAATCTTAATTACCTTCTTAATGTGAATATCACTTGAATCAACCTAACAATTTAATTTTATACTTTGTAAATGATCTTGTAGTAATAACTAAATTCCTTCTCCGGATATCGATTTCTTTTATTTTTGAAAATATTGAAAATTTTCTCTTTGATTTGGTGAATAATGTCTCATAATATCCTTATTTACATTCTCATTTTTAATAGATTTAGTTTGAATTTAAATTGCATAATTATTATTTGAATGTCTTGCAATAATTAATGTTTTCTTATATTTTTAAATTCAAATTATACGATATTTTTATGTTCAAACAATTAAAATGTTATTGGACTTAAAATACGATACTCATTTATAAAATTTATATAAGTAAAAAATTTTCAATTTTATGAACAAATACCTTTCAAATAATTATTAATTACAGAGCCGGATTAAATATTTATGGGACGCGGTGGGGAATCTGAAGATTACTGAAATTGACAAAAATTTTAATATAGACTAAACTAAAATATTGAATAAGTAGTAAATAAGCTCATCTTATCCTATATTTGAAAATTGTTTAACTAAATTGGAATTTAACAAAATTAAAATTTGGATTTTGAACGAGACTTGCAATTTGCAATGATATATATGGAACAAAATACAAAAATTTCCTAAAAATTAATTGAAAAAGTGAAATTGCTATATGTAAATACAATCTTTAAGAAATTCTAATTCTACTATTTAACCAGAAATCAATTTTTCTGGTTTGTGAGCAGAAATTTTCGATAAATTTTTAATTAAATACAGATTTTTAGAAATTCCCGATTTAATACATTAAAAAAAATACCCAAATGATTGAGCAATGTTTTGCTTCTTTCAACATTATTCGCTTTGCGCGATGACATTAAGCATTTAATGGAATATATTACCCCCGACAACTATTTTCAATTTCTTGCATAATTTCGGAGTCCTTCAGAATACAGTCTATTTGGCTACTAACTAAATTTAGTCTTAGTTTGTTGCTGAATATACAGAAATTTGTAAAAAATTTAATGTCGCAGAATTATACCTTGCATTAATTAATGTAAAAAATAATGCACTCCAAACACATTTTTCAAATGAAATTTAATTAATGAATCATAATTAAAATTAATTTAATTCATTATTTTTAATTCTATCAAAAAATTTATTTATTTTAATACCCGAACCAACATTTTAATAATAAATTTAATATTGAATTTTCATTCATTCAAATTCAATAAAATTTTAATTTTATGGTTTCAGTCACACTCAAAAATCATTTACTCGCTCATTTAGAATATTTGAGTTCAAGGATGAATTCATTAATTTTTGTTATTATTTTAGCAATAATTGAATTACATTATTTTAAATTTAATTAATTAATAAACTTTATTGGAAAAGAAAATACAAAAATTTTTATTTTATTTATGTATTTCTCTTTATTTTTTCTAGAAATTTTAATTGCATTCAATGTTTAATTGAATTTTATTTAAAATTGAATTATTTTTAATGAAACAAACATTACAATATTATTTTGTATAATACTATAATGTAGTTGCTAACAGATTTTAGATTAAAATTTAATAGAAAAAAATAAAATATTAAAAATTAATTAAAAATTTTTATACAAAATTAATAATGAGTGTTGCATGAAGAGCATTTTAAAATTTCTTGTTAATCAAACGAGCACATCAAATGAGCATTAATTGAATAATGATGAATATTTAAAAGAGAATTATAATTTTTTCGTAATGGTTGAAAGAGCATACGGATCATCATTGAATAAATTTAAAGAAATCATTCAAATAATTAAAAATTGGTTTTGAATTTTGAAAGTATATATTTAGATTAAAGTATATTTTTACATACATATTATAAGATATATTTATATATAACATATATTTTTACATACATATTGAATTATAATTGAAAGTTCTTTACAAAATAAAATAGATTTTTAAATATTCAGAAAAAAGAAAATTCTCTTGATATTCGATTTGTCCATTAATTAATTTTATGATACTTTAAATTCTCTTTGATGACAGATGATTATAAATTTATTTGTATCAATATATAATTTTATATATGCTTTAAATTTGCAGTATAATTACATTTTTTAATTAGCTGTTAATATCATACAAGTAATGAAATAAATTTAATAATTTCTGTAAAATATTAGGAATAATTTCGCGCATTAATTAATATTTGTTTGAAATTTGCGTTTAAACACAGTTGTAGAGACGACTATAACACAGTATACAGCGTAATTTGTGGAATACAGCGTAACTGTAATTTAATGTTACCCTATAGCAAAATGAATATGAAAATAGAGTTCGATGGAGAAGCTTTGGCTGGAAGTCGTATGCTCTCAAAGAAAGTACAGCAGTAAAAAGAAAATTTTAGCTTTATATGTCCGATGATCCGTCTCTTCATTTACACGTTTATCTCCATTCACAATGGTTTGAAATAAAAAATTGCAATTTCTTAAACAAATAAATTTTTCATAAAATATTCACCTATCATTTTCATCCTTCGTGTTACAAGAATTCACCGTTAAAAATCTGAAAATTACTGTTTTTGATGACTTATGATGTTGAAAACTTTGGAAATATTCCAATTTTACAAATATTGAATAATGATTGCAGTTTACTTAAAAATACTGAAAACACTATATGTGTTAGGATGTCAAATTACTTATTCCAATTAAGAGTTGCTTTCAACCAGTTTTCCAAATATTTTTCTTATATGATTTTTTTTCGAAACGGCAACTTAAAATGCTTGAAATTTTAGCAGGTTGTAGAGACAAATCTGGTTGTAAAACATTTATTTTCGTGGAGCAAATTTTGTTTCTATTATCTTTCCCTTCCCCGTTGTCATTTCTAAATTTCAATTATTAATTTCCGAAATATCGCTAATTCTATACTGAACCTCCAACAAAATAAAATGACTGAAAATATCAATTCATTAACTGTTTAAGTTCAATTTAAAAGTTATTTCTATTAGAAAATATTTTCAAATTTATTTATCCTAAAAGTATGCAATAAAATTTGGTTATACAAGAAGGTCATTTTAATTTGCGTGTACTTGAATATTTTCACTTTACTTTTACAGTGTTAGTTTCTAATTCCAATAAATGTATTTAAATCTGTTGTTTTACAAAATATTGCTTTTATTAACCGTATTTTCTTAAATACACAAACCCTTTTTCTACTTATCTCCCATTCATTAAAACCAAAATTATTCCGTTCTCATAATTTAATTTTTTTCTTACTTTTGCAAAAAGCAACACCCTCATCAATGTAAAGCAAACATTTTAAGACTATGAAAGGTTTCCTCCATTTATTTTTTAATTTCATGAAATTTTAATTTTTCCAAAAAAAAAAAAAAAAAATCTTAATGCATTTTTTTCTTTTGAAAACCAATTCATTTAGAAGTTTTATGAACGGATCTCGTTGCTTTCGACACTTTTTATATAAACTTGGAAAATTTATGTGTACCTTCAATAATAATTAACTATTCACCAGTTTTTTTTTTTTCATTTTTCGAATTCATAAAAATTCTGAAAAGGGTGCTTTTTTTTTCTATTTTTGTAAAGCGTTTGCAATTCAAAATTAAACTTTTTTTCTGTTTGCTCTTTTAATTTTTTTTTTACATTCTTTTTGTGACTTTCAAATGCTTTCACTATTATCACAGTTCCTTAAATTCCTTGTACATATCCTCTTTTTTCTCAATTTTTCTTTTATATACGTAGCATACTTTATGAATTAGAGTTTTTAAAAGATATTCGTTTGTGGTGAGCCAGAAGAAAAAACTGATTTTTTTTTTGTTTGGCGTGTGTTCGTAGTTTTTGTATATGAGATTGGAGAATTTATACAATTAAATTTTTGGAATTATTCCAATTTATTCAGTTAATAAAAAGGAAAGGAAAAAAAAATGTTTAATTTATGACTTGAAATGTAACTTATTCAGCAAAACAGTATGGTATCAAATCAATATATTGAGGGTTTTCATATAAGTTATATTATATGAAACTGGTAAACTCACTTATTTAGAAAATGTGTAAATTATGACCAAACTCATGAATGATATATGGAATAGATGTAAAATATAGAATTGTTCAACCATAAATCCCTGCAAATATTAAATTTTTGAATGCCTTAGTTTTGCTTGAAAACATTTATAGGCATAAAATAAAATATTGCCCTTTAAATTTATTTGAATTAAAAATAAAACTATTATTGTACATAATTTTTGCATTTTCAAAATTGAGCGCCTATTTTCGTTAATCTGATAAAAAATCGCTCAATCTTTAAATTCGCTCAGTCTTAAAATTCGCTCAGTCTTAAAATTTGCTCGATTAAATTAAGTCGAACATTTAAAATATAAAATTTGAAAAAATTTCAGCTCTCTAACTATCATTTTGGAACTAATTGAGACTTTCAAATTATGATAAACTACGAGTATCAATTAAACTATAGCAAATATGATCTTGAAATAAAATAAAGATACAGTAAAATAGGCTTTGACCGTTGTTTCTTGTGACTACAGAATTTCCTATTATTATGTCATAAGTTATCACTTATCAATTCGGTTCGTATCAAAAATAGATTTAAGGCTTCACTATAGAATTATGTTTCTATGTTTTAATTGTTATCATTGCACAAAATGTTACAATGAATGTACATATTTAGAAAGAATTTAGTAAAAGGAATTTTAAAGAATCTTAGCTTTTCTTATGGCGGTAAAATGAAAGCTATATAAACTATCACTATCGTAGTAAATGTTGAGCATAACCATTCTCGACCATTAATAAATCACATATTTGCCCAAAATTTGTGATTTCTTCGTAATATGTAAAAGTGTTAATGCAGATCAACCAAAAATCAGCTAAGAATTTGACTACATTTTCTCTCTTTTTAAACAACTCATTTTTAGATAATTTCAACAATTTGAAATTTTCCACATCTCTCCAACACTATAAACAATAAATGAGGTGGCAACTACCTTTATTTTTGTTATACATTTTAATTGTATATGTTTGTAAATAATACAAAAGTGTTATTAACCAATTGTTTATTGTTATTATTATTATTAAGCTATATAATTAAATGAAATGAATAACATTAAAAATTTCAATAAAATAATTTTGTGTATAAAATAAATAGCTACTCTTAAATGAAAATAATATCATGATTAAAATATAAATTTAACCCGAAATTCTTAATTAATGGTACACACAGTTATTATTATTATTTTTATCTATGACATTAAAATTAATATTTTTTTAAAAATATAATAAATATGATAATTAAAATAAAAATATAATTAATTTCTTTTTTGTATTATATTTTATTTAAAGCCTTTTTAAATATCCTGATAATAAATAATTCATTAAAACGAAAAATCACCTTTCTTCGTTCATTTTATAATTTAATTAAAAGAAAAGAGACAAAATTTAACTGAAAAGGAAAGCTACAAAATTTAATAATTATACATACATACATTCATATAGTCATATACATAAATTAAATATTTCGTTTCATATCCACTATGTACCTTTAATTTAATACCATATATAAGACCTATAGTATTAAAAATTGTTTTAACTTGTTCAGCCAATTTTATTATTCACTAACAATAAAAGGATTTCCTTAATGACGTTAGGTGCTTCATAATAAAATATAAGACTTTTGAAAAAAAAAATTTAAGTTTTACAACATAATAATTTTATAAATCCATTTTATGTTCATGTTATAAAAATTATTTCAGTTTTTTAAGTTGTTCTTCTTGTTGTTTCACTAAAATATTCACTTTAATGTTATGTAGAGTCTTTTTACATAACTACATTTTTTTATAGTGTACTATATGTCGTTTATATGAGTAGATAAAATTGAATTTTCGACAATATATTTTTAGTATTTTTAATTGTACAATTTACACGTACATTTTTAGTACAATTTCTGAAAAAATTTCAAAAAAATTTGCTGATTATTTTATTTTATTAGTCTGTCCGTCTGTTTGCTAACAAAATTCTTACAATCTCCAAGGTTGGAGGCTGAAATTTTATACATATACAAATTTCTCTTTGCGAGAATCATATTTCTCTAAACTAAAAGAAAGGTTTTTATACCGTCCTACACCGTTCTTAATGTCTTAAAAATTCTATTTTTTAGAAGAAAACAACATAGGTATACAGAATGACAAAATAGTCTTTGAATTGAACATTAGAAGAAAACTTTTTCTACCTCCATAACTTTTCTAGTCATCGCCTCTCAAAATTTAATTAATTTCGTAAATCAGCACCTTGTTTCGTCGAAACCATTAAGTGTTTTTAGGAAATTTCTGTAACCTGTTAGTTGTGTACTTTTCATTCAGAACAGTGTTTATAATTATTTACCACCAAATTATGTTAACACTTCTTCTAATATTTTATTGTCTCATCCTAAACGTATGCAATATTTATATTTATTGAATTTTTGTACTATTAATGGAACCAATTCAAGTAAAAGACCGAATTTTCACCAGTTTTTTTAAAATCTTTGACTTGTTTAAGGGAAAAGTGCTACTTTACAAACTATGCATTTGATTCGAATTTATTGTTAAATTTTCTTTTCCCTCACACATTATTTTCTTTATGAAAATTAAAATTGCAATGACAATTGATTTTGAATAAAAAACTAAAGTGGAAAGAATATTTCATGTATACTTGAATAACATAATAAAATGGCGAAATTAAAATATGAAATATTAAAAAAATAAAATTGAATTTTAATTAAAATATAAAAATTCATTGAAAATTATTTTATTTTTAATTTTTCATTTCATGTGTTCATTTGTGCAGGAGGGCATGTTATGAGGATTTTTTTCATGTAAATGGAATCTCGATAATTTTCGTTATTTTGGTTTTAATTGGGACTATATACGAGAATTCCAAAAGGAATTGAAGAATTTTTTTTTTTCAATTAATCTTTAATTTTTGTTGTAATAATTTCATAGTTTAACAGGAAATTGGGAATATATTCAACAACAGTATAGTTTGCTTGCCTTTTCGCGATTGACGAATTCCACGAATTTTTTGAGATTATTATTGTCCAATATAGACGTATTATTAATTTCTTAATGCCATGAATTCTGGATATAAAAGCTTCCTTTTATCTTATCTTCTAAAAAAAATCAATTATATTAAGCGTTTTTCATTTAAAATTTTAAAAGTTTTCCATAAACAGCTGATGATAATTTAAAGGCATGTAATAAATCCAGACTTAAATTGTCTAATTTTTCTTTCAATTAAGTTCTCTTAAAAGTACTCAAACAATTTCATTGCAGTTTTTACTGCAAAATTTCTTAAAATTTTCTTTTAACATCAAACACTTTAAAATTTTAAAATTTTTTTAGTAAAAAACTTGGATATCCTTAAAAATATTTCAAACTGAATTTTCATATACACAGACTTATGTTGAAGCGGATAATGGAGCGCATTTTTAAATTTCAGATTTTATAAAAAAAAACAAAATTACATTTACTTTCAAGAGAAAAAAAATTTCAAAATAAACAGGAAATAAAACATAAAATTGGCAGGATTCCAAAAACTTATGAAACCTGATTTAAGAAAAATATATAGAAAAGGATCAAATTTTAAAAAGAAAATAATATTATAATCTTTAAAAAAAAAAGACAGAAAACACATATAAAAAAAAAATTCCTGAGAAGAAACTATAGAATTTCTAATTTGGAGAAAAAATTTCTGACATTGGTACGAGTATATAAAAAATATCCGTGATTTTTAAAAAAGGAACAAAAATTTAGCTAATGTCCTTAAATTTTATACAAGTACATAAAAATTATTTTCTAGGACATTAACTTCATTTATACTTAAAAAAGAACAAAACTATTGCAAATAAACCTTGTTAAAAATTTAAAGATTTCTAAACAATTTTGTGTATAAAATAGTTTGCCAAAATAGGTTCTGGACAAAGTCACAGTTTATGTTATGGCGGGACAATTGGAATTAATGGATACTTTCGAAATTCACAAACGCGCAAAGATAAAAGGTAAGTGAATGATTTTTTTAATTAATAGTGCTTATTTATTTAATGTAGGTTTTAAATTAATTAGAATTTCTTAATAAATTAAATAATTTTATTTTTTCTTTGGTTTTGTAAACTTAATCTACAAATGAACCGTAATGTAAATGAGGGCCGGAATATTTTTCAATTAATTTGTAAATCAATTTGCTTCCTTTGTTCCAAAAATTCATCTAAATATTTTAGATTTAATTTTCCTATAAAAGAATTCTAAATCAGCATAAATTCTTGTACTCTGCATTTATGACGTCACGACGCCAATTCTGTTCATAAGTTTTTGTTTGTTTCCTTTCCGAAACAGAATATATTTTCGAATTTTCGTTTTCACAACTTTTTGTTTTTATGCTTTTTTTAAGTTTTTTTAAGTTTATTATTGCTTTTAAGTTTAATACTAAGTTTATTATTGTTGGATATGAGGTTGCGCATTCACCGCTTAACTTCATATCCAACACAGTCCCAGATCTAGCATTTATGCAAAGTAAGCATTTGCAATGAGTGCTGAAAGTTCAATTCCAGGCTTTAATTCTATGAATAATCTTGCATTCAGCATGATAAAATTACAAGAGTGAGAGTTATTACGAGGAATGTATAATATTTATTGCATTTTATTCGTTGCTTTGAAAGAGGGGCATTTTCTGGTAACCGTGAAGGGCGCCAAAAAAAGCAGAACCGGGACTGATCCAACATTACAATAATCTTTACCAATTAAGTTTGCTTTAAATAGAAAGACAAAAACCATTTCAATTTTTTTTGCATTAACAACTTTACAATAATTTGCAGATTAAAAAAGAAAAACAACACTATCAGATTTAAAAAAAAAACTTGATTTAAAAGTTTTTGTAAAAATTAAATTTTTTTGGTACGAAAATTGGTTAAATATTTTTACCAGAATAAAAAACTTTATTTTTACCATTTCAACAAAAAAAAAAAACTTCCAATAAAAATAAATGAAATTACAATTTTATTAAACAAAATTCATTAATTTTTTCCATTTATTTACTTGTGCATAACTTTGGTTGCTCTTTAGTTTCGGAGGCAATATATGCAAATATAGGTTTTCCATTTCGAATAGAGTAAGGAGAAACTTCGGATATAATTTACTATTAGCGTGTTGAGGCTACGAAAAATAAAAAAGTCAACGAAAGGCTAAATTAAAGGAATGTCTTCTTTAATGTTTTTATTTTATCTGGAGTAAACTTTTCGTGGCAATCCCCTTGAAAAACTTCATAACAAACCCGGACATCGAAATTGTAACTATACACTCATTTATAAGCTGAATTCTGCATTAATATCGTATTATTTTAATACCGATCTCAGGGAAACGCAAGTAAAGCAATATTTCTTGCTCCTTGTGAAAAATTAAGAGAAACAAATACCAAAAAAAACTTTTGTTTCATTATACCATAGATAGAGTATATAATAATATAAGAGAATATATTGCATATCCATTCAAGATATTTTTTTAAATTCTCTTATTTTCTCTCATAAATTTTTATTCAAATATTCGGTTTGATGAATAATTTTTGCTCTTAAATAAGGGTTTTCAATATTTCATTTTTTAAAATTAGAAACGAAAAACTTTTAAAGCTATAAGCTCTATGTAATTATGGAATTTTCAAAACTATCTTGTTCTAATTTTAAATACCTGAAAAATCGTATAACCCTATACTGTGTGGTTAGAAATTAGATTTACGTATTTGCTTAATTATAGAATGTCTTCCTTGTATTTAATTATTTTTTCTATATCTTGTTATACAAAAAGTGAAAATCCAATTTAGTATCTTAAAGTTGACAAAACTTTAATTATTTCAATATAATTGGAAAATTTTTAATTTAGAATTTTATTTAAAAAAAAAAATAAAATTTCAATGAAATTAAAATCTTTTTTTAAAAAGAAACTTTAATGCAGAAACTGTGCGAATGATTGAGACGAAAGTTTTTATTTTTATATTTTAATTCAGATTCATATTCAGATCCATGAACATTATATTTAACTTTTATTTATTCATTTGTTTGTGTTAGAATTTTATTTCTGTATAAATTCACCGGAATATACCAGGGAATTATTGTTGTTAAAATATTTATTTCACAATTATTGCAAAGTAATCAAAAATAACACAAACTACAAATATTTTACTTGTATTTATTCAAAATTATGTGGAAAATATGCAAATACATTGCATACAATTCCAGAATATTCTGAATTTAAAATTTAAAATTGAGAAGATTAAAAATAAAGGGGAAAAAAAAACCAATTAAATAATTTCCCAAAAAAAAAATTTTTTTTATGCATTTATGAAAAATAAACGTTTTAATTTTTTTTTAATAATAATTTACATGTCACACACACATATATGATGTAATTAATTTACAGTTATAATTGAGCGATTAAAATGAATTTATTAAATTGAACTCTTAGCATATTTCGAGTGCAGCAAATTTAAGGCATTAAAAAAAAAAAGAACCAAAAAGTTTCTTCCACTATATTGTTGATTTTAATTCTGTGCAATGAACGGAAATTCGGAGGCTATATATAATCAAAGATCTTACAAGATCTTACCCATACCTAGAGTATTTAAAAGATTACTCCTCCTCGCTTGACATTATATTTGTGTAGGAAATATTCAAACTATTTTGAAAGTAATTTATTTAGTTCATTTTTGCTCTGATTTATTTTTAGCCATTCGTTGACAACTGAACCATGCTTGATCCATGAAATATTGAGTTTTTCTTTTGTAACTTTTCTACTTTTTTGATTAATTATTATTTTCAGTATTTGACAATCATAATTTCCAGTATCTGTGGGCGTTTGACACTCCCTACTGCACCAACCTATTAGAAGGGCCTTGTTGAGGCGAGCAATCATATTTACATTTAATTTATTCACCTGTACCGTCCACAGGGATAAAATTTGACTAAAGCTCCATTTACATAATACACAAAGAAAAGTATTTCGAATCTAGATTTCGGCCTCCAAGGAAAGCCTACCTCAACTATTTTTTATGCATATAAAAATCAGATAATCAATTTATTGAAAAATATTACGGACTCAAACTGAAATTTTGCCCTTTCCTGTTCATATACAAAAATGGCTTAAATTTTTGACTGACAAAAATTCTGCTAAAAAGTAAAATTTTTGCTTCTTTCTTTTGAGTTGATTAACTTTGTTTCTTTTGCTCTTAATTTTGTAAATTGCAATTATATAACATAATAGTTATAAAATTAAAAAATTTATAAAAAACTATACGAACTTTTTTTTTTCCTGTAAATCTCTAAGCATCTTAAACATTCTTGTTTTTCTTCTTTAATTTTTAATCATAATTTGAGAAATAGTTATTTTAACTGCACTAATATACTAAAGCAGTTGAGCTTGGATAAGGAAACCTTACAAATTCTCATGATACTTCAATTATTTGTAAAGTATGGAACGAATGTTCACCGATTGCAATTTTCCTGTTCGTTTTTCCTGCAATTTTACGGTTTCTGTTAATATATTTAATTTTTACATGCAGTTTAAAAATGTCCTAAAATAGAGAAGCAAGTTGAGGCAGGAATTTTAATTGAACTTATAGAAAACAACGAAACTCTGGGTATATGTAATTTTATTGTTTGAACTTACAATTAACTATAAAAATACGTTCTTTATACTGGAAGTTTCCTACTGTTATATTTATTAAATATTATCTAAAAACAATTTCTTATCCAGATTCCACTGTTTATTCATATAAATTATTCACAACAATATCCTGATATCCAAAAAAACCGAAAAAAAATTTGATTTCGTCCTTACAGAACGCTTTTTAATAAAATATTTTTTTTATTAAAATGTTTGTTATTTTTTTTTTTAGAGTTACCAGAGGTCTTTTTTTTTAATTTTCGCATTTTTCTTATATAATTGAACTGAACTTGAAAAAGAATAATTAATCTTAATTTCTGGATACAACTGTAGAACAGATGAATATTAAAGTAAAGTAATCAAAGTAAAGAGTCAAGGCAGAAAAATTTTATTAAAAAAATGTTTTCTTCTCGAACTGAACTCTATACCAACTGAGCTACAAAGGCATTAAAAAATTACCGGAAAATTATTCTTCACATTGATTTCAATCTGCATGATTATCAAGCATTATCACAAGAACATATAAATAGGTATTGTGCTTATTACACTAATAATAGAACTTTATTCTTTTATATTGAGTACTTTGCAGTAGGGTCTATAAGTCATAAAATTATAAGCAATTATATTTGATCTAGGCTTTAAAATACCAAAAACCCAAAAAAAATTCATGAAATCTTCAAAACAGTTTGGCAACACTTGCGTTATTTATATAAGGTAAAACACAAAAAAAAACAACAATTTAAATGACTTGTGAACTTTTGGAATGTAAAGGAATTCAGTTGTCGTCTTTTTGTAAGGATTTTGGAAAATATTTGAAAATTTACTGTCGCCATGATTAAGTCCTTTGACAATTTTTCTATTTATTCAAGTTTTCTTTTTCTTTAATTTTATTTTTTCTCATAAAATTATTTTATTTTTCTTAATCTTTTTCATTAAAAAAAATATGGCCATAGAAATATAAAAAGTTATTTTAATCCCCAGTTTCAGTTCAGCAAAAAAAAATAAAAAAAAAACAATATTTGAGATTTCAGGTAGGTTAAGGGATAAAATTATTCAGTAAAAAAAAATAAGCAAAAAAAAACGTGAAAAAAAAAATATTTTTTTGAAGCCCCTTAAAGGTTTATTTTTGTTGTTTTTTTTTGTATTAAGATTTTCTCTTTTTTTGGCATTCTTTAAGGATTTTATTGGAAAATGTTTATGAATTTTTTTTTCTGTGTTCTCCTTATTTCCCCCTCCCACTCCCTCCCATTACCTTCTGGTTTTGTTTAGTCAAAAGGAGAATGCCAATAAAATGAAGTTTTTGTTTTTTTTTTGAAAAAAGTTTCAAAATTAAATTTTATACCTTTGCTTTATTCAATGTATTCAATTTCTATATGTAAAAAAATTCGTGTAAAGCTATTTAAAAGTTTGTATGCCATAGCATTTATTATTCATTTATATTTGCATTAGGCGGGCGTGTCATAGTAATAATGAAACATTATACATATTGGACAATATACGTGAAGATTTGTCCCGTTTATAATGAACTATTGCAACATTGCTCACTTAAAGTGATTTTCAATATGTTGGAAAATTTAACAGTTGCAAATCTTAATTTATATAAATTGAGCGTTAACATTGAGAGAATTAATTTTATAACATAAGAGTAAAAATTAATTAATTTAAAACGCAGAGAATTTTATATTAATTTTAATTATTAAAATATTGCGGCCATCTATCGAGATAAATAAATTTCTAATTATTGCATTTACTCTTTTATTTATTTACATTTTTTTTATTTAATAACAGAAGAGAGTATTATTGTTCACTCTCTTTTGTTTTAATGCCAATGTTGAATTATAAGCATCAATAATATTTAATACTCAATGGTCGACGGTAACATTCAATATATTCGAAATCAATTGTAAAACGGAACAACAGGTCCGTCTGTAAAGGATGCATATAAAAACACTAATAGTTTTTAATAATTTTATAAATTATTCACAAATATTGACTGAAACAAATGTTCACCTTTATTACAGGTAGAAAATTTTGAATGGAATGCGAAAAATGTAAAAGTAAAAATTTTTCGTAAAGGTGTTTATTATGAGATTTTTATTGCCCTTATTAAAAAAATTGTTGCCCTTATTAAAAAAATATTGAAAAAAATTATTGGAAAAAAAAACTGGAGATAAACGTAAATTGTGCAAAATTATAATGCAGGTGTTACAATTTCCTCTCTCTTTTGTTTTCATTTTCAAATTGAATAACCTGAACTGAAATAACACTATAAATATATGATCATACTCGTATACACACATAAAAATATTAAATTTTTTTTTTTATTAAATAAAGGATAATATGTGAATTGTTGTAATTGATGTAGGGATGCTTGTTTTAAATATTCATTCATTTACAGTACTTTAATATTTTAAAAATTTCAATATTAAACATTGTAAAATGATTGAAAATCATTTTAAATTGATTATATAATATTGTAAATAATGTTATCGGATTATTGAGAATCAGAAATAATATTATTCAATATAAATTTCAATTTTATATGTTTTAAATTACTTGCTACTTGCTACTTTATTTTTAATAAATCTGGATACAAAAGATGAAATATGGTGTTAAATTTAAAATATGATGAAAATGTTACAATTTATTTTTACATAATTCATATAGTATTGAATTTTATTAATGTATTTTTGGATCGGATTGAAAACACTATGGTTTCAATAAATTTAATGGAGTAAAATTCGCAACAACTTTAATATTAAAATTGAAAACAAAAATATATTGTTTATGGTGTTATAATTGAAATAATATAAATATATTAAAATAATATAAATTTTCTAATAAGAAATAATTATGTGAATAAATAAGTAAATATAAATAATGTTGGGTTAAGCAAATGGTTTGTAATCTAGTACTTTTTCCCTTCAATAAGTGAAAATACTGCATTTAAAAACAATCTATTGCTATTAAAATTACATAGTACATTTTTGTATTAAAATACATTACTAAAATTACTTTCATTCATATTGGAATATATTTAAAAAATTGCATATATTTAGGATGAGCAGTGTATGCAATTTTAGAAACAAAACAATTAGTACTCAAATTTAAGGCTTATTTGCGAGACTTAAGAAAAATAATTATATTTTTCAATGTTATGATATTTACCGTTAGCTCTCTGCATTTATAGAAATTTGGAAAAGCTTGACGTTTCGGAAATATAAGGTGTCAAAAAACCAAATTTTGGAAATTTCGAGAGGCGACAACTTTAGAACAACTTTAGATCCACGGACGGACAGACGGACGGATGGACGATAGATGAACGGACGTATGGCCGGACAAGTGAAATCAATAAGAACTTTTTTTTTTGGAAAAGTGTTAAAAATGAATCTTGTTTAGTCTCCAAAAGTGTAGAGTAATATCAGATTTGGCACACTATTTTCGTTTGTCTTAATATTGCTCGCATTATAAAATTAAAATCGCTTATAGTAATTAACAATTTAAATTTCATACGTACACCAAATTCTTTACGGTTATTCTTGAATAAAGGAATTCATTTCAAAGTTTTTAATTAATTTGAACAAAAATTTTTATCAAGTTATAAAACTTTTTAATTATAAAAATGCCATATAAATTATAATCATGGCATTATTCAAATATTTTAATTATTTAAACACATAGCTAAACCTACAAGAAAATTACTGCTGCAGTAAATATCTCTATATTATATCTCTATATATATTGTTATATTTCTAAATAGATCGTAAATAATATCGTTTTCATGCAAAATTTTTACACTTTTACATTTCATAATATTTACCGCTCCTAAAAAATAAGAAAATTTATGGTAACTAAAACTTTCAAATAATTCAAAATAAAAAAATTATAATTTCTTTATAGTGAAAGGATATTCATATAAATATATGTATGTATATATATTTAAAAATAATTATGTAATTATTTACTTACTAACAAATATGTAGAATAATTTAAAATCGCTATATAAATACCTCTCATATATTTTAAAAATAAATTAATTACCCAATGTCATTTAGTCAACAATAGCATAAAATAATTAATGTTTTTAAAAAGGATATTCTGTATTTATATGTGTATATTGAAGAAATTTTAATTATTACAAAAATACCATTGGAGGGAAAACTTAATAGTATTATGATAGCGAAATTTTCAATGATATTATACTTAATAGGTCTTGTTGATTTAGTCGAGCATAATAAATTCATGTATTTATACTCAAGAAATCTTATCCTTATGCTGTTTCTTTTACATATATATACATACATTATATAATTATATTAATATAGGATATAATATTTGCTTGATTTGACTTCAAACAAGTTCAGTTGTTAGAGGACTAAAGTGTTATTTGAGGGATTAAGAAATTTATATTCATACATTTTAGAGTGACCAGAATTATTTTTTAATTTTAAATTTTCACTGCATGTTCAGAATTAAGGCCTTTATTTTAATAATAGATAGGAATTTCAGATAGAATTTAAAACAAGTTTAAAGAAAGATTTTTACATTCTCGTTTTACTATTTTAACTCTAAAGCTAATAAATTTATTTCATATTTTTTTTCAATGTTGTCTAACTTAATTGATTTACTGACCCACAAACTAATTAGAATAAAGAAAAAAAATTTAAAACTTTCACAAAAATTGCATAAGCTAAGGAGGAAAACAATAAATAAATACAAATTAAAAGAAAAAAAATCATTCCGAACACATTGCATGCAACAGGGAAGGTTATGTGATAGAACCGAAATTTCTCATGTCGAGTTTCTGGTGGAAATGCACTTCTCCGTGGTATGGAAGCGTAAACAAAATAGTTTTAGAGAGATGTCTGAAGATCTGTCAGTCTATTTCTCTAGAACCGTATCTCAATTTCGATTCAAAGGATTCACGTGAAAATTTTATATATTTTGGTTATTTCACGGTTTGATGAACATATTATGATCTCAGGAATAAAATCTATACTACAGATCAACTTTACATTTTTCATAATTTTTGAGAATTGATTCAACAAATTTTCGTGAAATTTAATATTATGAAATTTGTTCGGTAACACGAGAAACCACTCAACTTTTGGAAGAAATCAAGTACCAGCAACTGAATGTTTATAACAAGCCAACTTAAGATTTTTACGCGTATAAGGAGAAATATTCATCCGATTTTCTTAAAATTTAATATGTATGTGAATTTTTGCTGTTAGAACAATGAAATTACAAAATTTTTAAGAATACCAGAGCTCAGAAATTGAATTCTCACTACGAGTCGATCTTACATTCCGTCGAAATTTGTTGAAATATAATTTTTTAGTTTAGTTTGGCACCATAAGTAACTGACGTACTTTTCAGGCAATTCAGGTGACATTTATGTCATTAAGTGAAACTCTGTTAAGAGCTAAATTGACATTTTTCTAGTTAAAAGCTTGCTAACTTTCTTAAATACATTGCGGTCGGTTATGTGCTGATCCCATCAGATTTTTTTTATTGCATTACAAATGGCGTGTTTTTTAATTATTTTGTATGAAATTTTTTAAATTAATTTGAGTTCAACTTTAAAAGCACAATATTTGAATGGAATTTCTTTTTTCGTTTTTTACTCTATGTAGCTATTTGCATTTTTAAGGAGTTTTCTAAAAAAAAATGTTATAAAATTTAATTATAAAAATAACATGCTAAAAGTTTTTGTGTCTTTTAAACAATTAATTTGTGAAATTTTACTGTATAATAAAGCCATTTTGTTTAAGTGTTAAAGATCTCTTGGGTGCCAAAAATATAAAGCAGAACCAGTCGATTGAACTTTTTGATTTTTTTTTTTGGAATTTTTATAAAGTAATGTTAATGGCACTTGTAAATTTACACCATTAAAAAAATCAAAAATTAATGGGGTAAATAATTTTTTTATATTTTCAAATTTAGTTCATTAAAATATGTTGTGGCTATATGAAGTTGTTTTTAAGAACTTATATTTAAAATTTGTAATGATAACTGCATTTTATTCTAAATATTTAAATTGACTATTATATGTGACTCAAATATGGAATATGTGCTGTAGTCATGCAGAAAATTTTAATTTGTTATATATGTAAAAATTTCAGCATTCCAAATAGTTAGTATTAGTTATTTTTAGCTAGTAAGGAGAGAGTTTTCTTCAAATTTATAAGAAAATTTTTTTTGTACTATTGTGCTGAATGAAAAAATTCAATATAAAGAATAGGAAAACTGATTTGAAAACGGACAAATGCAGTTAAATTGAGACAATAAGAATTTTAATTTGAAAAGTAATGCCATTTATCAGGCCACCAAGCTCAGAGAATAAATCAAAATGGGTGTCGGATATTCAAAAATTTAACAAAACAAATTAAGAAATATTTCATTCGGAATACTTCGAAACCATAAAACATTAAGTATTGCTTTTGTAACCTGCTCAGTTGGCTATATTTCGGAAAATAATTTGAGCTTGGAAGCATGATACATGCAATTATTTAAAATTTATGAAAAATATAAATTTTAATTAAAAATTTGGGAGACCTATTCATGTTCAATTTCTAAAAATATTATATGGAATTTGCATTATTGACTAAATATTTTCAATATTCGGAAACTTAATGGTTTGCCTTTATATAATATCTTAGAAAATATATGAAAAATATTTTTTTTATACCCTGCACTTCGTGAAGGGTATATTAACTTTGGTATGGAGTTTGTAACTACTTGAAGGAGTCATCTGCGGTATGGACATATATATATATTCTTGCTCAGCGTAAAATTCTGCGTCGATTTAGACATGTCCTTCCGTCCGTCCGTCCGTCCGTCCGTCCATCCGTCCGTCCGTCCGTCCGTCCGATCACACGATAACTCAAAAACGAATAATGCAATCGACACCAAACTTTCACAAGTTTTTTCTTTTGTGCCAAGGACGAACCCTATTGTTATTGGACTAAGTCGGACAACGGGTTCGGGTAGCTGCCATACAACTCCAAGAGTTTATTTTAAATATTTCAAAAACTAATAAAGCTATAAATATAAAATTTTGTATACGTGTGTCCAATTATATTCTACACATGCTTTAAAAATTATAATGGGATAGCTGCACCGGTTCGGGTGGCTGCCATACAACTCCAACGGCAAATTTTTTATATTCGGCAAAATAATAAAGTCAGATTCATGAAACTTGGCAGTCATGTGTCCAATTATAGGTCATATATATTTGCAAAGTTTTAGAGGAATTGCTTGACAGGTTCGGGTATCTGCCATACAACTCCAGAAGCTAATTTTAAATATTTGGAAAAATAATAAAGTCAGATTCATGAAACTTGGCAGTCATGTGTCCAATTATAGGTCAAATATATTTCTGAAGTTTTCGTGGAATTGCTTGACAGGTTCGAGTAGCTCCCATACAAGTCTAAAAGCTTATTTTAAATATTTGGAAAAATAATAAAGTCAAATTCATGAGACTTGGCAATCGTGTGTCCAATTATAGGTCAAATATATTTCTAAAGTTTTGGTGGGATTGCTTGACAGGTTCGAGTAGCTCCCATACAAGTCTAAAAGCTTATTCTTAATATTTGGAAAAATAATAAAGTCAGATTCATGAAACTTGGCAGTTGTGTGTCCGATTATAAATCAGATATATTTGTGAAGTTTTGATGGAATTGCTTGACAGGTTCGAGTAGCCCCCATACAAGTCTAAAAGCTTACTTTAAATATTTGGAAAAATAATAAAGTCATATTCATGAAACTTGGCAGTCGGATGTCCAATTATAGGTCATACATGTCCGTGAAGTTTCTATAGAATGATTTCACAGGTTCGAGTAATTGCTATACAATAACGAAAGGTGCAGGGTATAATTCAATCGGTTTATACCGATTGAAACGTTTTTAATTGTTAACAATTAATTTTAACAAAATATTGAGTTGACAAATAAAATTATTTGAATATTTTCGTGAAGGATATGCTTTAAAAAATTTCAACTCAAATTCTTAATTAAATTTATTTTACGTAAAAATTTTCTAGTACGAGGCTGCAAAATATTCTTAATATCCTCTTAATCCTTCTATAAGTATTCATATAAGACTTAGACAATCTTAGTATATTAAGCATAAAAAATGTAAAAATGAAATTATTAAACTTGTCTCATTCCATATTTTCAAAATAGGAAAATTTTATTTATATCCTTTATTATTAAGACCTTACATATAATTTGTACATATGTATATATAATATTAAACATATGTTATTGAAATTATGTTTATATCCTGAAAAAGAATTTTACTGCATATAAATATACATAAGCTGTATACAAGGGTACAAAGAAATATTTTCCGATTTTGGATATATTATACTTTACAGATTATTGCTTTAAGCTATTAAATTTAATGTGCATATGTATGTATATATTATTATTTAGTTTTAAATGTATTAATAAGCTGTTTATATTCCAAGAATTTGAGAAAATTTAAAAATTCATAGATAAATTATTGTTTCATCAAATAACATATACATATGCAGACAAATTCATTCCCTGATGAAAATTTCTTTCCCCCGTATACTCGTACATGATTTTACAAAATTTTGTTTTATTTTTTACAAATTTAAAATATTCAAATTTTCATTTATTTGATCTGCTCTAGAAAAAATTTCAAAATTACTAAAGTTATTACAAAAAAAAACTAATTTAATAAAAAAAATTTTAATTTTCCAATTCTCCAGAAAGGATCAAATTTTCTGTCTAATATAATTATTATGTGTGTCAGTGTCATATTCTAAAAAATTCTGAAATTTCAAGAGAATCTTTTATTTCAATCCTGAGGGCATAAGGTTTTTGTATTTTTACTTTTATATATGATTTAGATACTGTATAATTTTAATTGAACATTATTGTTTTAAGATATCTAAAGAGAGATTTTTGAATCGAAAATCTCGAATGCCCATCAACAATAGACGATTTTAATAAACTAAAATGTCTATATTTGATGCATCAAAGTCAAAATATTACATTGATCAAATGAAATGTTATGGAGAACAATGTTATTATAAGGAGAAACACATTCCCCAAAAAGTATGCTATTCCAGATTTTTAAGGAAAAAATTGCAATTATTTTGTGGAAAATGAAATAATAATTTTTAAACCCAATATTATTAGAATAACTATTCTCTGAATTTTATTGAAAGCAGAACGTGTACGTATGTTCCATTGTTAAAATGTATGCACATAATTATATAAATACTGTTCGTATGTATTTTGTACATTGTATACAAAGGAATACCTACAAAAACAAAAAAAAAGAAATATTTTGAAAACCCTAAAATTACGTATATGATTAAATTTCCATATCATTAATTTTCCAATTTATTTTCACTATAATTAATCTTGTTCTTCATTAATATAAAGTAGATTTTGATTAAAATTGTTTTATTATTGAACGATGGTGTGTTGCTAATAAAATTTAATACGACAAAATTTTTAACATTTTGTAAGCGAAAAATCTTAAGTTTATACCAAAAGTGGTTTTAAATAAACTTTCCATTTCCAAGTTTCTAATATTTATCAAGAAATGGTTTTTTTTTAATTGATCATTTCTAATATAAAATGTTTTCGCCGTAACTCAATAAAATAAATTTTTCAATATTTTAATGAAAGTCACAAAAACTATTTTCAATATTCAAATTTAAGTCATTGTGTTGTTGATTCTTCAGCAAAATATTCAATAAAAATTCAAATGTTCCGATTGCGCATCCATGCGAAGCCCATACACTTGGTCAACAAGAAGGTCTATCGACAAAACTCAAATTAATATCCCACAATCCCCAATCAATCTCTTTAGCTTATCTAAAAAATCGCGTGAAAGACTCCCTAGATGGGTCCTCCAAGTTATTATAAAGGAAAGTCCCCAGGGCATCCTCTCCTTTCTACGTCAAAGACGGACAAACACAAAGAACATCTTCCACATCCTATATATTCGCAATATCCTAACATCCACGACGCATATCTGTCGTGCCGACTCCAAATCCCTTGACCATTTTCCCTTAGTGACAATATCCCGTCAGCACCACCATCAGTATGTTGTGATCAGTCCTACTATATCCCAACAATGCCCTCGTCAAAAAATTTTGTAAGACGCTTACATTTTCTAGTCCTAAATCATTACCTTTCTGATCGTGATGTAAAAAAATTTTTTATAAACATTTTTCTTGAAAATTTCTCAAAAAACAAATAGAAAAAAAAAATAAAAGTTTAGCAGCATATTTGAATGTGTTTACCATTTATGCATATACGTGACAACCTTAAAGTTAATCGAATCTACTAATTTTTCTTAACTTTCTTTAGTTATTTGTTTATAAAGCGTCCTTATACATAAATATATACTTGTATACATGAACCCTACAGTTCATACCTTTATTATATTCTTAAACTATAGTATGTGTGCATATTAAATTACGTAATTATGCGTTATACAAAAAAAAACAGAATTTCATTCACATATTCCTTGCATGAAGACTTCCTATGTTCATTCTATCTACCTTCACGTTTTATTTTCAAACAAAAAACAAAAAAGAGTAATAAAAAGTTAAAGTCTATGTGTAAGAAAATCAAGAAAACTCAAGTTTTTAAAAGTATATAAAGAAAGATGAAATTTTGAAAGCAATTCACGTATTTGGTCATGTTATATCAAGACTTATGTCTATAGTTACATTCATACAAACAGGAATAAAATTATTATATATATATGCATTATATAAACCTTATATAAGTCTACTCCTTAGAATATAATTTTCATTCTTATTATGCTTATGCTACAATATTCCTTTTAATTTACCTCGTTTTATTACTTATAGAAATTTACAGATTGTGCTTTCCATATTATAAATGTACTAAAGGATGTTTTTAAGGCTACACTATCTGTATCATTCCATTCGTGATTTTCCATTTTTATCTTGCCTCAAAATTTGGGTAATAATATAGAGAGAGGGGAATGAATGTACGTTAAAAAAGAAATAAAATCTTGAATATTTTTCTAAGAAATTTACATAATTGTGAAAAGAAAATGTTATAAGAGCTAGGAGGAAAATAGGGAGGAGGAAATATAAGGAAAAATAGGAGGTGTTCTTTAAGCTTCTTCAAGGCAGCAATATGTATACATATATTTATGATGCAAGACAATCAATCGCTTTTCTTCAACATTTCTTGTAATGAGAAATGAGAAAAAAAAAAGGCTAAAATACCTTTATTTTCTCTTTTTTTTTTTCTTTATTTTCTTTCTTTCCTTGAATATGAGTGAGAATGAGAATATATAATTGACAGTCAAATTACGATAAAAGAATATTCGAATAACAGAGCAGCAAAAACAAAAATTCAAATATATTATGCTTGCACACAACAGTATATGCGTATATTGAGGTAAAACTAAAAAAATATTGACGACAACAATAACATTGATGAAAGTCGTTTTTGTTTTTTTTTTTGCAATGAGTAATTGTTCTAAAAATAAACTATACAAAAAATATTTTAATGAAGAATAATTGTCTTTCAAAATAATTTTGTACATAAAATGAAAAAATAAATGAAAAATATGAAAAGGATAATATTATTTATTTACTGTCTGTAAAAGAAAATTATTTTAAAATTATGTTAGAGTAATAGGAGGAGATTTTATTTTTAGATTGATAATAATTGTAAAATCTTAATAAATATAGTATTTTAGAAATTTTCTCAATTTCCAGTAATTGATCGTTAAAATTTAATGGAAATACCAAAAACAAAAATATAAAACTAAATACTCATTATCACGTGTTCGTTAACATTAATTTCAACTATGAATTTATTATGCAAGAATCATTACTGTCCTATTAGTAATAAATTACAATAACTATTGCCTACGCAATCTCATTTTGATAACAAGTTTAAAATATTTCTCACCATAGCGTTTTATAGCAATGCGTATACATAGTTTTGAGAATATTTTGAGAAGTTTTTCTTTCTGTATTATTCTCTCTGAAGAGAATTATTAAATTTCTCATTCACATTTGAAGTACATGTACTGTAATTATTGTGATATTCGAATTTTGAAATCGTAATAACATTTAATATTGATTAACAGAATTGAATGAATAAAATAATGTGCAAGAGTGCTGGAAAAAAATTCAAAGGTTTCGGATTCAAATTAACATGATTTAGGGAAATCATAATACATAATATGAATTTAACTTGAAAAATCTTTGAATATGGAGAATCATTCAAATCTGAATAGCTTTACATACTATTTATTTTGTTTGCGTATTGCTGTATAAAATTATTTTCATTCCTATGTACACACATATAAATATATTATATAAATTTTGTTAAAGGATTTTTTAAAAAGTGAAAGAGTCATTTTTTTAAAAATGTTGAATTATGGTAATGAACACCAGTATATTTTGACGTACGAATTGCCAATGCAAAACACATCTGTAAAACAACACATATTGTAAAATTTAGTTAAACATACAAATTTGGAGGAGCATGTATTGTTGTATAAACTGTTAGGTTGGTACGTGAGTTGTTTAATAAGATTTCAATTGTATTATAGATCAAAATTTTACAGTAATTTTCGGTATTAAATCAACAATTTACATATAGGCGTACGTTTTTTGAATTTCATTTTTGTAGACCATCTATAACTTAGAATAATAAAGTTGGGTCAAACCAATGGTTTGTATTGTAGCACTTTTCCCTTCAATAAGTGAAAATTCTGCTTTTAAATACAGTCTATGTATAGCTATCACACTATTAAAATTATTTTCATTCATATACAAAACTATTTCTAGGATTGCATATATTTAGGAGGACGCATATATGCAGTCTTAGAAATAAAGCAAAAATTAATATAAAAAGGGGTTAACATAATGCTCGATTTTAAGGGTTAATTGTGTGAGTTAAGAAAAATAATTATATTTTTTAATTTCACGGAATTTACCGTTAGCTTTTTGCGTTTATAAAAATTTGGAAAAGCTTGCGGTTTCGGAAATATAAGGTGTCAAAAATTCAAATTTTACGAATTTCAAGAGGTGATAACTTGAGAGGGGGTGGAGATGGAAAAAAATTTTCTTCTAACAAAATAAACTATTTATTAATATCTAAAAGCTAATAAAATTTCAGCTTCTACAGTCTGGGGTCTAGAAGAAAAACGACATCAAAAATTTGGAAAAAAAGGACTTTAAATAACGGTAAGTTTGAACGGCCATTTTGTTTTTCTTAAGTTGAACTATAGTATACCGCGTAAAGGGAAGCAAGCCACTGCCTTTCTGCGTTTGCAAAATTTCAAAAATGCTTATGGTTTCATTGCAACAAATATTTAAAAAAGGCCATTTTTAGGGTTTTGGGGGGGTATAACTTCTAGAGAGGGGGAGATAGGTAAAAATTTTGTTCTACGGAAATAAGTTTCTTGTGAAGATCTATGTACGTATTAAATTTCAGCTTTCTATCTTCAAAGGTGTAGAAGTTTTGTAAACAGACACACGGACAGACGGACGGACGGACGGACGGACGGACGGACAGAGTGAAACTAATAAGCACTTTTTTCAAAAAATTTTTTGGAAAAGTGCTAAAAATTAAGGTATAGTAAAAGTGATAAAATTTTGAAAATCTGTTGAGTTGTTTAATTAAAATTTTCTTATAAGCAACTTGGAATTTGATGCATTGCCTACATGCTTTAAAAGTAATCATTGTTTAAAATTTTCCAATGAGAGCAGAATTTCTGCAATTTATGACGAACGCTGATTATTGACCAAACTCAGAATAATGTGATTATTTTGTTAAAATGTTAAAATTAAATTTACATTTCTGAATATTACACATTATCATACAACAAAATACATATTTATATACACATGCACGTTTTAATAAAATTATTCTCGTATAAGAAACTTTCAAATAATATGAGATTTTAAACAATATTTTATGATTCATGTTAATAAAACACAACATTCTCTAATATTAAAGTAATTTTTCAAATTTTTTCATATTTTCTACACTATTTATACATATACATATTTCCCCACATATTTATATACATACATACTAAACACATATTCTTAAATAATTTTATTGTAATTTAGTAGAAAATTTTTCTATTAAATTGCAACAAAATATATTTTCTCTCAGTTTCATTCAGTATTTCGGATATCCTGTTTTTTTGAATCATTGCATTATGCATACTGTTTAATATTATAACCAAATCGTAAGATATATTGTGTGTAGAAACATATGCACATTAAACTATATACAGAAAACGTACATTTAATCATAAATTTCATAAAGTTATTGTTATCTTATCTATTTAGGTTACATTATAATACTAGAACGAATACTATTGCATGAATATGAATAAATTCACATTAAATTATAACACTTATTATCATGTGTTTGTTTGTGTTGTATAGAGGCATAATGTTATGTGGATATATGTATATACATTCAAATATATAACAAACATAAAACTTCCTTTCTCTTTTCATAAAAAAAAAAGTTTTGCGGGAAAAATTTCTCTAATAAATTCTTCTTGTTAAGTTGTACTCTCCCGGTATATTAAATAGGGAAAATATCATTAGTAAGAGAAAAATTATATGTGTATTTGACATAGGAGTTTTTCATATTTTTAGAGTTAAAATTAAAATTTAAACTTGCAATTATTAGATCTGGCCAAGATAGATGATTAATTATAAATGGAATTGGAATTAATATGACAGCATAAAATTGAGAGAAATATATGAGTTATTAAAATTTTTTTTACAGGAGAAAAGTGTACCATTTAAAAAAATTTACTGAAGAATTTTATACCAATAATTTAATTACAGTCTAATCATAAAAGTAAAATAATTTAAAATAAATTTAATCGGTTTGATGTAAAAGAACATGGAAATAAGAAAAAAATAATTATTTTCTAAATCCTCTGATTATTTCTAATACATAAATATCTTACATGAAAGCAATTTGCTCACACAATTTACAATATACATGGGAGTAAATTCACATGGGAGAAGGAAACCTAATTACTCTCGAGAAAGTTACGTAATGTAATGTCATTAATGTTGTTTTAATTTCTACCAAATGTAATGTTATATTTAAAAATTATTTAACCACATTTTAATAAAAAATTTTTCTGATTCTATAGTTGAATAATTTCTCAATATAATTTTTTAAAATAATTTTTAATTAATATTTTTAAAATAATATAGAGAGACATATTTATGAATTTCAAAAAAGGAGAGTAAAATTTAATATGAGTTTAAAGTTGAAGGCAAATGTTAAGTTGAAAAAAATCTTATGTAAAAACGATAACAAATTCACCTTTATTTTTCATTTTTGTTGCATTGTGGTTTTGTAGTTTTCTATACTGTTTTACTTTAAATTCTAATTACCTGCAATAAAAATAGGAAAATAAAATTTATTAAATATTTAAGTTTAAAATGAAATTTTAATTATTAATATTAAAATAATCTCGGTCATAAATGTGTGGCAAGGTAATTAAAATTAATTTCTAGATTTACAATTGTTAATTACAAGAGAGAGGATGGCCCAAAAAATATTTCATTTCTCGAATCATTTCTCAGAGATATAGTAACAAATGTGTGAATATTTAGTCAATTTTTCTATTTTGAAAATTATTAAGTACCTGTTTAGTTCTTCACGAGTGAGTGGTAAATTTTGATTTTGGTTCAAAACCTGTTATTACTCTTATGATATAATAAATACTAGAGCAGAACTATTTTCAATATGTTTGGTGCTATTAAATGTATTTTCCAATTCAATATTTTCACATATTGAATGTCTGTTTATTAATTCTATGTGTATAACATTCCTATAAATTATATTTCAGTCCTTTTTTGTAAATATTCCTAAAATGCAGCTTGTATCATAGATAAAAGTCATCCATTAAGAAACAGATTATTTAAGCCGATTTTATAGTTTTTGTTTGCATTTTTCGATTACACAAAATTCGAATATAGTGTACACCATATTAATTTTGATTCTTTTATCTCCCAAGATTTTCTATATTTTAAATTTCTTTATTGCTTCTATAAAAATTTAAATTTTTTATAAGTATGTTGTTATAAACATTGATTTAATCTGGCATTATTGACACCAAACCAACTACTTTATCCACTTTAATCTTGTATATAGAATAACGAGTATAATTTAAAATAAAGTTTACTTTTATGTCAAGAACTGTAGAATATTATAGAGCACTTATTCATCTTTATTGTATTTTATACTAAAATAGAAAATATTGTAAAATCAACAAGTAACAATTTTTAAGGACCTTATATATTGGTAAAGAAAATAAGATATTAATAAAATTCTAATAAGCTGTGAATTTAGTAAGCAAAAAAAAAATACACCATTTAAAATAGGAGAATATTTATGAGCAGATAAAAAATATATACTCATAAAAGAGAGAGAGAGATAAAGAGAAAAAAAAATATTGTCCTTGATATGGAAAACTTGAGGATAAATGAATGGAATAATTTTATAATCTTTCATCAAAATTAGACATTTCAAGGTTTTTCTTATAACAAAACAATATCCAATTGGTTTAAATGATGCCGAAGTTTTTTCAAAGAATAAGATAAGTCTGATAAAACAGTTTATGCGTATTAGAAATGAGTAAAAAGCAAAAATAATGAGTCCTTATTCATTCAACTTGTTTGGAAAATAGAAATTCAATATATTTTTTATGAGTTTTTATTCTTGATTAACACAAAAATAATGATAGGAAATTTTTTTTCCTTGAAGATTTTATCACAAGAAAATAAAATGGAACAGAAAGAAACAGATTTCAAATTCCAAATAAGACAATTTGTTATAAGAATATTTTTAATGAAGAAAAATTTTCACTCATATAAAGGAATAGGTTTTCATTTATAGGCAAGCTAATCTATACTCGTATTCGATCAGAAATTTGATGCGAAAATAGAAACATTACAGTCTTTATGTAAAAATATAAAGAAAAATTGAAATTATCATGTTTTATCACCATGCATGATGTGAAGTCTACTCTTTATTTTCAATGATTTTGCTAAAATAGGTGTTCAATGCTACAAGAATAGCACATTATGTATATTGATTATTTCTGTTAATATTTCTAAATTATAATGTCATACAATATTTTTTACTATTTATTTTTACTGTAATTTAATTCATCTTTTTAATTAAATGTAAATTGGATGCTGTACACTGTAAATACCATGAATGACGCTATTGAATAGCATGAATATTTTAAAATTAGCTAACATGACTCTACTTAGGGTCAGTATGTGAATTCCAATATTAATATTGCCATGTAAGTTATACTGCATCATTTATTGCAAATTCAGTCAATGATGTTTTTGTTCGACGTTCTCTATTGTATGCTTAGTATTTCTCATCTCTCAGTTAACTGAATAAAATATACTGACTTCAAATTTGAGATTTGTTCTGCGTATTCCAACAAAATGTTATTATTGTTTGTTCAATATACATCAATATACTATGATAACAATTACTTATAATGTCTAATTAAATTACCTATAGGAAAAATTGAGAAAAATCTCAGTCAGCACCATGTAGGTAATATAATTGTTGAATAGTACAATTGTCATTATAGCGAATTTTAAGAGTAAATATAATTAAACTAAATTTATACTTTCTTTAAACAAGTTGTGACAGAAAATATTTATATATGTATATTACTGTTATACTGTACCAATATTTTCTCTCTGTGCTTTGCCAGTATGACCAAGATTCCATTGGTCATTGCTGGCTAATATATTACATAGTAGCTTTCATGCCATTAAATTTTCTATTGCATAAAATATAATGTTAAAAATAATAAAATTTTTTCATATCAAAACAGTTGTGGTCGTAGTATTCTAAAACTTTCATATTGTGTTCTAATATATACTAACTAGTGTATATAAGAAATTATTATTGAAATTCCGTTGAAATATTGCAAATTAATTCAAAATAAAAAAATTATTTTGTGATTGCTACTAGCATAACAGTAATAAATTATTATAGTCAAGGATGAGATTTCGTTAAGAATGATAAAAGAAAAGAATGAAAAAATTTGAAACTTTCTTTTCACACAGATGTCAAAATTATAATTCTGAAAAGATACAGGTAGTTTTCAAACTATTTAAATTTCTTTTTAATTTTTCAAAAAAATAAAAAGAAAAATTTTAAAAGTTCAACGTGAAAAAAAGTTTTAACGAAAACTTGTAAAGTTCAACATTTTCTTCATTAAAATTATGAAAATGTTTTCATTGTAACTTTGTTAAAAATTCAGATAAACTTTTAAATACTTATACGTTGTATTCTGTGTTCCATATGGCTGCTGAATGAATCAGGAGCAAATTGTTTTTCATTCTTGTTAATTTAATCTTTGTATTTAAAGTTCGTAGATTCGTAGATTCTAAGGGAACCGAGTGGGACAGGAATAACGCCCCAAGCCACCGCAGCCATTTTTGACTTATTGTAGCCCCCCCCCCCCACTCGCCCGTCTATAATATCTCCGTCCCAATCACAAAGCCGGAGATATCCCTAAGGGAGCTGGAGAACAGTTCCTGAACAATTAGGGACCCATGTCCAAGACAATTGCGGCGACAAACAGCCAGTGCCGGACAGTCGCAGAGAATGTGCACAGCGGTCTCATCGCCAAACACAAAATCTGCACAGGGGGGAGCCCGACTTCCCCAACCTATGCAGGTGGTACTTCACTGGGCAGTGCCCCGTGAAGAGATTCGCAATAGTGCGAACCCGGCTCCTGCTCATCCCCAGCAACTCCGCGGTGAATCCGCTGGAGCACGCCGAAAGAAACATTTTCGCATGACGGCACCCTTTCGTGTCCCGCCAGTGACGGCCGCATTCCGCCGCGAGCAGGCAGGCAAGCCTGGCCCCCCCAGGCGGAAGAAGGCAGACCGCAGAAAGGCAGCGGCTGCACAAAGTCAGCCCCAAAAACCCTCCGCGCCAGCTCATCGGCAACTTCGTTGCCCGCATGGCTTCTGTGGCCCGGCACCCAAATGAGCGTCACTCTGTTCTCCGATGCCAATTCCATAAGTGCAGCAAGGCAGCTCCAGACCAGCTTGGATGTAACCTGAGCTGAACGAAGCGCCAGCAGTGCAGCTCTGCTGTCTGAGAACACATAGATGGTGCGGTTTCTATACCCCCTTTCCAAATTGATTCTTAGACAGATCTCTATTGCATGTATTTCGGCCTGGAACACTGTGCAATACGGGTCGAGGGTTGCATATACACGCGTGTCCGGGCAGACACCGTATACGCCCGAACCCACACCCGACTCCGTTTTAGACCCGTCCGCATTGTTTTTAAAGTTACTTAGACGTAAATCTTTTTTGTTTTGTGATCGTTTTGACCCGCCTTCCAGCCGAGATCTTTCGAAAGGATCTTGTGACTGCGATGGAAATCTCATGGTTTGAGGTGACTACTATATATACTATATATTTGTAGAGAGCCAAGGTATAGTGCTAATGTAGGTGGGAACGGGAGTCACAAAAGAGGTGTGAAAAAGGGAAAAAAATCGTGTTGAAGTAGCTTTAGAACAGCATGCACTTTAAACATGTCACCAGTACAGAAAATGACGAATAAATTGCTTAAAATCAAAACGAGAAATAGCGCTGAAACGAATAGACACACAAACAAACTTAAATTATAAAAATATCATTATTTGCAGCAAGAATCTTCGGATATACACACATTATATTCAGAAAACGGACATAATCAACTGTTTGGTTTATTAATATGTTATATTTAGAAGAGTTTTTACCCCGTCATTAACGCCCTTGTGTACTGTTGTAAGTATAAAGGGAGTATAAAAATATAGATTTTTAATAATTTCGGCAAAATATTAGATTAATCAACAGACAACTTTTAAAAAATTTTATTTGGGTAATTTACTTTTTTATTTCCATTAAAATTTAATTATAAAAAATTTTCATTTTAGCCTTGCAGTATGCAATTTTTTATAATATTTTCATATTAAAAATTTTCTCAAAAATTTTCTAAATGTGACAATTACTCTTGTAAAAAATATGATGTTACTGTACTACTGTTATGGTAATAATGAATATATTCTAAAATATACAACTATATACATATAAAATATAGAATAGAATGTTTACTATTATACTGTACGTACAATTGTTATACAATAATAAATAGTCAATGTATATATAGTATCTAAAATTTATGATTAGAATTAAACTTAAAATGCTTATATTCTCCTTTGTAAGGAATTTCTCTTTAGTTAATTCTTAAGGTTACCCAATTGTTGTTGTTCTAATTTTAATAATTTATTCATATAATATTCATACTACTCTATTATAATTATAAACTATCTTCTTAATTTATTATTTAAAATTATGACTTTTTCAAGCATAAACCTTAAAAATAAAATAATTTCATTAAGGCAAATACATACATACATAGATATATGTGAGTACTTTGTGGCAGACATTTAAATTAATTTTCCAAATTTCAGCATTTTCTATGTGAAATTTTTAAGTATTCAAAATTTTTCCTAACCTATTATACCATTTAGGCTTATAAAAAATAAACAGAAAAACAGAGAAAAATATGAAAATTTTTATCTTAAAATTTTGCTCATGTTTTGTTGTGTGTACAAATCAATTTTTCAAAATTATCTCTCTTTTCTTCTGCTTTAAGGTAAATTTCCCTTTCATATTTCTCTTATTTTTTTTTTCTCTTTGCTTATCCAATTTTTTCGTTTATATGCTTCAAATATTTTTTTTAACAAAGTAATTTTTTTGTTATATTTGTTCGTATGTATATACACATATTTAGTTTTTTTTGGTTGGCAACTATATAAATGACATTTTTTCAAGGTAATATGAGAGAAAAATGAAAATAACAACAGCAGCAGCACATATTTTTTCTTCTCATTTTTCTCATGGACTTTTACAATCATCACATTTCTCACACTTTACGTATATTATATAAAAAAAAATGTCATATAACCTGCAGAAATAAAAGATGAAATCAAAATAATAAAAGGACAAAAAAAAAATAAGAAATGAAAGATGAAATAATAATATAATAATGGAAAAAGGAACACCAAAACGGATGGTATCCTTCCAAAAAGATAAATGTTATTTTCCTCTTATAACGGATTCTCGTGCCGCACATATTTTGTTATTTTAGACAATTTTGTTATTTTGTTTGTTATTCGGTTCTTGATTTTCAGCAAAATCTTAAAATAATTATGAAAGTATGAAATGGAAAACGTTTTGAATTTTTTTTTTGGAAATTAAATATTTCGTTATCGTTTGTCTATTCAATTGGATTTGATCTTCAAATGTACAAATTATCATATGGTGAGTTTTAATCATAATATTTATTATATACCACTTATATCAATCTATTCGCGGATTCAAACAATTTCTTTAATGTTTAAAAAATTAATTTGTTATAGAACAGATTTAAAAATATTGAAATTCACTCTATTACATTCTCTTTGTTATATTTTCTCACGATAGTACCAGTATTCCATTTCCATATCACTTTCTGCTTTCTCTATAATCAAATAATTGCGTACATATTGATTGAGTAAGACAGTTGTTACTACTGACGAGCTATTATTGATTGCAATTACGAACAATTTAATGTTATGCAAAAACAAAACATTTAAAATTAATGACAAAAACAGTTTCGTGACAACATTTATGTGTATAATAATTACAATTTAAAATTTAATGTATTTTATTTTAGAATAAATATTGAATAGTGTTCTTGACAGCAGACACTAACAGGACAGGTTTATTTTATAAATTTAATTTTTTTTGAATTGTAAAATGACAAAAGATGATTCTATTTTTGAGCCATGTAATGATTTTCAAAAACTTTTCCGAAATTTTTCGTTGGGTGAGTTTACAGTGATTCTCAATGAATAGTTCACTTTTTATTTTTGCTTTTTAAAAACTCTTTAATTTAAAATTTCCTTATATACAATTATTTTATTTACTCATCTTCTTTTTTATATACTATAATATATAGATAAAGTACATAAGAATATTTTTCAAAACGGAAATAAATATGTAAATAAAATTAAGTTTTTAAAATTCCATTCCTTTATCACCACATAACAATAAATTTGTAAATATGTGTATATTTGCACATACTTACACATACACTCCCATATAATGTATATTATTGAGTTATTCTTATACATGTGTGTATATGAATTTAAAAAATCGACTTTTACCTTGACTTAATTTTTGTAAAATTCACAAATTTTTCTTTTAAAACCTCAAAAAAGAAAAAAAATAAAACAAAAAATTGTTATGCTTATTGCAGATTGAAAAATTTATTTTATTTTTTTGTATAATAGAGCCAATTAAATGAAAAATGGGTCAGGATACTTGGAACTTTAACCGCTATACATATTGTGAAAAATGTAACAAAAAAAAAAAGGAAAAAAGGTTTATGGGTAAAACGAAAAAAAATCACAAAAGAAGAAGAGAAAGAGATAAAGGTAAAATTTTTCACAATTTACGTGGGCACGAAAATTATTTTTTTTTTATTCTTACTTAGTATACCTGGAACATTTTTCCATATAGTTTTAGTAACCTTTTTTATTTGTTTGGCTGTTTTTATGATAGGTGGGTTCGGTGGGGTTAAAAAAAACCAAAACTTGAAAAATGTGGTTAAAGAAAAATAATTTTCCATATTATTTAGGTGGAAATTTCTGGTTGATTTTGGATTAAAATAAAAAAAAATAATTTGTATTTTTATTTACATTGAAGGGTGCAGACCCGTGAAACATCTCATAATGACTAATGCACATACATGAAGATATAGGTAATTATCGACATAACGAAAACCTAATTGATTGGTTTTGATGATTTTTTAGGAAAAATTTTTGTTGCCATAATTTCAAGATTTCCATAAATATTCATCATTTTCTATAAGTATTCAAAAATTAAAATAAAATTTCTCATCTTTCTAAAGATTCAATATTTTTTTTAGTCAAACTTAGTCTTTTAAATCGGATATAAAATATACGTTTGTGCAAATAAGCTGCACAAGAGTCTTCCAAAATTTTCCAATGCAAAACATTACAATTCAAGATCATAATTTTCTTTGAATAGTAGCGAGTCGCTTCCTCTCTCTTCTCTCTTCCAAGTTATTAGTCCACAAAAATTTTGAAAATTTGAATGTCCGATGCCATACGTTTCTGAAACAGAAAAGGTTTCCAAAATTCTATTAAAGCAAAAAGTCATCAAAAAATATAATTATTTGTCTTAACTCGCTTACGTAACCGTCGAATGCCTCCACTAATGCTTCTTTAAAAAAAAATCAAAAAATTGAAAAAAAAATTTTTTTTTCATCCTAAATGTATGCAATTTTTTATATATTAAGAAAAATAATTTAAATTGCATTTTCACTTATTCAAGGGAAAAGTGCTACCCAACGAACTGATAGTTTGGCCCAACTTCATGTAGTCTTCTTCCTCTTTCTCCTTTTTAATTTACTTATGGTCGTTTAATAAAATTTTTATTGACAATGAGCGGAGAGAGTAAATGGTATGCTTATACTGTTTCTCGTACCTATTTTTTTTTTTTTTTTTTGTTTTAACTTTTTTTTTTTTTATTTACCACATTTAATAAAGTCTTAGTCTATCTTAACCTAGAATAAAGTTAACAAAAACAAGGTTTATTTCTATAATTTTTTTAACATTTAAAATGTAAAAATTTTTTTTGTTAAATTATTAATAAAATTTCATTTGGTTAATTATTAATCTTTTTTTAATTAATTTCCTTTTTTAAAGGATTCTAAAAAAACATAATTCACATTGAAAATGGGTTTGAAAAAACAATGTATAGAATCTTTTTTAAGATAAAATTACTTAACCTAACTTAACCTAACTTAGCCTATAGTTACAACTAACATTAGTTAGAAACTAATTAATTCAATTTCTCTTCGACAACGTTCGTTATGACTCCTCTAACCACCAATATCTTCGGGTGATTAATGCATCCCTATCAGGTATACTCATATCATACTTCAAATTTTCTCCGTTAATATTCGCCGGGTCATAATCAATTATTTTACATGTAGCCCGTCTTCTATAGTGATATAGAATAGGGACATGCATTTGGTTTTGTATAAAACCATATCTATCCAAGTAGATAAAGTACTCAGGGGGAATAAATCCTGTGAGCAGCGTCTTTTTAATGTATTCTTCATTGTGGTAGAATATATGTGATATTAAACCATTCTCTGAAGTATTTAATGCTCTCTCATAATGCTTACGAATTAGTTTTATCATAAAACTATCGATTCTGTTTATGTTTGACACTTCGTACAAATATTTATTGGAGTAAAAATGTTTGTACTCAGTCTCCGGCTTTTTTGATTTGTTTATACATACTCTTATGCACTTTCTCTCAAATACCCTGAACTTTTCCATTAAGCTAGCGCTTATATTGTACCATATAGGAATACCATATGTCAACGTCGGTCTAACCAGGGTTTGATATGCTATTACTTTTACCCTTGTACTAACAAATTTATTGTAAAATAAGCGTTTGCATGCGAAAAATGCTTTATTACCATTTTGCAAGGTTCTTTTTACATGTTCTATATATTTTAGATTTCTCTGTAAATAAACACCCAGATATTTTACAGTTTCTTTATTATTTATTGTTACATTATTTACATCCTTTATTTTGAACTTTTTCCAGTTAGTTTTTAGGTTGTAATTCAAATGATTATACGTATCACGAAAGAGTATTGTTTGGCATTTTGTGAAATTTATTTTTAACAACCATATTTTGCAGTAATCTTTTATTATATTAATCATTTTTTGTGTTTCTAGTTGTATTTTTTCTACTCTGTCATTAGCTGAATATATTATAATGTCATCAGCAAAAGCAATTGTGAAATTAGAACCTTTTAATCTGTTAAGCATATTTAATAATTCTAATATATATAAAGAAAACAAAATCGGGGAATTAACAGCACCTTGTTGTAGTCCATTAGGTATTTTTTTAACATTACCAACAATTACTTCATTATTTGATGTAACATAGAATTTATTGTTGCTTATCATACTGTGTACTAGATTGACCAAATGTTGGGGGAATTTTAAATTCAGAAGTTTCATTATTAATCCGTCGATCCAAACTGAGTTAAAAGCCTTTTCAATGTCCACGAGGCAAGCTCCTATCGCAGAACCATTGTTTATATACCAACATATATCAGAAGTTAACTTCGTAATCGCATGTATCGTACTGTGTTTATGTCTAAAACCAAATTGATTTTCAGGCATAATGTCATTTTCGCGAATAAAGTTACTAATTTTGTCATTGATTAAAACTTCGTATGTTTTACTTATACTTGGTAGTAAGCTAATAGGGCGATAGTTGTTAGGATCTGTTGGATCTTTGCCTGGTTTTTTTATTATTATTACTCTAGTTGTTTTCCATGAATTTGGGAAATATGAGTGATTAAGTGCGTTATTGAACAGAATCACGTATTTATTTATAATTTTGTCGCTCAAGTTTTTTATTATTATATTAGGGACACCATTCATTCCAAATGAAGTTTTATTTTTAAGATTTTTAATTATGTTTTTAAGTTCATTAAAATTTGTAAAATAGCTATTTATTTCCCTCTGTTCAGAAGCTTTATTATTTTCATTGAAATTCGTGAGAGTAATGTTATTTGCAGTTCTTGCTTCATTACGATTGCTGAATTCGCCAATTATATTTTTTATTCTATTATGCAAATTGTCGTTAGGTACTGTAGTTGTGTGTGTGTTTTCGATGAATGAACCTAATAAGTTATATATATCCTTTTGATTTTTAAGAATGTATTTATTGTCGTTAGTTTTTTTAAGTTTTGTGTAGTCGATATCGTTTGATAATAGCAATGTTTGTGAATCTACATGTAATTGATTAATATTTGAGTAGTGTTTTGGTTTAAATATTTTATTGATTTCTGCAAACATAGAGGATTTTTTTGGAGATATTTTACTAATTCTGTTTTGCCAATATTTATTAATTTCATTTTTCACTTGTTCCCTTATTAAAATGTTAACATTATTTAACAAGCTTTTCATAAGCTGTATTTGTTGCGAAGAAAAATTTAAATTTTGTTTTTTGATTTTATGGATGTCGTTCATTAAAGTGCTTTTCTTTTTTAAAAGCCTTTTTAAGGTTGCAGAATAAAATTTTCTCATATTATTATTAATTTGCATTTTTGGTACCACTTCATCGATTGTTTTTTTTGTTATATTATCAAGTTTTTCTATATGATAATCAATACTTTTCGTGCTTAGGTTGCAATTATCGAAAATCTTATTAATATCATTTGAATATTGTAATTCAAAATTTATATCCAAATTTTTTTTGAACTTTTTCCAATTAGTACATTTGAACATAAAGTTGTTATTGTCTGGCAATTCTCTTAAAAACATTTCATTATTAGGTACAGAAAATTCTATTTTAATAGCATTGTGGTCACTATCATATGGTATTGTAAGTAATTTGTTGCCAGCATCGTGGTATTTTATATTTAGCCTTATATCAGTGAATACTAAGTCAATATATGCGTCAGAACGTGTGGATGTTGGTCCATCAGTTTTATGTACCATTAATTTATATGGAATACATTTATTATGTATCCAATTATTTAACTGTACACCTCTTGCGTCATTATATGTATTGCACCAGTTGCGATGTTTGGCATTAAAATCACCACCAATTATAAAAAAATTATTATTGTTAGCAAGATTCAGCGTTTCAAAAATTTTATCAAATTCATCAATAAAATTACTCGAACTTCGGATTGGTGCATAGATGGAGATAATGAATAATTTTTTATTTCTCCCTAATTCGGCATATATTATACACGGTTCAATACATGTGAACTCATCAAAAACTTCGCTCCTAAATATTTTGTATGACAGATTTTTTTTTATGCATATGGCAACTCCACCACCGGTAATAAGACATTGTCGATCACGTCTGATCATGTCATAATTGTCAATTACTAAATTGTTGTTTTCATTTAGTTTTGTCTCGCTCAAACATATGAAATCAGGTGCAGTATTGTCAAGAAAGTGCATAAAAGAAAGTTTTTTGTTGTTGGATATTAAAGAATTTACATTAATTGATATCAGACTGTAATAATTATTGTTTATATTAGTTATATTGTTGGTTAGGTGTCATTTCGAGTATATTGCAAAAAAAACTAATTTTTTCAGAATGTTCTTTAAGTTGTTTTTCAATATTGTTAAATTTAGAGTGAAATATTAATAAAGTGTTTTTTATATCTAGTAATATATTAATATTTGAATCCGTGTTGTTAGAATTATTAATATTTAACAAATTATCTTTGTGGTGATCAACATTATTAGATTTACTACAATTATTTTTAATTACATTTGCAAATGAAATATTTTTGTTAATAAAGTTTTGTGACAAATTATATTTACTTACGATTTTTTGCTTCATATTTTTTATTGCATTTTCTCGGGATTCAATTTGTTTTTTGTATGCCGGACAGCCTTTGTAGGATGCTGGATGACCGTATTTCTGACAACTAATGCAAAATAGTTTTTCTCTTGGGTCTTCTGGAGTTATTGTGCATTGCCCATTTGGATGATTTTTTCCGCATTTCACACATCGGAATTGCATGGAGCAGTTGGCGGCTGAGTGTGAAAATCGTTGACATCTGGTGCATTGTAAAATATTTTGTTTGTATATTTTTTCCCAGCGTACCATTTGGTGATCAAGGCCACGTATTTTTTCTATTTCACCAAGCAGGCTTCCTGGCGCAGCTTGTACTATATAATATGGCAATTTTATTTCGTTTTTTAAGGAATATTTTGTAGTTAGCCGTGCTACTTTCTCGAACCTTGTGTTTTCAGTTTCATAATTTTTCAGGAGCTGTAATATTTCTTCTGGAGTGTACGAATTATTCAAACCTTTTAATATATATGTGATTTTCTTCTCTTTTTTCGGAGTGAATGTATAGTGGTCAATGCTGGCTTCTTGAAGTAATCCGCGTGCCTTGTTGAAATCTTCAATATTGTATGTAAACACTGTAGCATGTGTATCATTGTGTTCTTTAACAAGGAAATTATTTATATTCAATTTATTTTTAATTAAATTTTTCAATTTCTTTATATCAGTATTAAATAGATTGATGGGTGGCATTTTTTTGGTGATCTTGTTTTCTTTTTTTGCTGAAGATACCTCAGGTGACATCTCTGATTGAGTGTGTTGGGCTTTTTTCTTTTCTTTGCTTATTTTGATAGGCTTTTTTAGGTTATAAGGATCAATTTCATTATTTAATTCTTCAATGCTCTCTAAATCATCTAGATCGTTATCTTCGTTACATAAATCCATTAAAGGTGAGTAACGATTTCCCCTTTCTTCGTCATTTTGTTTTGATGTTGATGGCAAAAATTTTTGTAGTAATTTTTTTAATTCCTCATTTTCTTTTTTAAGTTTATCCAATTCTTTTTTCAAAACATTTTCCTCCAAACGATTTTCAAATGCTTTACGTTTTTTGGCTTCTATGTCGTTTTTGTCGAGCAAATCACACAGCTTTTCATTAATTGAATCCTTTAATAGCGCTTTTTTCTTTTCTTTTTTTGATGGCATGATTGCTTAAAGGATGCAATCAGCACCATTAAATTTGGCTAATAAGTATTTATGTACCACGTTTTTTTTTCTTTGTGAATAGTAAAGACACAAGAAAAAAAATTAATGATAGTTTTACAGTTTTCCTTGTTTTTATTCACTGTTTCAAAAAATTTTTTTACTTTTTTTAATAGCTAACTTTAAATACACGTCTGAAGAGTATGAAAGTCAACATGAGAATGGTCGTACCTATTTACTCTACATTTCATCGGCCTTCATAAGAATTATTATAAATGTTCATATATTGCTCAATTTTGAAAAAGAAAATTTTAATATTATTAAAAAGAAAAAATAAAAAACAAATTAAACTTAATTAAATATTTATTTTTTTCGCGCTCTTTACTATCAAGTTGATTAATTGAAGGTACTTTAGAAGGTATTGAAAAGTTCCATTTTAATTTTGATTAATTTTTCGGATAAAATAAATTGAACCAATTAATATGAACTTTTGTAATATAAAAAGGATTTAAATTCCTTATTTTTTAACATTGAAAGCAAATAATCTTAAAAGTTGAAATTTAATTAAGAATGAAAATTTTTTTTGAAAAATTATTTAGACCATTAAATCTTTTGTTTGTTTTTTTTTCTTCATTACGTTTATTAAAACTTTCTCTGGAATAGAAAAATAAAGAAGGAGTAGGGAAAGTGTAAAAATACTTTATTTGTATTTTAAATTGAGAAATAAATTTTGTTTTCTTGTGTACTTGCATAAAAGATTAAATTAAGTTTGTCAGTTTATGAAAGTTTTGAGTTAAGCAAAGGCGGATCAGATGGTTAAAATTTTTTCTAATATTTTTTCGCTTTTGGTTTATGATCAATAAAATTATATTTTTAATTAATTTCTGAATAAATTATTAATGAAATTTCCGAGTTCTTTTAATGCGTTTTATAATCACGAAAATTTCTCTTTGTGCGTCCTTTCGTGATGTATAAGAACTAAATTCAACTTTGGCTACCGAATCTTCGCGAAGGTTTTCATTGCATTACACTTCAGCATTGTCAACAATAGAAGAACCAGATCGAATAATTTTATTTTTAAATTCTTTAAAAAGCATTTGACCATATCTCAAAAATTATGAAGGTAACGAAATGCAATGCTCGCAATTCTCAAATCAAATATAAACTATCAATGTGCCAGTTATTATGCGAATTTCTCAAAATCATATATTATCGTATATTAGCGTGGCACAGAACCAAATTAAGATTCCCGAATAAATTTTCATATATAGTTTACGAAGAAAAATTCTTTTCTATCTAGACTCTCTAGACAATCAATTGAAGCAGTTAAATGCCTATATTCTTGCAAGAACTTGAATGAAACAATTTAACATGAAACTGAGAAAAATAGAGCAAAAATTGTCAGAAAAAAAACTATAAAATTTTAATCTTATACATCGAAAACTTTTTCTATCCTTATTGAGAATCCTAGAATATAAAAAAATATTAAAAGAAATTTAATACTTACAAGGACTTTTATTGTATTTGCACATTTTATATTTTGTGGTATTTACAAATTTTTATTTTCGTGTTCAATATATTGTACAAAACTCTATCACATAATTTTCTTATATGTATACATATATCAAATTTTTGCTATTAGTTGCCATCGACCATGTAAAATCAATAGTATTCCAAAATAAAAAAAAAAAAACAAAAGTAAAGGATGTGAAAAACATAAAAAAGTTACAGAATAATTTTAACTTAAGTCCCATATAAAAATATTTATCACATGGTTTTTATATATTGTAATAAATATCTAGGCGAAACACGTGCCGTAAAACATAATATTCTTACACAAACATACATAAATAAGGATAAATTTAATTATGACATAGTTATGAATACCTACTATAGGGATGATTTAATTTGGAATAACAAATTTAATGAGGGAGTTGTAAATTTTCAAAATCATTTATTATACATTTCATAAAATTATTCGGCGAATATGGAGCAGTGCGGTGCGAATTAATACATGAAATCTTCATTAATTTTTAAATTGCTCTTTGGAACATTTTACTATAAAATTTACTTAATCACCATTAACCATAGCTTTAAAAAACTTTTAACTTAATAGTATCAAAGATGTTAAACATTTTTTTAATTTGTACGTATTTGTCACAAAGTGCAGGCCGCAACAGTTCACAATTGATAAGATAATTGACAAGATTTTTGAAATTATTGTCTAATTTTTGATTATTGTTCATAGCTTTGGGGTATTGATAATTGAGGTATATTAACCACTCATACTAGAGTTAGGCAGCTATTGCTCGTAACCACATGTTTTACTACTAAATTATTTTCTGTCCTAAGTATTGATTTTATTTTTGTAATTGTATAATGTTCTACAAAAAAAATTCCCATATTTAACTGAAAAGTTTCATTTTTGGAGTTGTAACATTCTCAAAGTAATCGAGTGATGATATCTATAAAATATGGATACATTTATTACCAAAAAAAGATGGAGGATTATCTTAATTCAAGAAAACTAAGAAAACCAAAAAACAAAAACAATACCGACACTGCTATTGACACGATGGAACGATGGTACGAATACCGACACTATTATTGAACATAAAATAAAAATATTACGTGTTTTGGAGAAAAATGTATGTCAGTATATATACAGACGGCGACGCCATGGAAATTTTATTTTCAAAATTGAATTTTTTTTTTTCATCTGTCTTCTTACATTTTCTTTTTTATTCTTTATCCGAATTTTCAAAACTGAATGCTCGCTCATATTTTATAAATTCGGTTATAAAATTATTGATTTTCTAATATAAAATTCTTATTGACTTTAAGGATAATACAAAAAGGAGCAGAGTAAAAACATAAGAAAAAAATAAAAAAGTTGTGTTCAATAATATCGGAATCATCAAAAAGCATCAAGATTAAATATGAAAAATGAGATCCAAACAAAAAAAAAATAAAGAAACTTGAAATTTAGAAATTTAGACTTTTCTTCTTAAATTCTTAATAAATAACGAAAATTGATAATTTTCTGTTATGATGGTATGAATTTGATGATTTTGTAATTTGTGGTTAAGAAATTGAGAAATTGTAAAAATTTTGTATTGACGTTTTGATATTTTTATTTAAAAAGGTCAGGAACAACACAGAGCCGACTAAACTTTTAACGGTTGCCACAAGAATATACATATGAAAATTTGACTTTAAATACTTATTTCGAATTTCACCTGCAAAATTTTCTAGTTAATTTCGTTATCAACCAGAACTCAAAAATTAAATTTCAAGAAATTTCAAGAAATTTCATCAACTTTGGTTCCTCGGGTATGATAAAAATGTAAAATCGACTTCTATATTTAAAACAGAGCTTTAAATCTTTCTTGTCCTGATATTTTTAGTAAAATTACTGCTTATTGTTTTAAGAATCAGAGTTAGTAAAGCTCTAAAGTTAGTAAAGTTCCAGTTCTAGGTTCCCGAAATACCTGAAATGTTGGTCAGCCGTTCTTCGTTGAGATATTCTTTGATATAAATTTTCGTAAAAAACGCTTTAACCGAACTTGACATACAGGGTTGCAAAGACTGTTTATGACAGACAGACAGGCATATTTCTTAAAAATGGTAACAATTATCTTTCAAAAATGCTTTAGTAAATTGTCTATAACCATTTACAGTAATTAAAAGAGGATTTTTAAAGGTCGCTCAAATATGTTTGAGATCAAAAAATTGACAACACTTTTCTAAATGAACAATGAGCAATGTTGAGCCAATATTTTTTTTTAATCTAAAAATAAAAGGGCAAATATTATTTTTACACTGCTATGCATTCATATATAAATTTACTATGTATATATACAAATAAGTATATATAAATAAAATTTTATTAAAATAAATAAATAAAAAATATGAAATTTTTTCCAAATATAGGCTTATTCAATTAAAATTAAAAAAAATTTCAATTAAGTTCACTGTTGCTATTATATAGAAATTTTAATTTTCCACTAATATATTTATGTGTCTACAGTGACCTATAAATCTTGATCTTTATCGAATATTCATGGTTCAATTTAAACACGAAATAAAAGTCAAAAAACATTACATATATACAATTTAACCGTATACTGCACCACAATACAGTATAGAAAACAATTTGGTTTTTGGAAATTCATGAAAAATATATTTAAAATAATATGCAACAAATCTGAAAAAAGAATAATAACAATAATCTTTTAAGCTTTCTAATATTTTACATATTATGATTGTGTGTGCTCATTTGTGCATGTATAACATTTTTTTAAACTCTTACTGTAGATTGCATATCTATAATGCATATGCACTTACACTTATGTATATGTTAATAAATGTGCATGTTTAAATTAATTTATAAAAAATTTCATTGAAAATCAAACACCATGGAAAATGATTTTTAATTATTTCATGTTATTCAAACACACATATACTCGTACCATGTAAACAAGCATAATTCCTTCTAACTATATAACAAACTCGTTAAAATAAAATAATAACAACAGTAATAAATATTTATGAGAATAAAATTTTAGAGCGTTCACTGATAAAACACTTACTTACATTAAAACTACTTTTATACATTATTTTGTGTACATAATAATAATGTAAAACAAAATTTTGTAGCATAGGATTTTGTATTTAATAGCATAGCAGTAAAGTTTAATTTTAAAGAGATAGTAAAAAAGTTTTCTCTGTGTTTTAACAATTTTAATACGTTCTAATACTACATCAATATCATGTTAATGTCGTGGGAGAAATTTTATAATTTTATACTCTTCTCTTTTTTTTCTATTCTGTTTTTATTTACTTAATTTTTGTCTTCAATAACAGGCATTATCGTACCTGTAGTTAATATACATATTACATTTATGAATTATTATTTAAATATGATGTTATCAAAAATAATAACAGTTCAAAAAGTATATACTATAGTGTATGTTAATATTTGAACTTTATGAAATTGTTATAATTGCATGTTAGATTATTTTCTGAAAATATTGGGTGGTAATTTTTGAATAAACATTTTATATACTAACAAATTTATATAAAAATAAATGTTGGCAAGAAAAACACACAATTATTTGAAAAATTAGGTTAGAAAAATTATTTTTTCTTTTTTTTTTCTTAATTACTGGAAATTAACATTAATGTTATTAACAGGCATGAATTTTTTTTTTTTAACAAATTTGTTGCTGTTTTTAAATGTTTTATTTTATTTTAGTGATGGTTTTTATATTAATAAAATAATTAAATAATTTTTAAGACAAATTCTAAGATCCAAGAAAATTGTTGAAGAATATAAGTAATATATGGACTGACCAGGGGGAAAAACTTATATTAATTAACAATTATAATTAATAGAGTTGAAACTGATATGTTATGTTAGGTATTCTTATAAAGATGTGTACGTGTATTATACAGAGTTAGGGTGGACGTGCAATTTTGATTTCACATAAGGGTGAAAATTTACTTAATCAACGACTTAAATTAAGATATTAAAATTTTTCGAACCTATATATATATATGAGCGGCTCAGCGCATTAGTGGCCTATCCAACATTTTTGCAAAACTGAGTTATTATATTCAATAGAGCTGTAAATGGCCTCAAGAATTGTTCTATATTTTCAATATATTTAGTTTACTCCTTTTTTCACTCCATTTTGACATAAATTTGTTTTTGCCTTTTAAAAATTTTCTTTAAAATTACAAAAATTTAAATTATTCAATTGCAATTTACTCGAAATATCATTTTTGCAAGTAGCCCACTATTGCACTGAGCATCTCATATAGAAGAAAAATCACTCACAGAGAGTAAGTTTAAGAAAATTTAAGGGACTTTTAAAAAATAAATTTATTAATAAAGGTTATTACGTATTTTGAAAAACAATAAAACCATTTCCAATGATAAATGTTTGTTTTTTATTGCTAGACCCGAAATATAAATGACCCTCGTATTGTGACTTTTTTTCTTTGCAATTTATTTTATTAAATTTGCAACTCCCCTATTTCGTAATTTATATTTGTCAGCTAAAAGTTATGTTAATAAATTTATACACAACTTTGTGATTTCAAGAATTTAGCACTATATCTGATATCAGAGCATACTACTATGTAGACTTTGTCGGAATTGCATATATGTAAATAAAAATGCATATAAAATAATAAAGAACTTCAGAAATGTACAAGAATTAATAGTTTTGCTTTAATTGCTTTGTACGTGTTCATTTGACAATTAAATGGCATTTTAATAAATTTTATTAATTACTTGGAATCACGAAATCTAGAAAATTAATTTTTTTTTTTCATTTATTTTTAATCACTTCTATAATTGTAAATGCATTTCTATATTTTTAAATACATATATACAAATATATATACAAGAATTTTACTTGAAAAATTTATTCCACCACGGCTCATCATTACGTATAGGGGAAAATTTTACACAACCACCATTTAATTCACATTTATAATGATTGATAATGATTGATCTTTTATTCACAATGAAATTTATAATAACCAAGAAGGATTTTCTATTGAAAATCAATTGAACAATATGATAAACCTAAATTGTACAAGTGAAATTGTTCTAATAAAAAATATTTTATATTTAATGGTTTTTAATTTATTATTTAAGTGCAGTGCCTTACATAGAGTCATAGAGAATAAAAGAATTCAAGGATTATTTAATTTTTATAATTTACTTTCACTTATCTGGATTGGAAACAAAAGTTTTCTATTTCACATATATAATATGTGTATGTATATTAAAGTATGTATGTATGTGCCATTGTTTTCGCTTTGTGGACAAGAACGATTTTTGCTTTTTTGCAAACGGTTCAAATTTTGGTTATGGTTTGTGATTATAATTTGGAATTTCAAGTAATTAAACTTTTCATTGTTGAAAAAAAAAAAATTTTTTTTTGTTAATTGAATTGAAATAGAATAAGTGTGCTATTTCTATTTTTTTTACAAATTTTAATTAAAATTTTTAATGTATGCACTCGGTTATATATATATATACTGAGTATAACGTTAATCCGCTATTGTTTTAATGTTAAATATTGCTTGAGTTGACATAAAAAAAGTAGTGTAAATGAAATAGAAATAAATGCTATTAAATTTTTGTTTTTCCTGGTCTAGATCCAACCTAAAGGGCAAGATGGTGAAAATTTCTATTTTAAGTGACTGCTTTTGAAAATAAATTTGATTCTAATAAGGATAGAATAATAGAATACAACAAAGTATTTTACGAATCTTGCAGTTAAAATGCACAGCTTTGAATATTATGCAGGGTATGATTATCTTTAGTATTTCCCGTATATAAGAAAATTAATTTTTTATAGAATTTTAAAATAAACAAATTTCTATTGGAAAAACCTGTATTCAGGTTTTTCCAATAGAAATTTGTTTATTTTAAAATTCATATACATTTCAACAACAATATCCACACAAATATTACTTCTATTGCAAGATTCAATCATGAATTTAGCATTTGATTTAGAAATCAGGTGTAAGAAGGAGTCTTACTCCATTATCGTCTTAGAGAATTTCTGTTAAGGGGTCGAGATTATTATAATCAGCTATATATGAGAGCGTAAAAAGAAAAACTAATATAAAAAACTTTAAAAAGAAGATTAAAGAATTTTTGCTATCGTCGAATTACTTAACGAGTTTAATTTGATATAATCAAAATAGTGAGGAGATTTATGATTTATATTGAATTAAATATTTTGGAATGCTGTACTTACTTTGTCCAAATCCAATGAAATTCACAAGTTCTGCACAAATGCAAGCAATTCTAAACTTATTTCTTCTATAACCATTTCAAATAACCTTTCCCTCAAACCGGGTAATCGTATATTTTATAAATTTTTGTTTAAACTGTAAAAGCTTCATATCGATAGTTCAATAAAAGGAAGAATGTTATATTCATTATCGACTATTATTCAAAAATTATAACCTTTGGGCGACTCAACTAAATTAATTAGTAATTTCTGTTTATAGTTACCGTGATATATGAAATATAATGTAGTATTATATAAAAGAAATTCTTATAATGTTATAATCAATATTATTAAACTGATTTAAGTGATAAACACAATTATAAAACTACTTCTGTTAAAAAATATCTCGTAATTTTTCATTTTAAATTAAAAACCACATAATTGTGGTTTTCGCTCAGTCAACTACAATGAAAAACTGTTATAATTACAAAAATTTTAACAATACAATAATAATTATTACATAATTGATAATAATAAATATTATAATTAGTTATACTTAAAATACAAATAAAATATTTACCTATATCGTTTACTAACCACGACGTTTGCTGCCAAAAAACATTTCGTTTAATAATAAAGAAATTTTTAATTGAAGGACGAGTTTTATATTTATTATTTTATTTTTATCTTGAATTTTCAATATTTTAAACTGTTATACATACTGTTTTCCATTGCACTATATGGGCAAGTAAAAATTCGTTCTATGAAAAACCTCATTATATCTTGAACAATTTTCCAACTTGAAAGCAAATATCAACGATACAACAGGAAAAACAAAAAATTTATTTAAATTACAAAAGTTTCTTAAATCTTTTTACAATAGTATTTCTTAATTATTCCGATAGGCAGTATTTTTAGTTATACACTAACAATATTATACATTTATTTTTATGTTATATGAATGTATACGAGTACATACATAAATTTATACAAAATAACGACACTTAAAGGACAAATAAAGATTTGTCGCATTTTTTGTATTGTATGGCGCCTATTTGACTAGTCAATACTCCCACAGTATAATATATTTATATATAACAGTTTTAGGTTTATTGAATGACTTTGGATTTATATTCGAATAAAAGACAATAATTTAAATTATTTTTATTTAAGTTTTAAAATGATTTAAGTTTGTTGCTTTTTGAATACTTTAATACATATATAAATGTTTATATATATGCGTGTATATGGTTGGTAGAAGACATCAAAGTTAAATAAAATATGAAAATAATAAAAATTAATTCGATTGTTTTAAAAAATTTGAAAAACAGACTGGGTTTTAGGTATTTTTCAGCCGCATTTCAAAATTTTGCAAATTTATTTGAATTGTCTCTTCCAATTTTTGTTAATTTCGACTGCATTCCTTATCAAAATTTCTATTTTCAAAAGACAATGCGACAAAATAAGATTAAGATACGATTTCTATGACGATACGATGAAATATAGGAAACTGTATAACAGTTTGTAATTGGAACACTATTTTAAATTAAGAACAAAAATTAAAATATTTATTTGCCCTTATGAAAAAGGAAAATTTATATGAAGAATTTTAATCTTATTAGTAAACTTTTAGGAATTAGAGTTCGAATCAATTTTAGAAACCTCATAGTAGACACTTAGAATTGGCAGCTTTTTTCATGTACACGATGTAAATATATTGTCATTTACTAGGGGTTAGAGTTTGAAAAATAATAATTATCTATTTTTTATGAAAAAAATTAAAATATATTACCATATTGAACATACAAATTTTCCTTCACAAAATAAATATCATCAAATGGTCCTTCAATTTTAATTGAATTATCTTATAACAATTATAATACAAATTTATATAAAATATATTTATTTTTTTAAAAGAAATAGTTATTATGGAAAATATTCAGAGAGAGATAAGCAAAAAAATAATTTGCATACATTTAGGAGGACTGTATACCTCCTAAATGTATGTAATTTATTCAAATGCATATGAATAATAAATTTCTAAAATATTTAAATATAAAAATATTTAAGTATAAAAAATTATAAATTGAGAATATTAAATTATTTAAAATATAATAATTGTATTGAAATTTATTGCCATATAATTGTAATCTTGAAGTACACTACTGTCATCATCTTCATAATAAAAACACTTTATCAATTATATATGGCACCCGGAGAATAATAACTTAACAGCAGACAGGATAATGGCATAAAAAGGCATGAAGAAATTAATATTAATTTTTTGACTCGTTCCTTTAATAGTTACGTCATCCATCTGTTTCGCAGTTTGTATGAAGGAATTTCCATTATTATTATTCTCATAAGAAATTAATTATAAAGAAAAACAGCTACAGGTTGTATTTTTAATTTGTAATTTAAATAGCTTTTTAAATTGTTAAACTACAAACTAAATTATTTTTCCGAAACTAAATGTCAATCAGAGATGCTGCGGTATTATTCTTAGGGTGGAATATTTGGTATATTTGTGTCTGAAGTACTTGTATAAAAGATACATAGATCAAAAATTTTTATATAAAATTTTATTTTTATGTTACAGTTATAGTAATATTTTAAGTTTATTTTTAAAGGCAAGACATTTTCTTTTGAAACTAAAAATTAAATATTATTTGTGTAAAATGAAAGTTTTATATGGTATTAAAATATTTTTATGTAGTTTCTTATACATACATATATGTATAACTATGTATGTATGTATTTAAGTTTCAAGATAAAAAGGATTTTAAGAAGATGAAAAGACATTTTATTTGAATATATTTGAAGTTTGATGATAATATTTAAAGAACGCATTTAAAGAAGAAAAATATTTGGTAAAAAAATTTTCATTTTACGAATTTATCAAAAATTTATTTTTGTTTCTAGCACAATGATAGAACTGATAGAATTTTTTTAATAATAACACTCAACAATTTATAACACAATGATATTTAAATTAAAATATTCATATGGGGAGGATAATTTTATTAGGAGACTTAAGAGCATAAAAAATATTATTTCAAGGATTTGAGGACATATTTGAACAATCTATATTTGATTTATAGAGCCAATATTGGGAACAGAAAATGGTATCTTTTTAGAAGAATACTTCAACATTTCTTAGAATTTTATATCGTTAAAGTATTTTTCTAAAATTAGAAAAATTTCATTATATTTAAATTACTTATAGAAGAATAAGGTTTTTATTAAAAAATTAAGATAATGTTAGCCAATTTTCTGTATAATTTGTGAAAGATTCATCGTAGCTTTATAAATTTATAACAGTTTACTAATGCATTAAATCAAGTTGTATAATATCTAAAGATAAAAAAGTATATTTTCCTTTAAAACAGTTTGTATTCACAAGATTTTCCAACATAAATTTCATCATTAAGGATATTTTATATAATAAGAGGGTTCAAACGTTTTCTTATTAGTAAATCACTTTTTAATCAATTTTAAATTAACCAAATTAAAGTCGGGGAGTTTTCATTGAATTATAAATTATTGGTCATTATAACCAAGTATATAATATATATATATATATATATATATATATATATAATAATAAATGCATATAGAAAATGGGCTCATTTAAAATTCAGTATACTTATGAGCTTAGAAAATTCATAAATTTTATTAATACGATTGATTATATTGGTTTTGGGTTGGATCTAATCCAATATAATGATAGAGAATATAAAAATATAAATAAATAATCAAAAAAAAAAAAATATAAATTTAAATTAAAGAAGGGATGATGAAATCAAAATAAAATTCTCAAATTTTCACATAAATGCTGTGATTCTTTTCCTTTATTTCGTGCGAAAAATTTTAGATTTTTTTTTTTCATTTTTGTTATTCTCTATATATGGGAAGTGAAAAAATATACTCATAATTTAGAAAAAGAAGAATTTTATTGGTAAAAATATCAATGATTTTTATTTGACTAAATTCACTCCCAAAATTTTCAATGAATAAATAAAAAAAAAAATCAAAATCCGAATTTTTGTTTTTTTTATTAAAACGCGTTTTATTGAATTCAATAAATTATAGAATCACGCAATCCTTGATAAATCTACTCAAAGTATAAATTTAATGTTGAACAAAATACTTTTAATGTGCCCAATAAAAGAATTTAATGGCGATATCTTAGTTACTCACGAATTGGGTTGAAATTTAATAAAATCCTTATTTGATTATGTTTGTTTTTTTTATTATTATTATTATTTGTATAACCAAAATTATTTTTTTATGATCTATACTTTTTTTTGTTTTTGTAGACTACATTAAAATACAAACAAAATTGAGTCGCCATGCAAAAATTTTTATATTTTCTGAATATTTTAATTGAAATTTTATTAAATAAAGTTTGGCAAAATATGGAAATGATAAAAATTTTAATCTCTATGCCATAGAATATTAAAATTTTTAATAATTGGGATGCTTTTGATTACAAGATATGGTAAAGGAAGAGTTTAATGTTGAAAATTCATAATTAGACAATTGTGAGTCAAGAATGAATAGCTTTTGAAACCAACTTTAAGAAATCAAGAAAAATGTTTGCTTCGACCACCAGTAACACAAACAATTCGAAATTGAAGAAAATTTGCTGATATCGAAAAAAATTTTCGAGAATATCCCAAATTTTTTTTTTAATTCAAAAATAATTTTTTTCATGCCATTCGTCAAAAAAAAATTTTTTAAAGAATTTTTTTTTGGTAAAAAATTTCAAGTTTTTTTGTGCCTTTAATAATGAAAATTTTTTCATACTGTCAGCTTTGTTTTTTTTTTTTTGTGTTAAATCACCTTTACCGTTTATTTTCATACGCTAGTCATATTGTTTTGTTTTAGTGTTTATATAGGTACCGGAAATATCGTCATTAGACCAAAACCGGAAATAAAAACTTCTTATCTGGTATATACATAAAATTTTCTCATAAAGCGAGAATTTCCCTTTTTGCCATTAATATACTCGTATATATAGCGGGAACTATATATACTGTCATGTCATACATAATCTGTATGCATGGACACACGTACACCTAGTAAGCATATTATAATATTAACATATATGAATATTGTTTGTAAAATTGTATGTTTTGTTTTAATGGAATTGGTTTAAGTGGATTTTTAAATATAGAATAAATTCGAGACAGAGGAATGAATTATAATATATAAGCACATTTCCTTTAAAATTAATGTGCGGCCAGTATGATTTTTATATCACTGATATTTCGGTCATATATTTTTTTTATTTTAGGAATGGTAGCATGTAAAATTCATGTTATGTCTTCCTTTAATTGGTGGAATTTTAAGAAAAAATTTTATGGTGTCGAACCATACTGATAACATTTACTAATTTGTAAAATATTTAACTTATGAAATTAAGAAAATTTTGAAAAAAGGAAAAAGTTTTCAATTTGAAAAAGAAGATCATTAAAAAATTTTGCTTCAGAGACAACAATTTAATTAAAAATTACATTAAAATCTTTATATAATGAACCCTCAAATGAAAATAATATCGCTATTTTTTATTTTGAACAATTTATTTAGCAGTAATTTTTGTTTTCCGTTTTCATATCTTTTCATTGCAAAAATTCTGTATTAAAAACAAAACTTATGGGATTTTGAGTGTTCTTTATATAAAGGTTCTGCTGTATTTATAAAAAAAAATTAAGCAATTTATCTTGAAATGTGTAAGCCATTATAGGCACGTGTCGACACAGATAGGCAGACGGACAAATTAAAAAAAAAATTATATTTTTTTTTGTTAAATGAGCTAAAAAGTTAATTATTACCCTCTACTAAATATATATGAATATGATATTAGAGCTGGATATTTATGTGGTGGCATGTCAACCGTTAACATTAGCTCTTATATTTTTCAACTAAAATGTCAAACTTTTCCATTTTAACAATCAAAAATTTGTGTATACACACATATGTACATACATATTTAAAGAACATAGTTTATGTGTAAATGAATTTATGACTTGCATATATGCGAAAAGTGTTGATTGTGGATGTTGTAAAGTTTTCTATGTATGTATACAACAAAGTAGTAAGGTGTTTTTTCTTGCCGTATTACAGCTTATGTGCATTAGTGGGTGTTGTTTTTTGTTGTTTTGTTTTTCGGACTTAACCTAATTAGTATATTAATGTGACTTAAGTAACTTAAATTTATAATGGGAAGAGATTTTGTGTTTTTTTTGGAAGAGGGTTATTTTTTATTACATACATAATTAATTAATTTAATTAGAAATAAGAATAATCACAAAAGTACTAAAAATGATTGAATTATTAAATTCATTAATGACCACCATATGATGGATTTATAATACGAGTGTAACATGCGTGCTGTTGATTAAATGGAAAAAAAATATCTCTTACTATTATGGCAAAAGTACAATTTATCATTTTCATGTGGTTATATGGGTAAATATGAGGTAGCCTTGTCGGTATTGTGGTTGTGTCATTGAACTCTTTTTTTTTTTACCAGAATCAAAAACATTATATTCTAAAATCTAAAGTAATTACGAAATAATTACAAAAAAAAAAAAGTAAAAGAGAATTTGGAATATTTCACTAATTAAGTTGGCAAATATGACAGGTTTTTGTTTTTTTAACTACAAGTAAATTTGATTTCAAAGAGAACTGAAACATAATTGGAAGTTGAAATAATTAAAATATTAACAGGAAAGGCATATATAATGAGCATGAAGGTTAGTTCTTTGTAAAAGTTTTTATGTACTAGCAACTAGTTGATTTTATATTTAAATAATGGAATCCTTAATGTTGAAACTTTAATATTGAATAAGGGTAAAAATACAAGAGTAGAATATAATTAAATTTTTAAATGTGTTCTACAAAAAGTAAATTGAAATCATTAAAATATTTAAATAGGATCATTTTCTATTTAATTTTTTCTTTCAATTTCAATTCAATTAAATTTTAAAATTTCATTTCTTAAAGATTCATTCGCATTTATTTCTTAGTGTTCTAACAATAGAACCTGTTTCTAGACAGACGAGTCAAGTTGTATTTGCAGTTTTTATTAAGAAAATGTAATTTATATATACGCATATATAATTCAAATAATTAATATGGATTACTTTTGCATTGTTAAGAAGAACAATAGGCGTTCGATTATAACAGACGAAAAATTTTAGGAAAATTATCGCTAAGAGTCATGATTTTTAGGTAAGAAATTCTTTCAAATTTACATTGCTCTTATTTCATAAAAATTTTAATTGACTGAGAATATCAAATATGTGAATAATGTTATAAAAGATGTGAAAGATTAATACTTAGTGTTGTCCAATATTATCGCCACTTGTCGCATATGGCAAAACAGATCAAATTATCGTCAACCCCAGATTATAAGGTGTTTGTACACAATTGGTTTGTTACGAGGAACCTAGTTCTTTAATAGGAAGATGTTTTATTTTACCTAAAACAAGTTGCTATTTACAGGTTTAAAAGAATCTGCTTGCTCTTCCTAGTGTGAAATTTCACACATGAAACATCTGCGACAAAATCTTAATTTAAATTCCAATTTTAAAAATTATTTCATTAGAAATTGAATTAAAATATTTTTAAAATTTCTACAAATTTATATTAAAAAATGAAAGAAATGCCTTAATTACCTTCAGTTATCATTTTACCAATATTATGTAAAAATCTCAAAATTTGTTCTTGATTATTGTGTGATAGTTCGGAATCGATTTATGAATTTTATTCCATATTCCAATAACTTTACAATAAATTTTAATATCTTTTGAGCTTGTCATTTCATTTCTCAATGGCATTTCATTTTAATCTTCTAAGTGAATTTTATTTTTACATACATGTTGCTTTACACACTATTCAAATAAAAATTTCAGAATTTAAGATAATTTTATAAAAACAATATGCAAAATGTGAAGACTCCTAAGGGAACTACTTGTTATTCAAATTTCGTACACTCTTTGTTAAATTATTACCAATTTATTTTTGGAAATATTGGGTATATTGTGTGCACTTAAAAGCTGCACTACATAGGTCATCAAACTTTTAAGACAAATATTTAAGCAAAAAATCGATTGTTTTACAACTTACAAATTCTGAACACTTTCAAAATTTTGATAATAATTACACTTGGGAGAAAATATTTTGCATAATATTATTTTGTGAAATATTTGAAAATTTTATATTAATGTTTAAAGAGATCTGATTTTAATTAAATTTTAGTAATATTTTAAGTTATTTTTAATTGAAATCAAGCAATATAAAAGTAATTTATGGTTGGGATGCTAGGGAATAAAGTATATAGGATTAATTTTGATTGTTCGATGTCACTTGCTAACAATAAAATTAAATTAATGTTCAACCACAATTCCGAAAAAATAACCAAAATTTAAAAAATATTATTAAAGACTGATAATAAACTGGAATCAAACTGAAAAATTAATGAATTTAAAAATAAATAAATAATCAACATAGAAATGCAATCCTCCATTAATGAAGAAAATCGTCAGAAATTTTTTCCAACACACAACTATATATAACACTAGTAATATTAATGACAGTAATAATATTTTATTCATATTTTTGAATACCTTATGTTATCAAAATTATATTAACCCCTTAGGTTATGAATTGAATGATCGTTTTGTGTGACATTTAAGAATTTTTTAAAGGATTCATTGAGAAAGCAATATAGTCGATAATTATAGTTAAGTTTAATGTTCGGCTACATATGAAAATAAATTCCCAAACTCTTGAATTAAAACTATAGTTAAAATCGACACGATGGCAATATATACATTTTCTTGCAAATCATATGTTTAGTATAAAGTTCAAATTTTTGGATAAACAGTTAGCAATTAAACGTTTTTCACATTAGCAAAGATTTGTAGCAAAGATTCAAAGAAAAAATCGCTACAAAAAAATTTGGTCATTAATGGGTTAATATGAATCATATGTACATACTCACATGTGTACATGTGAAAATTATTAATTATAATTTGACCAGTTTTGTTCTGCTTCTATACGCAAAATATTTTAAGAAAATTTCTTTATTTCCGCTTTCTGACAACCCAATAAAATAAAATGCAAAATAGTGGTTAAAACTAAAAATTAATTTTTAACTATAAAGTTTAACACACTTCTAATATAAATAAAATATATTGTTAAAAATGTTATGAATAAAATCATTTTCTTTTTCAACAAAATGTTTAAATGAAATTTCAATTTATTTTGCAAATATTTAATTTTTACAATCCATAAATGCATAATATCTACATTAATGTGTAAATATTTAAACAATATTTTGGCAGAATAATGCTTTTTATCACTTTATCTATTCATACTTATTTTAAGAAAAAATAAATTTGCATACCCTCAGGTGAATAATATTACACGTACACTTGATATTATTCTAGAATTGAAATTTAAATTTAAATATGGATCGTATTTTTTTTTCACTAAACAAATATTTCAGTTTGTACTATTGTAACAGTAGACGATTGCTATGCGATGCGATGTTTCAAAATCACAAAAATTCTTTTCGTTAAAGTTTCGTCGCCTGAGAATACACAATATACGTAAGCTTATGACAATAATGAAAAAAAAAATTTTAAATATAAAAAAAATTTTTTTGATACAAAAAACAAAATTTTTTAAAAGAATTTTTCTTTTACCTATACAACACTACAGACGTACACTCTTATATTATAGAATTTCATTTGTGTGTACAACAGGTGTCTTTTTATTCTTTAGAGTGATATAAATCACATCATTTTTCTTTATATTTGTTGTAATAAATGGGTTAGCTCTGTTAGCGCTAGTCCGCGTTCTAGTTTAAAGATATCATGTTGTTTTTGCTAATATTTGCATAGTCACCAAGCATCTTTTATTATAATTGTTTATTTATTATTTTCTGTTTTCATTTTTTTTTTTAATTTCTTTTGTATTTTATATAAACTCAGCATGGCAGATTTTATATGATTTTTGTAAATAAAGGAAGATAAAAAAATAGAGCAATATTTTTCACTTTTTTATTGTTATTTTGCAAATATTTAAAAAGAGTTTGTGTAAATGTAAGAAAATCAAAAGTGGATCTAAAAGATCATTAACAATCCACATTGTTAATTATGGTTTTCCTGAAAGTAGGTTGGTTTTTGGTGATTATTAAATATTTTATTTTTATAGATATTTTGGGTGTATTATGTTTATATAAGGAATACGAATTTCAATCGTAAATTTTTTCTTAATTATATTAATAATTAAAATTATATTTTTGTTATAAAATAAAGAAGAATATTTATATCGATAAGACAAATAGCCATTATTCAGAAGCGCAAAATGCGGATATTGGACTTCTGAATAAAATCGTCATTATTCAAATAAAGCGAGTAAAGGAATGACAATGAACAAGTAGTAACTAGATTGTGTGTAGTGATTAGAATGAGTGAACTTAAAGCAAAGTGAAAAAAAAATATACGAATGTTTAGTATTCCAAAAATACTAAACTGACTAAACAAAAATTATTGTTATGATTGCATATTTTTAGGGGTACATTTTTTTAAATTAATAAATTTTTGAGAAAATTTCCTGAAAAACCCGTTAAAATTAGACTTAGAATCAGAAATAATTTGATATGATCCGCATAATTTTCAAGAAAATATTAGATGAAAATTTACAACCAGCCAATTTTTTGCAACTTTTGTTCGAAAAAGTGATTACATAGAAAGAAATGTTATAATTAGTAACTTTAATTCGCAAACTGTTAATATTTTTAGTGTTTCAATTTGCAGTACAGGAATTTCTTTCCTTATTTTAACAACATTTTATAGAAAGGCAGTTTCCGTGACTTTTGAGAAACTAAATCAATTATCTTGGTTTTTATAAGAAATTTTTCAAAAAATTGGCAATTTCAAAATACTACCCTTAAGTTGGAATAGAGCAAGAATTGAAAGTTCACCAGTTTTTATATGATCTCGCTTCCAAATAGGTAAATCTGGAGGGATGACGTTAACATATAGGGCAGTTCGATCCACTTCTACACAGATGGATCCCAGCTAAATAATATGGTTGGGGGAAGGAGTCTAATCCAAAACATTTAATGTAGAAATTTTTTTTTACCTTCCAGATCACTACAGTATTTTTCAGGCGGAGGTTGCCGGAATAATAAACGAGGTATTGAAATGGATGGCGGACAATGTGATATCATCATGCAAATGTATCAACATTTTCACGGACAGTCAGGCAGCAATAAGGTTGTTGAAAATGGAGACGTCTATTTTTAGGACGTTCTGAGGTAATTTCCAAACGAAATGGCGTAATCGATCGAAATTGACCTAATTTGGTTTGCGAGTTATAGCGAATAATCCATGGGAATTATGGCCACACAATTTTGGCATAAGTTAGATCTAGTTTACACGGCGGAGCTGACTTAGGTGTATTTTTTGATAACCACGTCAACTCGCCTACATACTTACCTAAAGAAACACAAAATTTTTATTTATTTATGGAAAAGTTTTCCTTTCTTTCCAACAATTATTTGTTTGGACGGATTGTAATTGGTAGTTAGCATAAAATTAATAAGTAGATTCTTTTCAAAACTCCAAATTTAATTTACTTCAAAATTTTTAGTACATATTAAGTTACAGAATAAAATGCTTATGAGAATTGAATAAAAAAGTGAACGATATTGTGCCTATACTTGAATGTTAGATCATGCATGATAACCATCTCATATGACATTGACAAATTAGTTTGAAACTGTTCTTCTTTTTCCTATAAAAATAAGAATCGTTTTATGGTATTCAAAGCGTCTTACTGAAAATATTCCATTACCATAGAAATAAACATTATTCTGCTTTGTAAAATAAATTTAATATTTCAAATTGAATTCTAAGTACCTAGGTCCTTACATAAAATAATGGAAAATATAAGATTTTTGTTCTCATATTCACTTATTGCTAAGTACTGAAAAAGGAGATGAATTTTCCTTTCAATTTATTTTCATGTTACTATAGTAGCTTTACTTTTATTTAAATTGTTATGATATCTCATCACACAGACTTGTTATTCAAAAATTGTGATGAAAGCAATTTAGGGAGCAAATATTATAGAGAAAATGGTAATTCTACAAGAAAACAATATGCATACATGTTAGTGTTACGTAGAAAAAGGAAAATTTTATTCTACTTCACTACTTACCCGTTTAAATTGAAAAAATTTTGGGTTTTATTAGAATTTTATTTAATGCTCAAATAATTTAAGGTTCTCTAATATGTAAGTGCTGAAGAAGATGACTTTGCTTTTATTTTATTTTAGAAACTTTTTTGTTAAAATCTTAAATGATTTGAGTTTGCGCTTTAATAATGAACGATGTTGTTAGCGAAAGTTGTTATCTCGTAACTTAGCAAAAAAAATCAAATTTTTGGAGAAAGCACATTTGCTTCTAATTACGATAAACGATGTAAAAAATTCAACAAAAAATGCTTGATTTAAAGCATTTAGTTCGAATCATTTATTGAGTTCAATTGACTAATAGCCTAAAATATGGTTCATTTCTCGTTGAATAAGACTATAGTATCTATTGATGGTGCATAGTTGTCAGGTAACTTAACAAACTATACAACAAAGGTTTTCATCAAAAATAATTTACATACTCCAGTGTGCCAAAAAGTTTTACTCTACTGAGATCAATGAATCAAACATTTTACAAAATAAAAAATCAAAACAGTAGTTTCTACGGTGAGAAATCATTAAGAGCTCGTTAAAATTTTAAAACTTATCAGGAAATTGTTAATTTGGAATTAATGTAACTTTCATAACTTCTCGAGAAGCTACTAGGGATTTTATATGAGGAAAGGTCCAAAAATTTTTAAGAGTGCTAAAAATTTTTAACACTTTTACAAAGTACTGTAAAATTGATTCTTTTTTCCGATTATCTATAGTACACCAATAAAAAATAGTTTAACAAAAATAATTTGAAATTGATTTTTAAAGATTATGTTACGAGTGACACTATATAAATTTTTATGGAACATATGGTGTAACAATATAGTGTTTCGCTCTAATGACAAATTCTATACAGAGTTTCCTCTTCGTAATTGATTTTACATTTCTGTGAAAATGGAAATGCATTTGAAATTTTCAAAATGCTTTCATACGTAAAAGTGCACAGTTTTTTTATTTTAATTCATGCAATAAGTGAACTTGCATATTTTTTAAAGAATTTTACACACCAATAAATTCAAATATTATTTCCAGATTCTATTTTGCAATTGATTCGAGACATGATATGTTATTTCTTTAAAAATTTAATAATGATATTTTCCGGAGTAGTCTATGCAAAAATTTACATTTGTTTATGAAAAATTTTTTTTTTGTTCCTGCTTTACTCCCCTTGGGAGCATAGGCTTCCACAAAGCTTCTCCAACGAACTCTGTTAGGCGCCATTCTTTTTACTTCTGCCCATGTCATGTTAGCCGTGGCGATTTCTTTCTTTATTCTTCTTTGCCACGTATTCTTTGGCCGTCCAACACTTCTTGTACCCTGCGGATTCCACTCCAATACCTGTCTTGCGATGGTTTCGGGCGGGCGTCGCAGTGTATGGACTATCCATCCCCATTTTTTATAACCCTTTCTTCTTTATAACCCTTGTGTTTGGTTCTTGGTGGGTTAAAGCCCAGAGGTCTGTGTTGCTGATTCGTCAGGGCCAGAATACATGGCAGATTATCCTTAGGCTCCTATTTATGTATACCTGCATTTTATTTGTGTGTTCATTTTTCCCTAGTCATGTTTCGGAGCCATATAACAGGACCGAAAATTTTTTTCCATTTCCACCTTCTCACAAGTCACCATGTGTCGAAATGCTAAAATTTTAATGTTTAGCACCTTATATTTCAAAGACTGCAAGGTTTTTCCAATTTCTATAAAAACAAAAAGCTAACGGGTGGCCATCAAAATATATAATTATCTGTCTATCAGGTTCCGCCGTTTTGTTAAAACTTCTTTATTTTATTTTGTTTCCTCGTCCTAAAGGTATGCAATAATTTGTTACACATATATTAGCATATTAGAGAAAGCAATGGATTTGATCCAAATCTATTTTCTATATTTTCAAGGTACTCAAAATTTGTGAAATCATTTTAATGTAGAATTAAAATATTGGTACGTACATTCATTGGAGATTTCAAATTAAAATTTTATAATATCGATTTTATTTTAATAATTTTTTTTAAATTTAATTTAAGTATATATTATACATAATTTCTTAGAAATGAATAAACTACAAAGGATCTTCCAAATTCCAAAGATGAACGAAATTTGCTGAATTCTCATATTTTAATTGAATTTCGGTAAATGTAAAAAAACAACCCAAAAATTTAAATAACAATTATGTTTGTTTCATTCAATTAAATTTTGTTTACATTTTAATTATGAAAACAAAAAGGAAAAGATAACATTAAAATTCTTCGTTCCTCTATAATACAGACTGTATGTACGAGTATTATACACCGTGTACAATGGTTTGTTTGCAAATTTTTTAATTAGTTTCTTTCATCAGTCGCAAAAATTTAATTATTTTTAATCGCTTATCTTGATAAACTTTGCTTTTGAAATGTGATCATTTTAATTTTTCGAAAATTTACGCATAATAATTATGTATATATTGACATACATATGCACATGCTATTATATTATACAATTATACATACACTATGTATACGTACATATTGCACGCTTATTATGAATTTAATTAAATGTTAAATGAATTCGATGAAATGACAAGTTGATTTTAATTTTTATACCGACAGTAATTTTGTGCTTTAATGAAATGGTATATATGTAGATTTTATTTTCGCATTAAAATTAACGTCATGTCAACAGATGATTTTAACTGATATACAAAAGGTTTTTAGTTTAAAAAAAAAATTCTTTAATTCTTTCTATATAGGCTGTAATTTTTTAAGCTAAAAACTAATAAATTTGTAAGTTGATTGTCTTGAAAACTATTTATGCATATTGGGAGTTTCAGGGAAGTTTTAGCGCTATGAACTAAAATTGTAGCATATTCACATATGCACAAACCAGTTTTTGTTAAATAATTAAATCATTTATCAACTTGGCATGGCACAGATGAAGACATGTAGTGTTATTATGAAATATCTAACTTCGACTTCTACTTCGATTATTAATAGAACGCATAATTTCACTAAGAAATAAAAAATGAGGTTTTGAATGCTAGATTTTTAGCTAAAGTAGGCTTCCTGCATTATACTTATTCAAAAACATTATAAACAATCTAAGTCCTTCCATATATGGCTCAACTTTTTGTCAGTTATGAAGAATGGTGTAACATGATTTTCAACAAATTGACTCTCATATAGATTAGCATTACATGCATGCCCAAATCAATAAATTTACAATTTCGTATACATAATTTATAGCGTATTTAATTTAATTGATTACACGGTTTATACACACTTCACAGAATTTTACGTAATTTTCCAACCACTTGTATTATAATAACATATTCCTGCAAGAAAATTGTGTATACGTTTACTGATAAACTTTAATTTGGGTGCGTGTCAATTGCATTTGTACTCTACAGTTTCAATCGATAATAAGCGTTTAAAAGTATGTATACATATAGTAATTATTTTTTCTTTGTAATAATTTTTTTAGCTTTAGGGGTAAAAATAATTCATTCATATTAATATAGTACGTATTTTTTTTTGAATGTATGTTACTAGAACGTATTTAATTATTTATAAACACATAGTACTTTTATATAATGTATACGTACATATGGTGTAAATGTAACTAGATTAGTTCCTGTACAAAAAAAAATAGGCGATTCACATGAAGTATTACAAGTAATTTATTAATTTTATTATAAACATAATTTTTATATGAAATAAAATTTTAACTAAAAATTATAATTGGCCAAATAAGTTTAAATAAACGTTTATAACAAGATTCACTACGGACGGATCACATATATGCATACGAGAGAACAGAGTGAATTCATTTGTATTTTACGTGTTTATTGTTACAATATAGTGATGAAATTTAATAAAACATCTATAGACGATTTTTAGAGAAATTCTAGAGATTTTTTTAATAAAAAATTTAAATAAGAAGTGCCATAGTGTACCATTAGTTGATTATGTATTAAGAATGTGATTTGAAGATAAAATTTTTCTGCACAATATTTTAAATCATAATTACATAATAGACGTGTTTTCTCCTCAGTAATTATTGGATATCGCCAATAATTTTTAGAACAAAAATTCTCGTGCAGGCCGAGATTAACTATTAATAAGCCAGGAACGAGTTTGGATGTTTGCCGAATTTGATGAATATGTGTTATATTGCCAGAACAAATTTTTTCTTAGTTAATTTTAATTAAACATACATATTAAATTTTGTGTTTTTGAATTCTTTGAATTAATATCTGACATAAAATTAATTATAAAAAGTTTCTAATTGCATATAATATGTATGTATAACAATCACATAACAATGACATGAATTGCCCCGTAATTTGCATTTCTTCATATACTTACTTTTCAAGCCTAATCTAAGTCACTCCATTTGCCACTGTTTTATTAATTAATTTAGAATACATGCCATCAAAATATATTTTAATATTGACTGGTACAACTATATGATAAAATTATTTTCCCCTGCTATGAGTTTAATTCTATTTCTTTAACGTTATATAGTATAGATATTCAAAATATACCATAACAAAACGAAAGTTTTTATTGTATTCAACCTATACATACATATACTTATATATAGTAAAATATGAATGAACAAATTAATTATAACGTTATGATTTAAGTAAAAAAGAATATTAATCTAATAATATCACATATACATACTTGTGCACAAAGAGATTATATATGCATATAGGTACACCTATGGGCGCAATATAAATGCAAATGATGATGATAATATGAAAATCCCAGGTTATACTATGTTTTGTTTTCCACCTACCACACGTAATATATGTATAGGATTTTCTCGCTATACTTTCAGGTCTACATTGCTTTATTTATACAACAAGGTGTATAAAAAGTCTTTTTTTGTTAATAAATTACAAAACAAAAAAAATTCTCTTTCCCGGTTCTCTGCACCCTCCCCTCCGCCTACTGCCTTTGCTTCATTTTACTGGTAAAACTTTCATTTTTTTTTTTTTTTTCTTTGGTTACCCTTTTATATTGTATTTTATATTAGGCTTTAGAATTTTAATAAAAATACTTTAGAAATTCATATAAAAGTTTTTATTTTTTTTTCTTTTATTATTTTGTTGTTTATAAAATAATACCATTGTGAACTTGTTGAACTTAGTCAGGAAAATTGCACTGTATGTATTATAAATATGAATGTTTTAGTTTAATAACAGAATATTACAATAAGTAAAATGTTATACTCGTATTCGTACTCGTATATAAATGTGTTATTCTTTTGTTATTGTAATAATAATGGTATAGTAATTTTAATTTAGTTTTGTTATGCAAATCATCAGGTGAAGGTTTTCTGTTTACATTTTTTTTTTTTATATAGAAATTATGATTTTGAACTTTGTGGTTGTAATTTAAGGTTCATATTTTCTTTATGTCATAAAAATGAAAAACCAAAAATGTATATTTTTTTTTTTTCTGAAATAAAATAAAATTTTCAGAAATGAATATAGAATAATTACGAATATGGATAATGGATCTCGAATATTAATGGTGTGTGTATGTGCGTGTAAAATGCGATATATTAGATTTTAACATATTGGAAAAAGAACACGAACGTATATATATAATATGCTTAACTGAACAAAAAATTTCATATTTTGTACAATTCAGTAGAGATTTTCAGGGCGAAAATTATTTTTATAGAATAAAAGAAGCGGAAATAAAATTTTAAATATTTTATATAATACGAATAATACGATACTGTGGTAAATAATGGTAATATGAAAAATGCATAACAAAACTTTGAATTTGAATATTATTGGAACAAAAATGTTAATTATTCGCTATATATTCTTTTATTTATTCTGGTAATATTTATATAGCCTTAATGTATAATGCACATATTATACTTATATATAAATATATTATAGTGCTGTAATTAGGGTACATATATATATACCTAAATTTCAGTATGCATACTAACTAACTAATAATAGTTATAATTTAAAATAATAAAAGAACTGTTATTATAGTATAATTTTGAAATGATTCAATTTTTCCCTATGCTGAAATTCTATAACAAAAAATTACAGAATTAAAATTATATAAAGTTGCTATTGTTATACACGTTAAATATATATATAAATTTTACTTTTGTATTACAGATATGGAAAAATATATTTAAAATTTATTTTGTAATTTAATTAAAATCGTGAAAATCGTAATTAAATTTTTTTCTTTAAAAATTCTATTAAAAAATACAGAAATCATTTTACGGACATTAAAAATGTAAATATCAAAAATATATTCGAAATTATTAGCTTTAGGCAATACTGTCAAGAACAAATTGAAGATAAAATATAATTCTAGAAATGAATACAATCAATGAATGTGAATAAAAACTTATAAGTCCATAAAGCAAAATCAACTACGAAGAAAACTTAGAGTGAAAATTTTTACAAAAACTTCTAAATTTTCTGAAATATTTCCTCTCATTTGTAGTTACAATTTTTTTTGAAAAAGAAATTAAGGCTACTTTGGGCAACACATCAAAAATATATGATTCCATTTTTTTGCCATTTTATATATTCAAAATTTCGGACTACATACGGATTCCCACAACATATGATTTTATTTAATTTACTTTTATTAAGTTCTTGAGGATTTTATGTGGAAATATGCGTAAAAATTTTATTATCAACTCATATATAAAAGCTGACTGAATAAGTGCTCTAACCTGACTTGTCATCATTTTCGCCATTTTACCTACTATTTGAAACTCAGATAAGAGATAAAAATTTTCGCTTCCGTAAAATTCTTGTAATAATTTTATCGAGTTTCATTTAATATTTAACAACCAATTGTTCCTTTTAGTATTGCAACACTCAAAAAGCAGTTTCAATAAAGAAAAACCTACATGCTTATAAATGGACACTGCAGAGAATAATACACATAAAGAAACTGTGTCTCTTATTTGACAGTCACGGTAATCTCATACATTCAAGGCAAATTCACTCACTAGTATCATGTTTGAACTACATGAGATACTTATGTCTACATAATATTTTAATCATTTCATAAATGGAGTCCATAATTTTAATGGATTAATTATAGATTAGTAATGAATAAGTGTAATTTTTTTAGTACGAAACCATTTCGAAGAATGAATTCAAATTCGTAAGTTATGATAGCATACTTTTAGGGGATATGAACAGAACAAACTACAATTTTAAAAATTAATGTTTTATTTTTTTTAGGTTCGCGTTTATTAATTATATTTAATAATAAAATTAGAAATGCACATACAAAATATAAAATTCACATATTATGTAAAATGTGGTCTATAACTACGTTTTTTTTAAGTAATGCCCTTAAAAAAATTAATTAACCATAGTAATAAAATTTAATTAACTTTTTATAATAATTCTTGATGAACACGTACTTATTATATGTCCGTATAACTATTAAGAAAACCTTTTATAATTTCCAATAATTTCATATTAAGTGATCATCAAAAACATAAACGGCGCCCAATGTGCTTTTGTATGTAGGTTTATTATCATTTTATTATCATTTAAATTGCGTAAAAAAGATAATAATAAAAATTTTTATTATACGATTTTAATCAACTATATTATAAAAAAAAGTGTCATCCATAATATTGCTATATATAACAATACTTTCATTTTTAAGAAGAAAACAAAAACAATTATAACAAATAAGCATATAAGTATAGGTACGAGTGTGTATAAGTATAATAATTGTTATAAGCATTATTAAAAAAAATATACAAATTAAATACCATAATTGTTCATAATATCATTCATTATTCATTTGCCATAAAAAAAAAAAATTATTTTTTTTCTATTTTTTTATAATTTAAAATGTCTACAAAATGACAAAATATTTATTATATTATGGCATATATATGCCATATAAAGATCAAACATAATTTTAATTTTCCACCCTACTTTTTTATGTACATTTAAGTATGTTTGTGAATTTGTGTATTGCTGCGACAAAAGTACATATACTATCATATTGCTTTAAGAGTTGCCGTTTTTGAACGAAATGATCGAAACAAAAGGGCCAAATTTACGGTCAAAAATTTTATTTAATGGGGCATAACTGTTTTCTTGGTTGTCATAATTTGAACACCTAAAACAGAATTTGAAATATTTTCGACTTTTTGTCTTAAATTATTCTTAATTAATTATTTACCGAGCGCATTGCACTACAAGGGAAGTTTTGTGGTGGCACCAAATTTCACATGACAAGGTTTTCGCAGAAATGTGTTTCTCCATGCTAGGGAGCCATAACAATTTTTTGTCAAACTATTCTGTCAGTCTATCTGTGCAGATCGGCATCGATTGAGTTCGATTGAATCGGTTTTCAAAAACATTTATATCTGAATTTTTATCGATAATGAGTAAGTTTAATCAACTTTTTTATATATAAGTTTACTTTTACAGTACGAGAAGTTTCCTTACATTTGAAAGAAATCAGGTGCTAGCAACTGGACGCTTACCACTGGCCAAAATTACATTTCTGCTCATAAAAATAGAAATAATCAACCAATTTCTTTGAAATGTAATATATGTGAACTCAGGTTGTTAAAAAAATGAAATTGTAAAATTTTTGGAAATACCAGAGCATGGAAACCTAACCAGAGGCTTTTTAAAAATTTACAAAATTGATCTTATTTGGCCGATCTTAGTTCAAATGGCAACACTATTTATATGATTCAAATATAAACAGATGTGTTTGTTTGCTTATGTTTGAATAGATATTTAATTATTTCGAAATGAGAGAATGACTCATAAAAAACCACTCATAAGTGTGTTTTTCATAATTATTATTATATTTAATGTAAATAAGTTTATTATGAATTTCAAATTCACAATAGCTAGTAGGAAAATTCAAAATTATAATAATAGTAACAAACAAATTGTATTTGTATGTAAAAAAGTATATTGTTATTTTATGTTTAAACATTTTTTTTTAAATTAACATTTTTTGTGGTAGGTATACATATAACTTTTTTTTCTCCTCTTCTGCCAGTTTATGTGTTCATTTTTTGTTATAATTTTTAGAAACATTAACCTTAACAAAATCAACAGTAGTAAAATTGTGTCGTAAGACATTATAATTTTCATAACAAAAAAAAATTCAAAGGGGAGAATACAATATGTAGTATGAATTCAATATGTGTATGAATATGTGTTATATGTGCAACATACATACATACGAATAATATATGCAAGTAAACGTATAGAAAGAAATAATAAAAATTTTGCAAGTAAGTATCTATTCAAATTATGAGAAGTAGGTAGGTAAGTGGTTGGTAGGTATTATAGAAGTGGTAAATATCTAGAGGCGTTTAAGGTATCGTACAGATGACAAAATTAAAATGATTCAGTTTAATAAAATAAAAGATAAAATTTTATATTTTAATTTTTTATTTTTATTGTTTAGTCATATTGTGAGTTCTTTTTTCCAAGTATTCATTATAAAATATAAAAGAATATTTAGAACTTAAAAAATTCTACAGGTTGAAATTTTTGTAGAAAAGGTAGATTAGTTATTTCCTTTTCAAGTTTCATTCAGGATTCTATATTTATTATTATGGTTTTGATTACTTTGGAATTAAATTTATTTGATTAAAAATTGTTGACATTGTTATTCAAACTTTTTCATATTGAATTAGATTATTAAAATAAAAAATATTTTAGATATAAGGTGAACAGGTGAACGTATAACAATTTGAAAAATTTATTTAAGATTATAAAGAAAATAATAAGCGTATTACTAATTGCTTACTTAATTATGTATGTTGTCTTGGCAATGTTTACGTATGTAAATAAAGTGAATCAATCGTTCACCCATCTTTGAATGACAAGCAATATTATTCCGTCATAATAAATATTACATGTTTTCTTTCTTTCCTTAAAAGGATATTACACCCCCAGGAATAAAGTAATATAATAATTAACTACGTTACATTTTTTGTCTTTAAAATTTAGAAAATGTAAGCTACAAGTGTCAAGCTACAGTATTATACCCACAGTAACCCCGCATTGCACGTAAAACATTTTTTCCCAGAAATATTCTGAAATCGGGTCCCTAGTCGGGCGCCACTTGTTAAATTAATAGCGCAGATTTATTTTTGGGAAATAAAAACAAAGATAATGCATTTACGATATAGTGGAGTTTCAGTAAATAGCGTGAATTAGACATATTCGAATCTTATATTAAAATTTGTTAAAATTAATAGAGAGAAATTAAAACATTGGGTAAGTGCCAGATACGTGAACGAGGTTGACATGACTAAATTTGAATCAATTTGTTTTCGATTTTTAGCTTCTCACAAATGGGCTCCGGAGGTACAAAGAAATCACTGGTAACTTTTTTCTTTATATTAAATATCGTAAAAAATTTCAGAATAGAAAAATAAATTTACGAAAAAATTTGGAATTAGTTCTTTATTTTATAATTAATTAATTTAACAAAAATACAAGAAATTAAATAATAATTTTTATTCTTGTAATTTAGAATTTATATTTGTATTTAAAATAAATAATAAGATCTTTCTCTATACACCGTGTTCAATTAACGCTTATATGATCATATGATTGATCATTCGATTGTCACATTTTATTTTTCAGTTTTCAGTTTTTATCCCGCTTAATTATTTTGCCTTCCTATCTGAACTGTTAACCGTCATCATCATGATGGCCTTACAGATTTCTTTCTTCTTTTTTCTTATTTTTTTTTTTTCAACAGTAAAAAATTAAAAAAATATTTCACAAAAATCAACAGCGTACTGCGCATGTTATTTTAGTATAAAATTAACCGCGAACGCGACAGTTAGAAAATTTTTATGTTAAAAGCGAAAAATTAATAAAAAAAAAAAACAAAAAATACTAAAAAGGGAATTTAAAAAAAAAGAAACGGAAAACGGTAATAATAAAGGTTTTATTTTTTTTTCACACTATTTTATATAGAAAATCGTAAAAATTTAACGGTACAAAAAGCACGTGCAATTTCAAAATTTATTTTGATGAGATTGTGTTTTTCTTATTATTGTTTGTCATTTTGTGGTGTTTTTTTTTTGTTTACGCATTTGTTACGCAATTTTATTAAATATTTTATACATTTTCACCGAAAATATTTTAAAATAAAAGAAAAAATTAAATTTAAACTGGAAAATATTCAGAAAATATTTGCATTCAATTCAGATTAAGGGGGGGGGGGGGGGGGGGGGGGGGGTGGCAAAATTCATAATTGAAAAATAATTTTTTTCTGCATCTTGTCTTCAATGTCTTGAAATAATTAGTTAGATTTTAATTTTAAAAATTTTCTCTATTTTTATTAATTTTTATTAATTTTACTATTTAAATAGTAAATTCTCATTTATAAATTACAGAAGTAAAAGCTATGCATTTGCTGCAAATAATTTGTAGGTAACAACTTTTATTAGTTAAAGTTATAAAACGCAATATAAAAGAACAAGCCCTATAGATGGCATTTAAATTTGCAGATTGCAATCATGTTTTTGAAGCGTTCTCTATAATAAATTAATATAGTTTACAATTTTTTTTTTATATTAGGATTAGTTCTTGTTTACTTATCTACAAATTCTATGAGTAAAATTTTTTTGATATTTAAAAATAATGAACTCATTTTTTACTCTAGCAAGACACAATTTTAAAGTAATCAAACTTTTCGAAGAAATAGTTTATTTCTCGACGATATTAGAATTTGAGGAAAAATTTCTTTTATTAAATCATAAATAAGCTTAGATATAGGTTCTTTAAAAATCATAAATTACATGTATAGGATGCAAGTTTTAGCAATTAAATAAGAGAATTATTTAAAATAAAAATTAAGGTACGAATGAACTCAAAACAATTAACTAAAATTTTCACAAAATATTTTATTAATCTTATATAAATTTCTTTTGTCTCTATAATCAGCTTTTTGATTTTATTATTTCGCGTCCACAAATGTGTTATTTCAGTGCAGCTATGTATTTTTGTTCAAAACTCATTTGTAATACTCGTGTATCTATAATCACGATTATAGATGAAATAATCACTATTAATTGTACACATTGGATGAATTTAAAATACATATTTTAAAAGAATAAACAAAAAATTATACTTATAGTTCTAGTTTGTGATTGTTAAATTTTTATTCTGCTTTTATCCCAAATTATTATGTTACGTTACGTCATTATAAAAGCTAACAGTGACCCCAAATTAATTTTTAGAAATTACTTAGTTCTCGGTTCTGTTGTTATAATTTTTTTTTTGTTTTTTTTTTCTGTCATTAATAAAAATATTATTGTAGATTCTTTTCCTATATTTTATGTTCATATTTTCATTTCATACATAAGTATAATAAATGAAGGGTGCTAACGTTCAGTGAACTGAAAGTTTTAAAACGACAAAACAAAAATTAAAGTTAAAATAAATTGAATAGAAAGAAAAGAAAAAATGTTTTGAATTGGAAAACTAAAATAGCGTGGGTGAAATTTTTTCTTCAGTTCAAAGAGAGAAAAGAGAGAATGAATGAAAAAAAGAAAATTAAGAAAAAAATTTTTTTTTTGTTTTTTTTTTTTACTTTCTTTCTGTTCTTATTCTCTTTTTTCTTTCATATTATAATTGTGTGTATAGTATTTTTTTGTTTTCGTTAAAAAATTTTAAACACACACGTATATTTAGGCAGATATGTGCAAATGTGTGTATAAATAAATATAATTAATAATACAGAGTGATTTGAAATGATAACAAAAGGAAAATAAATGAAAAAGAAAATTTTAATGATAAATAAATAAGTGTGTATCTCCTTCACTCTCCTTCAGAGAGTTGTAAAATTTCATAAATTTTTGTTGTGTTTTTTTAATACAATTGTGATTGTTATTGTGTTGTGTAGTAAATCGTAAATCAAATTTGTGTGAATGTACATATGCAATATCGTGTGAAAAAAAAAAATTAATTTGAGTAAATAAATAGAAAGAATAAATAGAATATATATAAAATACGTACATACCTACATACATTTATACATATTACAATAATTTTTTCTACATTTCAGAGTAAGAAAAAAAAAATGATTAATGATTGAGTGAATAAAGATTTAGAGTGTTATTTTTCAAGGAGATTTTCTATTTTCATGCTTATATGGCTCATAAATACACATACTGAAATACATATTGTACATTTCTACATATTACAATTATACGATAAAAAATTTATGATCTTGAATATTTTAATTATTATTTAATATTTTATTATTTTCTTTTATTATGTGCATGTAAAGAAAAGTATATGTATATGGCACACTGGCATAAATAAAGTATGTAATACAAATGCACACATTATTATATACTATGTGTGATTTATGCTGAATTTTGGAACACAAAGCATTGTTCTAAATTTCAAATTCATATTTTTTTTTATTTAAATTATTATTACCTATATATACGGTAAGTAAATTTAATTATATGTATGTATTTTTAGGATTTTTGAAAAAGAAAAAAAAATTTTAATGAAAATTTTCTAATTTTTGTTAAAAGAGAAATTTTCGGTATATTTTAATTAAAAATTTAGATTATTAAATACAGTTGGAAGTATTTGAGGCCATCGAAAGTTTGATTTGATGCATGCATAAATTTACGATGTACGCATCAAACTTAGTTTTTTTTCTTTGGTTTTTGTATGATTCGAATAAAATTAGATGACAGTCTATTATGGGTTTGATCGAATTGAAATTGAACGTCATTAAATTATTATCAAAGAAAATACATGGAACAATTCATGAAATTTATATTATTAAAAATAATAAAATTGAAAAATTAAAAATTTTTGTTAATAAAGTTATATCTTTTTTCAAACATTTTCCAAAAAAATAAAATTTCTCAAATTACACTGTAAAAAAAATTGATTTAGAATTTGTATAATGACCGGAATAATACGTAAATGATCTACTTATTGAAGAATTTTGAGTGTAATAGAACAAATTCATCTGTATTTGGTCGTAATTTTTCTCTTTATTCTATTTGAAAATAAATTTACGATTTACGATTTCTGGCGGTAACTTTTATAACTAATATGTGCAAAATCACTCAATATGATTATGAGATTTGATTGTGTGTATAGATGAATTAATTTGTTTATGAAGTGATGTTGATTTTTTTATGAAGTAAGCAATACTAGCATATTTGTAATACAATCTCATAAAAACCAAATTTACTAAATTTGCGATCATTCAGTAATTCAATTATTTTAACTTCCATCAAGCATTTATTAATAATACACTCAGTTTTTTCAATAGTTTTGTAAAAAAATTTTTTACAGTGTACCAACCTTAATTATTCATTAGCAAGAATAGTTCACTTACTTTATATGTTCATAAAATTTTAATACGTTGCATATAAAGGAAATAATCGCCATATAAGAAGAAAGATTTTCGCTCAGTTCACTTTCTCATTAAAATTTGTGTAAATTACTGCATAATACAAGGATTTCCATAGCTAGATAATGAAAATTAAATTTCAAAAATAATCGATTTTTCTTTTTTGATGATTCTATCACGGAATAATGATTATTTTTTAAAATGAATTTTTTTTTTCTTTCTCATATCATTTACAACATTATATAGAAAGTATTAAAGTGAATAATAACAATAATCTATGTAATTATGTTAATGTATTTTGAATCCTGTACAAATGTTCTCTATTAATCTTTAAATTTTATATTTTCCTTCGCACAGTTTTTATAAAAAACTTGTTGCTTATATTATGCGTGTATTAAAAATTCTACTTAAAAATTTAGTTTGTAAAATATTTGTATGAATTTCCGGATTTTTAAGGGAATAATGCTTCTATCGTAATATACTTAGAACATTTGAATATTTTTTATTAAAAAGGAAAAATAATTTTTGTTTTATGATCAATTTTAAAATTGTATTCTGAATAATTTAATAATGAATTGAAGAACATAACACCGTTTATTTAGAATCTTTTAAAAGTTTTTAATAAAATAGATTCCCTTTAGATTGGATTACTTGCGTTTTTGGCAGTATACTTGTATAAATAATTGAGTCTCTATATTTTTGTTGATTCTTAAATAAATTTTAATAGAATTGTTACTCACTAGAGATCTTACATTGCTATTGCAATATTTAATAACTTAAGACTTTAATTAAATTTCATATGTTTCAAATTTAATTAAAATCACAGTGTTTCTTTAAGAGTTCATGGTCACTCAGCAACTTTTTGAATAAAAATGGAAAATATAATGAAGATCTAAGACAGAAATATAGATTTATTAATTATTTTATATAAAAATTTTTTTTTTAATAATTTCTATAATAAATCAACAATTTTGCTATTTTTTTCTATTTATTATTGTTGTTGACTTGTATAAAATTTCTAATAATATTTTACCTTTGGTTTTTTTTCATATATTTTAAACGTGTTCATAAAACTGATGAATGACTCACCTGAAACTAAAAGAATAAGATTAATTATTACAAGATTATAAAAATGTATAAAGCATAGAAGATAAATGAGAGTTTCACAAATAGAAAACAGAAAAAAAAATAATAAAAACAGCAAAATATTCTAAAATTTTTGAACTTTAAAGTAAAAAAAAAATTGAAATGATTTTTAACCTTTTGTAAAACTATGTCAGTTGTTGTTGTTGTTACAATTTGTATATATATAGGAGGCAGCTTGAATAGAAAGTGATTAATTTTTTTTTTTTTTGATTAAGAAAAATCGTGGTGGTTATTTGATATAAAGCTAGCATCAAATTTTTGTCGATCAAAGTCTTACTAATAAGGTTTCAATTTAAATTCGTGAAATGGGATGTTATAAAATTTTTGTGCCGTAAGTTGACTTAATTTATTTAGTAAAAAATTAACCAGGTAGAAATCCATATACAATTTGTTATTATTATTCTAGAGCTCATTGTTCTATTTCCCTAGAGTATTTACAGGCAGGCAGGAGTCTCTTCATATCATTATGCTTTCAGGAACATTTTCCTTTGTTCCATATTTATCGAAAAGGAACCTCATTATTGTCTCTTATTTTAATTTTAACAGAATAATTTTTATGTAAATATAAAAACAGTGAAATTAGGTAAGATATAATAACTTCATTTAAATTATAATTAATTATAGCAATAAATAAAATTCTAATTTTCATATTTAATGTGAATTTAATTTCAAAAAAGTCAGACCAATACCCAATACCACCATTCCAAATATAGGTTATTCTCATTTCATCTTCTAGATTGAGAAAATAGTGGTAAGTGGTGATCAATGCTATATATTTTGGTTAACCAAAATTTTTTAAAGAAACTTCTTTTAAGAATCTGATGTAGTCTTATAGAAAAGCTTACAATTTCCTTGAAATTCAAATAAACCATTTTAAATTGAAATTTATTTTAGAGGGAATCAAAAAATATGCCAAGGAAAATTTCATTATTTTTTAAATTAATTTGTTTTTTTTTTCTCTTATATAAGGATAATCTCAAATTAAGTACAAGTATCTCTCTATGCCAAAAAATTTAAATTAAATTTAATTTTTAAAGAATTTCTTTATCTTCTTTAATAAATTTTCATTTCTTTGACTAGATCTAAGTAAAACCATTTAAAAGGAATTGAAAATTTTGTTGATTTTTTTAAGGTTTTTTTCTCGAGGCTTTTGTTTATTTTAAATTTTGTTAAAAATTTTCTTAAAATGAATTAAAAATAACAAACAAGTCAAAAAGAAAATTGAGAAATGAGGCATTAAATACACTTTAAATTTCAAAGTCCTTGCGCTTATTTTATTGTTTTATTTTTCATTTTCTTATTGTATATATACAGAGAAAAACCAATATAATGGATGATAATTTATAAAAGATCAATATTTAAATTTTAACTAAAAATAACCTTCAATATTTCTCTTTAAAGAATTTTTGAATTCAAATTGAAATTTAATGGAAAACTAATATTAGTTGTACCCTTGAATTATACTAACGTTAAATATCAGCAGTTGCTTATTAAAAGATAAAAAAAAAAATATTATTTTTTTAAATTAGTAAAATTATAAAATTTTTCATATTTTATCCAAGTCAAAATTAATTATTAATTATGTGTAAAATTTATGCCTCACAAGACAGCTATAGTTTCATCTGTTGCGATAAAATCGTTCTTCTTCAAAAGTAATTTTTTTTTCACATTCAAAATTAAATTCGAATTAAATTCCAGTATACACTGGAAAAAATATTGAAAATAGTTTTGTAGTAAAATTTTAATTGCTTTTTGAAATTAGTTTTTCAAGGTTAATTAATTTAGGCATAATTATGTATAATGTGTTGAGATTGCAAACTCAACACATTATACAAACTGTATGCTAATATATAAATCAAAGACAAAGTGATCAGCAGATTATCTTACATTCTAGGATCTTAATCGAAATTTATAATTATTTAAAATCCCTAAATAGCGAGCTAAGTCTCCCTTGAATTCTAAATCCATTTTTCACTGTATTTTTACATTTTTTGTAATACTCGTAGTAAATTACAAGAAGATTTTCAAAATATAAGGTTGCATAATAATTAAATGAATTGAATGCGGTCTTAATTTATTTTATAAAATCAAAAATTAATATTTTAATTAACTTTGATATTTGTGCACTCTGAATAATCACTAAAGACTTATTTCGAATAGAATAATAAAAATTTTCAAATTTTTCTTATGATCTATGTATAAGCCTCCATAAGCTTCTTCATTTTGGTCGATTTCATTAAATGTTTTCGAACTCCGAGTTTAATTGACATTTTTGAAGTAAGTTTTGAAGTTTTCAAATGAACAAAAAAAAAATTTTTCACTTTTTTAAGTCACAATTTTTTTAAAATTTCAGACATTCACTTTTTCAAGTAAAAATTTTTTTAACCAAAGTTTCAAACCAACGTTGAAAGCAGAAACTAGTAATTGAAATTATGTAAGAACAGCAATTTTTGTCTACAAATAATCAAGTTTCTGTTTGATTTGGATACAATAGTGTTTGTTATAGAATATTAATATAGCAAGATTAGTTACACATGGGCATTATATGTCTAATTTTTAAATGTTACGCATATTTCCAAATTCTACCAAATTTGGCAACAAATCATAATAGACTGAAACAACCACATTAACAACAAATTTTAGCATTACCAGGAAATAAAATCAGTAAAGCGTTTCAAATGGTATATCTTATAATTGATCCAGTTAACATTACACTTATATTTTACTTTCACTTTCAAATCATTTTAAAAATATTGGTACATATGTGCTTGAGTAAACATTATTAATTGCTTATATTTGCCATTCAATTAAAAGTAAACCTATAGGTAAATTTTAGCTTCGGTTCATTTAATTTTTAATATTTAATTATTATTCAGATAAATTTCATAAAATATTATAAAAAATAATTATTAAAATTTTATGTAATAAGTTCATATGTTGGTTGTGCCTTTTCTTTAATTTTTCTCACACTTTAAACTTTTACTTGTAATAAAATTGTTTTTATTATTTTTTTCTCGACTCATTAAACTGTGACTCTTTGCAACTTATGTGCTATTACTTTTACAATAATTTTTTTGTAATTTTTTGAAACGTAGTTAAGATATTTAATTTGACTTTAGTTTATTTTACGAACCATATATTGCAAAATTTCCCGTAATTCACAATTTTTTTATAAAAATATAATCCAAGTAGATCTACAAAAATTTTAAAGGTTAATTTATTCAAACCTCTTTGCACATACATTTTATGTATAATTAAATACACTTTATTTTTTTTTCAGTACAAGTATCTCTATAAAATTAAAATTTTTAATTTCTAATAAAATTTATTTACATAATCTACAAAATACAACCATAATTTTGACATTATTATGAAAAAAAATTGCATAATTTATTACAAAAAAAAAATTAATGGAACAATAAATCGTTTTTTTTTATTTTTTTTTTGGCTTTTTTTATTGAAAACATTAATGCAGACTAAATTTATATGCCACCGGTCAAGTTATAAACTTTACAAAATTGTAATTAAATATTTCAGTACACATAAATTTTATTTTCTTGTTTTTTGTTAGTTAATTATATTTTTCACCTGTGCATGCATTCACATACAAAGCTTCAGATAAATTACTGATTTATTACACTATAAAATTAAAATAAAGTATAAAAACTTGACATAAATACAAAAAAATAATATTGTATAAAAAACAAAAAAGTGCATTTATTTTTTATAATTTTATTTTATTTTTATGAATTTTAGGTTTTTTTTTTAACTTATAGTTTATTAAACGATTAATTAACTGTGTTGTTTCCGATTCTGTCAAAAAATAAAAAAGTTGGGTCAAACCAATGGTTTGTATTGTAGCACTTTTCCCTTCAACAAGTGAAAATTCTGCTTTTAAATACACTCTATGTAGTCTATGTACCTATCACACTATTAAAATTATTTTCATTCATATACAAAACTATTTCTAGGATTGCATATATTTAGGATGAACCATTTATGCAGTCTTTGAAATAAAGCAAAAATTAATATAAACAGGGGGTAACATAATGCTCGATTTTAAGGGTTAATTGTGTGAGTTAAGAAAAATAATTATATTTTTTAATGTCATGGATTTTACCGTTAGCTTTCTGCGTTTATAGAAATTTGACAAAACTCCCGGTTTCGGAAATATAAGGCGTCAAAAATTCAAATTTTACGAATTTCAAGAGGTGATAACTTGAGAGGGGGTGGAGATGGAAAAAAATTTTCTTCTAACAAAATGAACTATTTATTAATATCTAAAAGCTCCTAAAATTTCAAGTTTCTACAGTCTGGGGTCTAGAAGAAAAACGACATCAAAAATTTGGAAAAAAAGAACTTTAAATAACGGTAAATTTGAACGGCCATTTTGTTTTTCTTAAGTTGAACTATAGTATACCGCGCAAGGGGAAGCAAGCCACTGCCTTTCTGCGTTTGCACAATTTCAAAAATGCTTATGGTTTCATTGCAACAAATATTTAAAAAAGGCCATTTTTAGGGTTTTGGGGGGGTATAACTTCTAGAGGGGGGGAGATAGGTAAAAATTTTGTTCTACGAAAATAAGTTTCTAGTGAAGATCTATGTACGTATTAAATTTCAGCTTTCTATCTTCAAAGGTGTAGAAGTTTTGTAAACAGACACACGGACAGACGGACGGACGGACGGACAGAGTGAAACTAATAAGCACTTTTTTCAAAAAATTTTTTGGAAAAGTGCTAAAAAAAGACAAGGGCTTAAATTAAATTCAATAAAATAAAACACATAATGTCAATTAGATTGAAATTTTTTTTGCTATTGTGAATTGAGAATAAAAATATCGTGTAAATGTAAACAACATTATGGAAAACAGTGTTGACTGTTGACGCAGTGTCATCTCAATGCGGCTTATATAAATTTTGTGTTTATATCTTGTTTGAATGATGGACAATATTGTAATATTTAAGCTATGATAGTGTTAATTTTGAGTTGTAATGTTAATTTTGTATACTTGTATTTTAATGAAGTTTACGTAAACATAATTATTTATTTAATTTCGAAAACAATACATTAAATTTCGAATTATTCCTATCATTTCAATGATTTTTCTTACGCATTACTTAAATTATTTCAAAAAAGATTTACGAGACTTGAAATTATATTTGATTTCTGATAATTGTTTGGTAATTTTATTATACTTGTATGTAAATACATAATTGAATACAATTTTTTTAATATTATATCAATGTATATAATAATTTATATATTAATTATATGTACTGAATATTAAAATTATTGAAGTTTATTTCCAAAATTATAATCTTACTCACTTCATTAATTTTTTTGTAATTTAAAACCACAGTTTATTTATTATTTGAATTACTGACAGCGGCATATTACCGCGAGATTGGAAACCGACACGTTATTTGCAAAGTAGTTGTAAAATAGATTTAATCGGAAATTTACCCGGCTACATTAGTGTTACCAGCTCAATAACTTTTAAAATATTAGTTTTTGTGTAATCGATCGCCTCTGTAAATAACTTAACCCGAATTCGGATTATGAGCAAAGACGTATACATACTCTTTGGGTATGATTATAAATTGTCATTTTAATTTAATTAATTTTTTATTGTTGGATTTTACAATAAGGTAGCAGCTTCAATCATCAAATACATTAACAAAATCATTAAAAGTAAAAGATTTTTTTTGGTTGAATGTCAGATAACAAAAAAAAACATTATTGATCAATTTAACTTATTTAATCTCACTTAAATTTTAAAATACAATTAAAAATATTCACAAAAAAGAAAAGAATTTGCTATAATTACAATAAAATAAGTTTTTTTTTTTTTTTCATTTTACTTAATTAGTAGTTGGTTCCTTTTTATTTTTTAATGCCTCAGGTAATCACAGTTTACTATATAGTTTGTGCTAATTATATAGCCGCAAAACAAATAAAAGCATTAAGTACACTATGATTGCCACTATTGTGAATAAAATTAAACTTAAACGATTTGTAGGTTAAATTTTGGCTATATCACCATGGAAAATCTGAAATTCGACAAATTAATTGTAGAATAATTATCGTTGTTTTCTTTTACATAAAACGAATAAAAATATTTTTCATATTTTAATACATATGTGCATAAATATATATATATTTATTTTAATATAAATATTTTCCATTCCAAATTATTGTTTTACAAGGATAAAACTACGTAATTATGAAAATTTTTTATTGCAGTATAAGGAAAAATTTTCGAATTCAATGACCATTTAAATTTTTACAAGGAGGTGAATCTGATATTAAAGTTTTCTTTGTATTTTTTATTTGAGGGTAAAATGTTAATTAAAACGCTAGCACCAATTGTGAACAAAAATATAAGGATAAAGTTTTCTTCCGGGAGGTACTTAAGGATTATGGGTTATCTTATAATCTTACCAATTTGAAAAAGAACAAGAAAATTACCGGTAAATATTTTCAACAGGATGATTACGAATATGTTAGTTGTGCATAATTTATAAAATTTGTTTTCGAAATTTTTGACAATATTATTAGACCAAACAGTGTTTCCACACGTGTAATCGAAATACAATTAACTATTCTTAATACGTTAAGTATAACAATAAGATTTATTATTTTTAAAATCTTGCAAATTGTGAATTTTAATAATTTTTATTCTTATTACTAAGCATTTCACAAAAACATCTTTCAAAATAAAATTCCATATATTTTCGCATGTGCATAGCATATAAATTATAAAATTAACATTGAATAAATTTTTATGAGAATGAGAATAACCTACATTATTATAATATTTAATTTAATATAAATTTTAAATTTATACCTATATGAATAACATTAATAAAATAACACATAAATTAAAAATTACTTATTTCTAATTTTATAAGGTTTCATTAATTTTATTATTGGTTCAATGAAGTTAAATTCATATCCAATGATGCTCTTCTTCACTTTCATTTATCATATAACAATTATCACATCGTTTGGTGTGAACCCGTCAAAATAAAATTCAATAACAACAACAACAAAATATTAAAGGAAAAAACCTTAGATAATACAAAAAACCTTAGATGTAGGCAACAATTAATTAGCAATATACACCTTACAGCAACTCACATAATACAGCACATATACATACATACACACGTAATATATTAATTTTAAATCCGAGTCAAATGATAAAGTCTCATGACCTTCAATCATTTTCACACTCAATTCTACCTATATAAAATTATTTTTAAGTATGTTGTATAAAAATTATCACAATTACAGTCTCACTTTTGAAAATTTTAAAGTAGAAGTATGTAAGAAGGCAAAACACTCAGAGAACTATGCAATTTTTTGTTTTGTAAATCATAATTTTAATTAATTAACACAAAGTAATCAAATTTAAAGTCACATGCTAACAACTCTTAAGAAAAAAATAAAAACGAACGCAATAAAATTAAAGAAAAATGAGATAAAAAAAAAAGCTTTGGCTTAAAAAATATTGTTATTACTTATTGCATAATTTTTTCAAAAATGAAAAAAAAAAACTCGGTTAAAAAAATGAATTTTTCCTCTCTTCCTCTTCTTGCATTTCTTTTTTAAATTAAAAACTATTCGTGCATAAAATTGAAATTATTCCATTTAAAGTACACAGTATAACAAAAGTAACTAAATTTTATTCAGTCGAATTAATTTTAAATATTAAGTAGATTTCTAAACATTTTCTCAAAATTTAAAAGATCGCGTAATAATTCTGATGAGAGAAATTGCCTATGCATACTTGATCTGCAATAAGTTTTGTTAAACAAAAGTTTTTTTTTGTATAAAGGCAGGTTTTAGCTACAATCAATTTTTATGAAATCATTAGTATAGTCATAATTATCCCACTTATTCTATCTTAACCTTATATAATGTGGAGCTAACCAACGGGCATTACAAAAATTGGATGTGGTGCGCAAGTAAGCGATTAAAACTATTAATTTCCTTCCAAACAGGTTTTCAACAAATATATTATACACAGATAGGTATACCAGTTTAAATAGCATCTGCAGACGGAAGTTATATTTAACAGCTTTCAAACTAATTAATAACAAAATTAAGCATAACTTCATATTGAATAGAATTTAAATTATATGGCAATTAATCAATAATTTTAAGGTAAAACATAAGCAGTTTATCTAATTTTATAAGATCAGATGTATTTTTCAGCTAAGATCAAGAAACCGAATTAATTTTAGGAATTAATGTGAAAAATAACTTTGCTTTCTCTTTATGGATTAAAATCAATTAAAATCAATTATTGCATACAAAATGGACTTGTACTCTTTTGAAAATCTTCCTCGGAGATATTACATTTATAAAGCGAGAGCCGATAATACCCTCAACTACTTTCTTTTTATTCTGCAAAATAAAAAGGAAGTTAGTTGAATTAATATGAAATTAATTAAAAAAACATTAATAATACATTAATTGTGCCAAAGCTTTAATAAATTCTTAACATAAATTATTTGAGATACAAAAAAAAAAATTTGAAAATCCTTTTTAAATTTCATTTTTCGATAAAATGTTATGAACCATCATGTAAGATATTATCGTTAAGGTGGTACCATAATACAATAATAAAATAGAGCTACGCTTTTTTTCCACAATCACATGCAAATTAAAAGAGAAACAGTTTGTATAATAAAAATGAAAATTGTAAAAATTGCACGCTAAATAAAATTCGTATTTTTTTTTCTCTTCATTCGATCACGTAAGAAATTGTAGCGAAGGGTTTTTTTTACTAGTTGCATGCTAATCGTTAATACCTTACTAAATTGTTTAGTAAGGTATAGAAAATGAAGGTATATAAAAAGGTTTTTCAATGCAAATGATAGAAAAGTAAAACGTTTTCTTTTGAGTTTGTTTCGCTTAAGAAACTTTTGTTTTAATAGAAATGAATAAAAAATAGAATTTGAAGAATTTAAGGAATTAAATGAAAGTAGAATGCAGTCTATATTTGTGTACGAGAACATTATGAGTTTGAAATTTAAAATTCTAATAGAAAGTTAATGATAACAAGAATATTTTTTCTATGGCCGTTAAATATATAAAACAAAATTTAATTAGTTAATTGAAATAGAAATCGGACATAGGTATATATAAGGGCACTTTTGAAATAAACCAGATAATACAAGTTCCATATTAGTAAAGAAATCTCAGGGGAACATATCGGATATATAAACCATTTCTAAATATACCAACTTATACGAAAGAATCATTGATAGTTACTAACACTCGGTAGAAATTGACTCTCATATAAGTTTTTATTCTCGTTACAGGAACAGAACGTAGGAGTTTATTTAAAAAGTAATACTATTTCAGATTTTCTCTCAGTTATTGGCATTAGATATTTTTCGTTTTGATTAAGAACTATCAGCTCAGTAGCCAATTTTCAAAAGCATCTTCTTGTGAAAGAAACAAGCCATTTTACTATATCATCCTCAGCAAAATATCCTTTTTAAAATATATGCTTCAACAATAAATTTTGTCAATAATTTAAAATAAATTTAAGTATTTTTATAAAATGGTTTTATAATGTTCAGATCCTCGCATAAAATTTCAAGAAGCATAATTAAATTGAATCCGTCATACCCACAACATTAATAGATTATTCCACTTTAAATAAGATCTCATTCAATCACAAAAATTAAAAAATAAAAATTAAAAATCCATTTAATTAAATCATATAAAAGTGAAATATTGTTCTTTACGCTTTACCACTTTTACTAGATTATTCAATTAGCTCTGATGTTCAACATTTTATAATACACAACACTGATATACACAAGTATATTTAAATTTTTCAATCTAATTTGAACTTTCAATTTCATTTCTAACCTTCAAACATATAAAAATTGAGTAAAAGTAGATGAAGAGATTAAAATGATTCCATTTTCCAAACCAATATCACTTCTTCATTAATTTAAAAACTCTTTGAATTTGATTAAAAAAAAAAAATCTATTAAGAAAAAATTGTTAATTGAATTGGTTTGTGTAATATGATTAAAACAAAATTTTTTTTTCAAATACCAATTTCAATTTTCCACTTGGATGTCAATATTGTCAATTACATAGTGTTTGTCTGGGGGAGTCTTTGGGGAGTCTTTGGAAAATATGAAAGAGAAGAAAATAAAATAATACGAAAAATTTTAATAAATCAAATATACACTCAAATATATAATATACCCGTCTTTATTATACTCTATACACATATATATATATATATATATATATATACTCACTTAGGTTAAGAAGTGAGAATAGAATTGAGATATATCCCATTAAATGATTCTTAGAAATCCTTTTGTACGTGTTAATAATCCTTTTATTATTATTGATCTTTTTTCATCCCAGAGACAATCAATACTTATTTTGTTCTTCTATATTTTTGTTTTGTTTTTATTTTTCTTTTTGTCTTCTATTAATTTCATTTTCTGTGTTTACTTTGAAGAGTTTAATCATGGTGAAAAGATCAATTGCAAAAATTTATTAATTAATTTCTCAGCTTCTAATTAGTTTTATTTTGATGTTATACAATAAAGTTCTGAAATTAATCATAAAAGTATGAGTGAACCTTCATACATTTTTAGTTGCGAAAATAATTGAATTTCACAATTGCATTTGAACAATTGAACATATTTCAATTGAATTACAGCACATTTATTTCCTGATTGTCTTCATCATTTTTAATGAATTATTCCGCCAATCACGTATGTATTAAGTGTGGTCTCCAATAGTGTTAAACGGAAAGAAGGAATTAGAAAGCAGCAGAGATGGCGGTGACGGGCGGTTTTGTTACCTGAAGCCGTCACAATTTTCCTGTATAGCAGGCCATTGTCATAATTTTACAAGTTTGTGTAATTAAAAAAAATATTACAACATTGACACCGTATTTAATTTCTATCCATAACTTCACCTAAATGGTTGTAGATTCTAAATTTTAATTCGAAATAATTTTGTTACGCACTGATTTTCGTCCTGGATTGTAATATACAAAATACGTTTATGAATGTCTGAGTATGTGTATGTTAAAATATTGAGAAAATTGGATGGTTCTTATTTATTAAAATATTGATAGAAAATTAATAATATATAACAAAAGAACACAATATTTTTTTTTCCCATCAAGATTTATTTTCCTCTTTACTTGCTTTCAAGTTCCAATTTTTTAATTAAAAGTAAGTGTATTCTGCATACAGATTATGTCGGTATTAAATTACATAATTAATTCTGTTCTTCTTTTTCTTTTCTTCTCATATTACACACTTATGTGGAATTTTATTTTATATAAATGATGAGATCAATTCAATAATTTCTTATATAGGTATATTATATAGGGTTAAATACACAAATGTATTTCAAGAAGTCTAGAGTAAAGAACAAATAATATTTTTATGCATAAGTACGTGTATGAATAGAATTAAGACAATGAATGATAAAGATATGGTGTGTGTAAAGTAATATAAAACCTTGGATATCCTTAAAAATGAGAGAAAGAATATGTGAAAAAAAATTATAAATAATATTTTGTAATACGCTCTTAATATCGGTGAAAAATTTATAGGGATGCCAACTTATTTTCTTAAACAAAAAAATTTAAATTACTTTAATGGGTTTCGGAGATCATTCGATTTTTATCTGTTCAAGAATTAAAAGTTTTAGAAGAAGAATATGTAGATTTATACTAAAATACTAGTTTTGAGTGCATGTACAATTGAGCCGGAGTTACAACGCTCGATAAACTATAGAGGAAGATTCCGGATAATAACCAGTAATTAGAATCAGATGAGAATATTTTCTTAAATAATTATTGAGAAATATTTGCCAAAAAATTTTAAGGATTCTTTCCGAAAGAAATTTAAGTAACATATGCAATTCAAATTATCTCCGAGTTGGCAGCAGTTGAAATAAAAATATTTCTGTGTTTTCTTATAAAAAAAATACAATTTTTATGTGAGCACACATTTGTTTTAGTTATTCTACCGACAACAAGGTACCTACATACATTTAAAAAAAGAAACTATTTCTTAATGTGTGGTTTAGATACAAAAGAATAAAAAATATTTAAAGTTTGTTAAAAAAGTCTTCAATGTTTAAATAGAATATTTGAGAAAAAGAGGAAGTTTAAAATGAATTCAATGGATTTCTACTGTTTTCTAAAGTATACAAAGACAGGAAAGCACATAAGTGGGTATATTTAATATTTTCTTCCTTTTCCTTTTGATATGAGATTATTCTTTTATATTGTACCCATATTCTTGGATGAGTGGTTATCAAATAAATTAAAAAAACAAAAAAAAAATATTGCAATTTATAAAATAGTTCCAATTCAAATAAAAATTTTAAAGAAATTTTTTAAGTTTAAAAGTGCACTCTTGTGTTTTACGGTATCAGTAAATATTACACATAAGGATTCAGTTCAGTTCTTAAACAATTCGTTTTTCCCTTATTTTAAGAAAAAATTTGTGTGAAAACAAAAATTTCTAGCTAAATATTTGAAATTTAAATTTGAAATCATTAATTTTCAATTTAAAATGAAAATTTTAATATTAATAAATTTAAACCCTCTCAAATTTTAATTCTTCTCAAAAATTTTTACAGCTATGTTAAAGGATTAAATTCAATAAATTCACATAATTAATTTCAATCAATTTTTAAAATTAATGTTAATGCAATAAATTCTAATAGATATTTGAGGGAAACCCAAATAATATAATAGTTATGCCGGTTATACGTATAGTTACGTAACAAATGATGCTTGACTGAATAAATTTTGTTAAAGACAAAATTTATTTATTACACTCGTAATTTAATATACTACATTCATTTATAATTTATAAGTATTATAAAATCAAATTTCACACATGATTGGTTAATATGGTAAGATACTATATATATCTGAGTGGTGGAGGAAATTTACAACTTCGGTGTAGAAAAATTTTATTCCAAAATGAACAGACTTTGCATACTTATTGTGAATATTTCGATTGAGTTTTCAACCATAATTTTTCTTTTCATAATATTTTTAAGTATCTGTGAGGAAAAAGAAAAGCTGAGTTTAAAACTTTCAATAAGAACTAGAATGAATTCTGAGTATTACACAAACCTATACATAAGAGTAGTGTTCACATTTTCTTACACTAAAGTGTACAAGTGAAAGGAGAACGTTGTCTAAATGAACGGAATTTAAACGGAACAAAAATTTACATAAAATTTAATGGAACATAAAACTTAAACGGAACATGTTAATAACAAAGTCAGCTCTGTCTGAAATCGGGGGTAGATAATTGTACTTGTTGCAGTGGATTATCCAGCTTTGGTTAGAAAGAGATTAATATTGTTTATTATCATGTTGAACATGATTGCTTACTGGGTTTCATTCAGAATTTTAGCTTGTTGACAGAATGTTAAGTTGAACGAAACTTCCTTGAAGAAGATTATTATCGTCTTCTTAAATGAGTGAAAAATTTATCTGTAAAACAATTTAGAATTTATTTACTTCTTATGTAGATTTAATTTATTCCCGCAACGAATTTCGTTTACGCCTTAAAGTCTGAATTTCATAGTGATTAAATAAAAAAGTACAGAAAAAAATTAAATTAATTAATACGATATTACCAATCATGGTATATAAACTGTTATATAACTTAAACTTTGTTGTACAAATGAAAGAAAAAACTATAATATCAAACAACTATGAAATTAACTTTTATACCACAATGCAATGATATCCTTTTTGAAGCCATTCAACTTTACTATAAACACAGAAAACTCTTACACACCTCTAATTGCTATATAGTAAACATTAATGTAATCTTCTATTTTAAGACTAAACTTTTCTATCATTCTTTATATTGAATTATAGAAATTTCAGTTTTATTTCTCAAAGTTTCGATTCTACTTTTCAACTTTAATTGACATGCGAAAGAGAAAAGTTTTAACCCTCAAACATTTATGTAAAAGTTTGAAGCTAAAAACCAACAGAAAATAAGAAACAGAAGAAAAAAGTTATGATGCTGAGTTTAAGGAGAATCGATAATTTTTTTTTCCAGTGTATATTTTGCATTCGTAAATAAATAGAGCAAAGCAATAGAAACAAAAGCAAAAAAAAACAATTGTAGACGTAAAAAAATAGAAAAAAAATGTTGTTTGTTTGATTGTTAATTTTGCAACATTTACGTACGTTTTTCAATATACAAAAGAAATGGGAAAAAAAAAATGGTGTTAACATCACCTATTGTTTTTCTCACTTTTTTCAGGTGTGATTATTATGTTTTGTGTAATAAGTTAAAAAAAAAAAAGGTATATAAGTACACGACTGTGTTTAGGTAATTGCATGGAAATATGAAATTATTTTAATAATGTTTGTGCTTTAAAAATTTGTAAGTGGCTTTTACAATAAAATGCAGATAGTGAGAATAAAAGATTTAAAATCGATCTTGTGGAAAAATGCATATTTAAACACTTAATAAAATACTTTGAATACAGACGATAAACTGGAACCAAAGGGAATTAAAATGTTTTTTTAATCATAGTGAATAAGAATGACAAGTTTTATACTAGTACTGTTAAAATGAGATTTCTGAACAGAGGTGTTTAAAATTGTTAATCAGTTTTTTATTTCAATAGTCTTATTCCGTGTCAATCTCGATCTAATATGACAAAAAATTCCTGCTAGGTTTTGTTTTCATAAGTGGTGCATACTCAAATTCATACAAGTTAGTTTATCATTTTGCCATCATTGGATAACTGAAACCCGAAAAATGCTGTATTTTTCGCGGGGTTAAGTTTTTGGTTAATAATTATTTTCTTTTTTTGAAACTGATTTTGGAAGTTAATCAACCATATCATAACAATTTGCCGGTAATTTCTGCATACCTCCGTATGATCTAGGTCACTAGTTGAAGTCCAGCTGTAGCAGAAATTTTTTTTAATTTTTCTGCATCGACTCGTCCTTTTGATTACGTTATCCATCTGTTCTCCAGTTTGTATGAAGGAATTTCCATTAATTATTTTTATAAGAATTAATGAAAAAAATAACAACTACACGTTGTATTGGTAATTAGTGATAAAATCCTTTATCTTTAAACCTAAAACTTCTTTGATAATATCCTATCTTTAGTTACCAAATTTTATAATACCCTTCCTATTTTCTTCCTTAGATTTATATGGGAATGTTAAATAATATTAAATTAATAAACTCTTAAAACTACATTCTCCTTTTCCATCCTCATGACACAAAAGTATATTAAACATACAATAATATATGTAATTAAATATTTGTACACATTATTTCAATATCAGAATTCATAAGAAAACCAGTTATTAAACATTCATTAATAAAATTTCCACATAAATGCAACAACTTTCCCATTTTCTTTTGAGCACCATATAAGTTGTAACTATGAACACAGTTCTACCATTAAATAAGTAAAATTACTAAACCACTTAAACAATGACTCCTTAATAGAATATAAAAAATTTTTATAAGCATGAAGACAGGGGGGGAGGGAATGAGGGGGAATTGTATAAAACAAAAATCACATTTTTCTTAATATAAATTGATAGGGTTGTGACACATGAAAATCAATCATTGTAACAATAACAATAAACAGAAGTAGCTGTATGTACATATACACTTACTCTATATACTTTATGTATATAGTGTAAAAAAGAAAACTGTCAAAAGTTATTAATTTTATTTTGTGCAAATCTAACACAGGAACAACAATATAAAAAAACCTCAATATTACATTCTGTAGAAAATGATAAAACACATACTTTTAGGGGAAATATAAGCAGTCATGGTAACAATAACAATTATTTTTATGCTCATATGATATATATATATATATATATATGTATATACCTATACTGAGGTGTAAATAATATAATACAGGTTGGTTGAGACACGATGGTACATTCGAAACAGAAAAATAAAATAAATAAAATAATTTCCCTTATGAATTATAGGTATTATTTCGGGCTTTAAAACATATGAAATTCTCATTCTAACAACATACCACTAAGACTCAAGTCATATTATTTCTTTATAAAATATTTTGGCGCTAAATCTAAATTGTCAATTGCGAACTTAAGTATGAGGATTTTGAAATCAACAGAGAAAAAGGCGCTGTGTTCGTTTTTGACACAGAGAAAAAGGCGCTGTACTATAATTCTCAAAATTCTCAAAATCGCAAAAATTTGCGAGCATGTGGAAAATTTTTATGGGAAGAAATTAATTTTTTTCAGACAAACAATTTCTATCGGCCCAACAATTCAAAAATTCCAACTCTTGGCTCATTCTTTATTTTTATTCTTTATTCACTTTATTTCGGCAATATCATCGAATGTAAGCCATCTTTATATAAACAAGAATGAGGTGAATTTCAAGAAGTGGGGAATTTCAAGTGAATACTCATTTGAACGCACACAACAAGTAGAAAATAATATAAGAAACTTTTTCATGGAAAATAAATTCGAATAATATGAAATTAAAACCCAAGAGTTTTGAAAGCATTTCCGTTATTTCAATTTAATAAACACAATTTTTCATTTCACAAATGGTAATTTTTCTGTTTCTCTGTTTTTTTTTTTGTTGCTCTTATATATACATAAATGCTAACAGGTGACAGTGTTATAAAAATTGTTTTATTGACATTCACATATAATTATACGAGTATGTATAAACTATATGTATATTAACTTTATTTTACAGTAGTTTGCATGTGTGTAATGAATTAAATCTGTTTTTAATTTCCCTTTTTTTTCGATTAATCATATCATACACGTAACATTTATGAGAAATTATAACAGAATTGCATACTTATAGGTGTGAAAACTTTTAACATATTTTTACTCTACTTCTAATAATAATTACTGGCAAATAGCTATCAAGTATAAAAATAAATAAATAAAAAAAAAAATCAATTAAATTTTTTTTTATTATTACGGTTTTTTTTCTTCTGTTATTATTTTAATATTTTCGCGACTCAATATTTATTTTAATATGCTCGTGCGGTTTTAGATTTCTATTGTTATTCAAGTATATTGTTGTGAATGGTTTAATGTTAGATTACCATTATCATTTCATTTCAATGTCGTTTCATTGTCATATTTATTATTATCTATTTTATATATAAATTTCATATAATATATGTATATACATTCATACTGAGTATTTAATCGATTATTTTAGGATTTAAGGACTAAAAATAACAATGATAATAATGGTATTCTATTGTACAATAGCAGGATTCAAAGGAATTTACTTAATTTATATGTGTGTATGTATGTAAAATATGAAATATTCAATCCTATTTTAGTTATAAATATAAAAGAAAAAATATTAATCAAAAATGTTTGTTGTCAGAATTGAAAGGGTGTTTTCTTCATCTTTCCAATTCCATGTATAATTTATTATATAAATAAAATTGTAAGTATATTTAGTGAATTGGTTATGTACATTAAGTGTTAAGTTGATAAAAGTTATGATAATGTATAATAATAATAATAGCATTGAAATAGTGTTAGTGATGATGAGAATACTGATGATTCTACTAAGAATAATCGTATATAGAGGATAGAAGTTTGGTTTGTATAGAAGTTGGGAATGTTTCATGTTAATACGAAAATATCAAGTTAATAATAATGGTAATCAGTTAAGAAAAATATTTATATATACATTTCACATGTTTGCAGAAAAATATACTTTAATTATATACATACATGGCATTTATAACATAGTTTTCCTTTTATGTATACATAATTTTCATTAGAGGGTGATATTCATGTATACCAATAGAAATTTAAGGGGAAGTAAACCTTTATTCAAGTTTCATTACAATATTTTCAATTAAATAAAATTCCGATTAAGTGTTTTTCAAAAGAAAAGAGAAAACCTTTTTAAAACATGCCAATTATATTGACTGCATTTATGAAGGGTTAGAAAGGCTTAATAAAATAGGGGGTCTTAATAAAACTTTTGGAAACAAAATTTATTTTGTTCTACAAAATAAGGGAAAATTCAAAAATCGATTAATTAAGATTTGATATTTCAGTTGAAACATTTCTGTTTCAAATATTAAATGTTTAGTATTGAAATGAATTAAAGGATGTTATCCTAATTATCATAGAAAAATAACAGATTCTTTAAACATAAATTCCGTACCAATAAAAAATATAATTATTATTCTTCACTCACACAATAAGCTTTTGAATTCGAGCATTATAGTAACGACTCTTTCAATTTTTTGTTTTGCCTCCTCCTAACTATATGCAATTTTTGCATATATTTTTTAAAAGCAGTGTTATTACTTGTTAAAGGAAAAAGGGGGACCACAACTTGGCCCTGGGGCCGTGGTCTTCTATACGGATGGATCCAAAACCAATGAAGGGGTGGGCGTGGGTGTGTACGGAGAAGACGTAAGCATATCAAGGGCCCTCGGACGCTGCCCATCGATATTTCAGGCTGAGACATATGCCATAGAGTTGTGTGCTCTAGAATGTATCAGAAGGAACTAAGAAGGAGCAGGATTTTTATTATGTCGTACAGTAGGGCTGTTCTCGGGGCCCTCTTGTCTGATGTAGTGGGATCGAGGCTGCTGAAGGAATGCATTGACGTCCTTGGCGTCCTAGCATTCCTAGACGAGGTGGACGGGAACGAGATGATCTTGCCAGGGAGGGACCAGCGGCTCCCTTCATTGGGCCGGAGCCATGCTTTGGGGTGTCCAAGACAACGGTCTTGCGTATCCTCAGTGAATGGGAGAAGCGGGCCAGAGTTGAACACTGGGACAGCTGCCTGAGCCTGGAGCACTTGCTGTGTGAGTGCGAGACGGTTGCTCGCTTGCGGCTGAGGTGCTTCGGGGGGCTTTGTGACAACGGGAAGGATCTCGCAGCTTGATGTGGTTGCCATTCTGCGGTTTATCAGGGGCCTAGGAATAGGGCTAATGTAATGGGATAGGAATCACAAAAGATCCTATGGGTCGACGTGAGTGAGGTCTAAGGGGCCTCGGTCCCCGTGGAGGAAAAAAAAAGGAAAATGTGCTTTTTTACAAACCATTGGCTTGAGCTAATATTTAACAATATTTTAACTCGTACGAACGTATGTTCGAAGTTTTTTCTTATAATATTATTCAACATTGCATACTTTTAGGATGAGATTTCTGCAAATTGAAATTTTGTGAATTTTGCGAATTTTTGATAATATAAGAAGGAAAACGTTTTAACAAAAAAAAAAATTTGTCAAAAGCGGTCAGTGCATTTTAGTCATTTACTTTCTCCGTTCTTGAAATCAAAAAAAAATTTTTGATAGTTTCGATACAGTGAGTTCTCTAAAAATGTAATTATTATGATGTTAAATGATTAAACATAAAATTTTCTTTCTAATTTGCGTTTCAGAGAAATTTAGGATTAGAATTCCAATTACTTATACACAATGATAACGAAAACTAGGTTCAGTGTTATAAATTTTTAATAATTTGTGTTATCAATAACAAAACACCACAAACATTTTATATCTTAAGTAAAAAAACAAAAATTTTTTTTTCTTTTGATTAATTAAAAAAGGTTAAAACTTGTTAACAACCTTAAATTCATTATCAATTTTAATTCCTCAAATGTTAAAATCATTACATAATCTAAATTAATTTGAAAATATCTTATATCTTACAATTTGAAGAGTTAAAAGATACACAATAATTTATTAGAGTTGTAAGTAATTTCATTAAATTGTTATCATTACAATTGTACTTCATTTAAGTTTCGTAATTTTGTATTTTATCTAGATGTATGTATGTATGTAAGTATTATCTTAATGTCAAAATGTCAATGAAAAATGGAATATTTAAATTGCCTCCATTATTCTTTTTCCTCTTTTTTATTTTTAAATGAAAATGAAAATATTAATTCATGCATAAGCGTTAGGTACTTAGTTATTTTACCATAACCAATTTTATATAATATAGGAGTAATATTAATATTATGATATTATTATATATTTGTTATATAATATGTACTTAATTAAAAGTATAAATACTTCATCAAGATGTTTGTTGTCAAGGACATGAATTAATTAATTTGTATGATACGTACTTTTCTTCTAAATGATATACCCACTATTATAGTCCTTAAGAAAATGGGAAAAAAACAGATGAAAATATATAAAAATAAAAGGAAAATTTACACATGCCTACAATTCAAATATTTTCTTCTATGTTTCTTTTATATTTCATTTTATTTTATTTTTTTATTCATTTGAATTGTTCATTATTATTATTTGTACGGATTTCATGTCATATTTTCCTGTACTTCCTTTTGTTTTTCCTGATTTAATACATGTACATTTATATTAGAATTATATATAATTGAGTATAGCTATATATAACAATGTAGGTAAATAACCAAAAAAATCAGAAAAAAAATGAAATATTTATGCATGGATAAGACATTTTTTTTGCATATGTGAGTGTATATGGTGTTATATATACCCCAAAAAAAAATATGTATATTCAAAATGATAAAAGACTCTCCTAAACTAATAAATTATTCTTATGTTCTTAAAATGAAAATTAGCTGTCTATATAATATATATATATATACATATTATGTAAATAGCATTGTGTATATATAGAGATATATAATAATAATCGTTTACATACATTTATACAAATTTGCACTCTCAATCATTATGAAAAGTGTATTTAAGCATACACACTGTAAAAAAATTGCTGTAATAAATAAAGTAATTTGCACTGAATTTATTGTAGAATATTCACGATTACAGAATAAATTTTACTAAATTTCGGAAGTAATGTCAAAGTTTAGATTGTTAAAAGGAAAATTTTGTGTAAAATCCGAAAAAAAATTATTACAATAAATGTAAAATCAATCGATATGGCAGTGCAATGTAAACCTTTCGTTATATATGTTAGTATTCGTTCACAAACATCACTCCTTCTGAACTCGCTCTAAAATAAAATTATAAAATATTTTTCTATATAAGTAATTTATTTACTCAAATTATTGTGCACAATCACAGTTCTATCATCCAATTACAATTATTATTGAAAATAAGTAATATTCTACAGTTATTGTTATAATTTTAAGAAATAATTTTGTAAAGTGTAACCAAATTAATAACACTCTTTGATGGAATTTAGTCTCTGACAATAATAATTTCTGAATATAATTATTATTCATACATATACAAATTTTATTTTTCAACTTTAATAACAAATTTTATATATGGAAATTGCTTAAAATGTTAATAATATTTTTTACATATGAAGATGACTGAATCTCATATAAATTACAAAAAATAATCGAGTAGCACTTTAGTATAATTAAATGAAAATTCTAGTGTGTTATATCAACCACATTATTTAGTATTATGCTTATTAAAACTATAATCCTTTAACTTATGTCTTTTATGAAATTGTGATAATATTTTTTTCAAAATTTTGTTATACAAGTATTTGACATTAAGTTTCAAATTAATTGTATATAACTTTGAATTTTTTCTTATCTGCGCAAGTCTAGTGTACTACAGCTAGATTTAGGTTTTTGTATTAAGCATTGAAAAAGCTTTGAAGTCATTCTTGTCACGGCCTTGTTATTTTTATTGGTATATAGCTCATTAATGTTTAGATTCTTGGTGCAACAGAATTTTTCCAAATTTTTTTATTAACTGATTAAAAAGAATTAAAAGGCGGTTGTTGAAATAGCTCCTAGATTTTGTATATTCAATTTATATAGTATATTCAATTTTAGAATTCTTTTCAAATTTTCTAACTTTGATTTCAAAATTCAAATACAATAGGCCCTTTTAATATATTCAATGTGTTATACAGAAAATCAACATTTACCTATGAACACAATATATGTAGATCTGTGTTTGTTCTCTACCGTATATGTATGCATGTGTGCAAAATACTTACAATAGCATAATAAAGAGAAGAAAAACAGACACTCAAAAATTAAAATATTAAGAGGAGAAATGAAAACGTACGTAAAAATTATGATTAATATTATGACCGCAATAATGATTGTATATATGTATGTCGGTAAAGGAAACTTCCATGTTTTTCCCTAAAAATATAAAAACCATTTTTTTTTTGTTCTTCTCTTTTGAAACCATCATAAAATAAAGAAAATTCTTCAAATATAAATTTTCATCTCTAATTCATATTTAATTCTAATAAATTATTCTTTGTTTTTTTCTATTATATTGTTCTTCTGCTTTACGCACATAATATGATTGTATGTATATAGAATTTTATTAATATACACTCTTTTATGTACACATTAGTATACGGTATGTTAAATGCGGGAATGTAATAACGATGAAAAGATTTTTGTGAAAATGGAAAAAAAAAAATTTTTTTAATGAATAGTAAAACAAAATGTTGGAAAATTTAAAATTTTTGAGGAAAATTTAATGATATAGCGTACATTAATTTTAATTATTACATGAACTTCATTTTCTTTTGCTGGTTTCATAATTTTAGTGAAGTATTTTATTAGGTAACCATATTATATATTTAAGTACATTTAGTATTTAGAATGAAATATTAAAGAATTTTTTGCTCTTTCTCTAGAAAAGTAGAAATTAGAATTATAAAAAAACTGAATCTCGAACTGGAAGTTTAAATTTTCTCACATTTTATTTTAGAAATTTAAGTCAGAAACTGCAAAGAATGATTATTTTATTATTACATATCATTGCATAAATTTAGGAGAAAAATTGAACAAATAATAATGGGTATATGCAACATTGTTATTTAGTCTCTGGTTGCTTATAAACTAAACATACAATTTTCCAGATTCTCCAGTTGGAAAATATAAGAAACTTCCAAAAGATTTTAGCACATATTAATAAATTACAAAAAAATTACATTCTCAGAAGTTTTATAGAAACGACTTGTAACGGAGTAGAGTCCTATAAAAGAATACCAGAAATAGTATACGATATTGATATTAGACCTTCTATAATTTAAGATATACTTACAGAATTTCTATCTACCTATATATAAGCGAACATTGCAATATTAATTATTTAAAAAAAATTTATGGAAAATTTTATTTGAAATTAGCAAAAAATTTTACAGATGGGGCAAATATACAAGACATACATTTGAGATATTTAAAAATCTGTTATATATATATATTATATTTATTTATAATAATATCATTAAGTAATATCCTCGAATTAATGGCCAACATATTAATTATAAATATTTTCATTTTAAATTATTACATAAATTTCAACTGTATACAATTTATTTATATGAGAAATTGAGTCCATCATATTTAAGACTTCATTTTTTGTTATACAAAATCATAAAATATGAACAAATATAAAAATGCTTATTATTTTTAATTTAATTGGGTTTTTATATAGGCAACCACATCAATATTTTGATAAATTTCATTACATAATCATTATTATAAAAATTTATTCAATTTATACTTACTTTTGAAAAAAAAATATTCAATACTTTGCTATAATAAATCTTAATTTATTACCCAAAACTTATACATATACGATTACGATTACAAAAATACATCATAAATTTTTTTGTTTTTTTTAAATACTTTAAACCAAATATGGTATACCCAATATGTTGTTACCATTTTCAGTTATACAAGAAACCTAATGACGTGAAACTTTATAACAACATCAATTTCTCTCGTAGCCTTATTATCGAATGAAAAAAGTACCTATTCAAAATTTTTTGTCTTATTATACTTAATGTTTAATATTAAATAAATTATTGTATGAATATTTTTGGGATTTTTCTCTTCAAAACTAAATCATGAAGAAGAAGAAAATTAATAAAGTATAAGTAGTAGATTTTGAAATTTATGGTGCCTTCCCTTATTTAACTTTAAATATTTTTGATTATCTTTGTAAAAAATGAGAAAAAAATTATTACCACTCCCCTGCAATCTTCCCTCACAAAACTCACGCTCCCAGTTTATCTATTTACGTTTAGATTCGTTTTTTATTTACATTTTTACTTTTGATAAAAAATTAGAAATAGAGAAAGAAAAAAAAAAATCCACAAAATTTACAAATTTTATCTTTTCCAATTTTTTTTTTTTATTTGCCTTCTATTTCATACTAGATGAATGTGAAATCGTAAAATTGTAGTAAATAAGCTGTGCATATTATATACCGATGGAATATTTATTATGTATAGAGTTTATATCTTATATAATAAGGAGATAACAAAATAAATATGAAAAAGGAAAAAACATAGCCAAAAAAAAATTTAACTGACAAGTAAAAATCACCACAAAATGTACAACATAACCTAAAATACCGCGAAATTTTTGATTTCGCAGATAGATTTATTACCTTCCAACATCTTTTCTTTTGATTTTGTGATATTGCGTTAAGTATTTTGTATTTATCTGGAAGAGTAGATAAAAATTATTTGGACGGAATTAGAGCTGTTGAAAAATATAAGTTTAACTCAAACAAAACCAAAGGAGCGAGCTGTCATTGTCCAATTTAAAATAACAACTGAGATAATTTTAATTTTACAAAAACTAATTTGTAATTAATTATTTTTTATTGGCAGATTTTTTTTAAGTGAGAATTAAGTGTTAAAGCATGACAATTTAACCATAGGAGCCATTTGTCACGAAATTCATTTCTAGTTAACGAAGAACTAACAATTTTTTTTTGTCTTCTCAAAATTGCGTCAATTAAAATGTTATATTCATTATTACATTAATAGTTCCTTAATAATTACGTTATTAATAACAAAATTGTTATAGGGATTAATTATATAAAGGTGCTCTCTTTCAATTTTACCAAATTATTTCGCCATTTTGACTTTTCTTTGAATCTGTTGTCTTGTTTAATAGGATCATTAGGACCATCAAAAATTAATTTAAGACCAACTTAATTTTAATCTAAATTATTAATTGATTTAGAGCAATAATGTAGTAATCATGTATTTAATATCATTTCTCTGATAATAGTATAAACGATATTAGATATATCGCCTTAAACATTCCGGAAATTTAACGAAACTATTTAAACAAAAGAAAGAATCAAAATTTTCTCATCCCTGTTAATTTATTTTTTTCAATGAAATGAGAAATTTTAATGTAAAAGGAAACCAAAAATATGAACATATTTCATATTTCATAATAGTTTTATCGTAGAATATAATATTAAGAAAGAAGCGAGAAAAAAACTCCTTCTTTTTTATTGTTATAGTTTTTCTAGGATCAAAAAGAAAATTAAATTTTTTTTTTCATTTTATTGTCTTTTAGAAAGATTTAAAAGAAAATCCTAGTACAATAAAATTTACGATATAAAGATGAAAAAAAAAAAATACAAAGCACTAAAAATATCATTGAGAAAAACACTATACACGCCGCGAACACACAAAGTAACGCACATGCAATATTTTTATATGAAATGTCATTACTTTGATTCTGAGTGTGTTTTTTTTTTTATTTTCATTCTTTTTCTTTATTTTCGGTATTTTTTTTGTTAAGATGCCAAAAATTATTTTATAAATCCTATTATGATTTTGATTACCTTTATTTTGCTTTGTTCACCGTGTTATTAAAATTAGGCGTGTATATAAACATTTACTTTAGTATATTCCTAAAATATAAAAGCGAAAATAATAATAACAAGAAAATGGAAGAAAAAAAGAAATAAATAAAAAAAAAATCCTTTGTTATACTTTAATTCGTCCTTTTTATTATTGCATTACAGATAAAAAAAAAAAAAAAAACTTCTGTCTTATTTCCCCATTTTTCATTTATTTTTTTTTTCTTATTTTCATTCTTTTATTTTCATTTTGTTCTTGATCCAAACACCACATGGAATGTGTTTGTATTAAAAATATTTTCTTTTATTTTTCTCTTATGTTTTCTTTTATTGATGCTTCAAGGGGATAACATTTTATCATTATTCATTTTCTTTTAGAAGTATAAGTGTGTGTGAGTGGTATGTTAAAAATTATGTGTAAAACGAGTAATATTGGATGGTGTGTTTGTTGTGTGTGGGAGTGAAAGTGTTGTATTTTTCTTGTAGGTTAACAGCCACGTATTTTGAACTAAAGATTTTGTGAATTAAAGTTTTGTGGTAAAAAATGTTTATTTAAATTTGTTAAAAACTAAAGAGAAGTACGTGAGTTTTTTTTTCATTTTTTAATAATTTTTTTTTTTAATTTTTCCATTAATGAAAGAATGAAAATTATCTTTTATTAATTTCAGATTGAAATATTGAATTTCAAATTTCTAATAGTAATTTTGAATTCTTGCGATTTTCTTAAAATATAAAGGTATCCTATATAATTAATATAAAGACGAAAATTAACGAAAATTTGTTTCTCCTATACATAACCCTATAGATATACACAATTCGGAAAAACAAGGAAGGATTTGTTTCTAATTGCCGGAAATACTTTGATTGTACTGTACTTTAATTAATAATTTTCAGCAGTGAAAATCCATTAAAGGTCTCATTAATTCGGTGAATTATTATTAGTGTTTAATCTTGTAATTTTATTACAGAATTCCTTTCCATATACAAAGAACTGCGATATAACAAACTTTTAACTGACGAGTTGGTTGTAAATTTAACATCTTCCTCTATTTCTTTGATTTACTTCCTTATATCTTTTTCTCACACTTTCAAATTCTTTAACCTCTATACCTTCGTACTGTTTTCTGCTCTCTTATTCAGTGTTAATTTTTTTATCGTTCGTAAAACACTCACGGGGAAATTTGTGAAGTTAGTGGTGTAAAATTAATATCAGCTCGACGAATTTTCTAGAAATTTCAACTCATACTTTAAGGCTATAGAGTGTTATAAGACACCTTAAAAAGGGCAGATACATAATATGTACTTCATATATGCAGTACGAAATGTATACCTAGCACATCATATTCAATAGTTAATAATTTTACCGTTTAATAATCTTTTGCAATTTTACATTTACAATGTTTAACACATTCCTATATTTGACACGTCAATATTTTATAAAAGTCGTCGATTTTGTTATGATATAATATTTTTGACATAAACACCAATTACAGACCATACTTCTAGACTAAATCCCTTAATAAATTTGTATTTTATTATTCAATATGTTAAACTTATTATATGATTCTGATCAAATATGGAACCTGTCAATTTTCTTTATATTGATTTTTTATTGCATTCTTTTCTTTATTCAAAAACTTTATTTTCATTCATTCCGATTTTTGTTCCCGTCTCTTGCTTATGAAATTGAACAAAATAAATTTCATTGCTTAGCTCAAAGATACAATACGTTATACATGTACTTCTAAATGTGTATATGGTAGTGTGTTTATGTTTGTTCCAAATAAATAATTCGATGTTAGACAAAGAAAAAATGATAAGGAAAATTAATTTTTATATTTTTTTCTTCTTTTTTTTTGTATTTTTTCAATATATTGTTAATTTTCAATTCTTTTGTGCGTCTTCTTGAACGATCTAACATGCCTACATTTACATACATACTCGTATGTGCATATATACAAGTTATATACAAAAGATACAATTATATACAAAGTAAATTAATTTTACCGAACATTTTATGGTTATGTGATTAGCTAAAGTGACAGTTTAATGGTTATTTTTGATCTATTTTATTTGGTCAAGAATAAACGGGGCCTGATAATATACAAAAAAATTGTCGTATACAAGAAAAACAATTTTCTTTCGATTTTCTTTTAATTTAATTTTCATTTATCGTAAATGTGTGTTGAGTCTATTTTATACTCATTTTCGTTTTTACCATATAAATAATTGCATCTTTTATCAAACCGGAAGACACAAAGAACAAATAAACAAGTAAAAACGTTTCAGTCGGTATAAACCGATTGAATTATACCCTGCATCTTTCGTTGTTGTATAGCAATTACTCAAACCTGTGAAACCATTTTATAGAGATTTCACGGATATGTCTGATTTATAACTCGACACACAACTGCCAGGTTTCATGAATCTGACTTTATTATTTTTCCAAATATTTAAAATAAGCTTTTAGACTTGTATGGGAGCTACTCGAACCTGTCAAGCAATTCCACCAAAACTTCAGAAATATATCTGACCTATAACTTGACATACAACTGTCAAGTTTCATGTATCTGACTATATTATTTTTCCAAATATTTAAAATAAGCTTCTGGAGTTGTATGGCAGGTACCCGAACCTGTCAGACAATTCCACTAAAACTTCAGAAATATATCTGACCTATAACTCGACATACAACTGTCAAGTTTCATGTATCTGACTATATTATTTTTCCAAATATTTAAAATAAGCTTCTGGAGTTGTATGGCAGGTACCCGAACCTGTCAGGCAATTCCTCTAAAACTTCAGAAATATATTTGACCTACAATTGGACACATGACTGCCAAATTTCATGAATCTGACTTTATTATTTTTCCGAATATAAAAAATTTGGTGTTGGAGTTGTATGGCAGCCACCCGAACCGGTGCAGCTATCCCATTATAATTTTTAGAGCATGTGTAGAATATAATTGGACAAATGTATACAAAATTTTATATTTATAGCTTTATTAGTTTTTGAAATATTTAAAATAAACTCTTTGAGTTGTATGGCAGCTACCCGAACCCGTTGTCCGAATTAGTCCAATAACAATAGGGCTCTTCCTTGGCGCAAAAGAGAAAACTTGTGAAAGTTTGGTGTCGATTGCATTATTCGTTTTTGAGTTATCGTGCGATCGGACGGACGGACGGACGGACAGACGGACATGTCTAAATCGACGCAGAATTTTATACTGAACAAGAATATATATATATGTCCATACCGCAGATGACTCCTTCAAGTAGTTACAAACTCCATACCAAAGTTAATATATCCTTCACGAAGTGCAGGGTATAAAAAGTTAAAGAGGGAAGAATAAGGAGCAAATTACGGTAATTTTATATTACAGGCCAATATCAAACACTATAGGTTTTTTGGTTTTTATAGTCGTTTATCGTAAACTAAAAAGTTATAAATTTAATCCTTTTTAAAAAAATAAATGGTGATGGTAAATTAGAAATTTTTTCTCATTTTGTTTTTTAGAGTTTTGTTTTTTTTTTCTTAAAAGGTTGAAAAATTTTTCATATATGACCTGTTTAATTTATTGAAAATTATAAATTAAATGAAAAATTAATTTGGATTCTTGAAAATTAAATGATAATATTGATAGCACTGTAGCATTTGTAAATTTTCTAAGATTCGTAAACTTCCTTTTATTTTCTAAAATACAATAATGTTTTTCTTTTTGAAATCCTAATCCTAAAAATAAGTAACCAATAATATCATATGTTGTGCTTTTTCGTACTTGTACTTTGAATTATGTACTCGTGCTCAAAACTTCATTCTGAAGTATAATTTCTGAAATTTTTTAAAAGGACACATAGTTAGGACAACCTAAGTAAATTAAGTTAATCAATAACGAAAAAGTTATGATTGCCTGCATTGTGTCATCAATAAGACTAGGAATAAGGAGATTTTTATCTGAAATTCTCCATCACTTTCATCGCATGTTTTTCAAAGGAAATTAAAAATGCATGAACAAAATTTATTTTTGTATTTCTTTAATTTTGTACTTATTATGGAAAAATATTAAAATATTACTGAAATGTTGAAAAACACAAAGGATTTTTATTAATTATGGTGATTTAATTATTAAATTTTAATTAAATTAAAAGTTAATAAAAACTTGTTCCTTAATAAGCTTCATATTTATATTTTTAAAATTTTGCTACCAACTCTTTTTTCTTTGCTAAACAAAAGTATGTATATTAAAAAAATTTCTAAATAAATTTTCCAGTTCCTCTATATAAAGTCAAATTGCAAAATTTTACTTTAATAGTATGTGTAGGATATTTATTTTAGTAATTCACAATGGAGTTATTAAATAAATTACTTATAAGGAAGAATGAAATTAATTCTAAAAATATTTTTTTAATTTTTCCTTTACAAGGTCATATCTAAATATATGAAATATGCATATTTGTAGGTGTGTGCGTATTATTTTCTGAAGGCTCATATCATGGAAGTTTAAAATTATTTAAGGACTATTTTATACCCTTATATTATTATTAAGTATGATGATTGTTTAATTGAATATAAACAGTAAGGATACGTAAAATGCTTTCTCTTCATCACATACATAATATTTGTACATTCTATATGTATTTCCTTAGTTTTTATGAAAAATATTGCAAAATTTTGCAATAACATAAATATAAGAATAAATATTGTTAAAGATGTCGTCAGTACGTAACCGGCCGCATTGTATATTATTTACTTTAGCGAAAGGGTTGCTTAATTTATGAAAATGCCTTTTAAACACTTCTTTCCTATTTTGAGGACGTTAGTAATTTTTTAGTATACATAACTAGAAAATTATAAATTTAGTTCTTAGTAGAGTTTCGCTTTGTGCCAGTTTGTTTCGGTATGAGAACTTAAATATTAAATTTCAGGGAATTCTATCGATTATTTCCGTAAGTATGGTAACAAATGTAAAATCGGCATCTAAACTACATAAATTTAAAGAAACTTGACAATTTCTGCACAATTGCGATAAATATTTTTAATGTTTATAACAAATTATATGAAATTTTAATTGTAAATTAAATTTTATTATATTTCAGATCGGGTGAGTACAGTTATAATCACGTGGATCGTGTTAGAATCGATCATAATTCAATTTATAATCGAAAAGGACCTGACAGAGGATCCGGTTGGCGTCAAAAATCAATATCACATCTTGATTTAGCAACAACATCATCAACAGTAACAAGAACATCATCAAAAAATCATTTACATCCGCAACATTATCATTTGAGACCAAGTCGTTCATTAGATTCATCAAATAATTTCGATTTTCATGAATATTATCATAAAATTGAACCAGAAAAAGATTATGATGATGAAGATGATGAAATTGAATATGAAAATAATTTAAATAATTCTTGTGATGGTAAGTAGAAGCGAGAAATAAAAAAATATATTTTTAATTTTGAGAATTTTCTACATTTTGTGTATTCATTAGAATTTCTTAATTCAATTTCATTTCCTAATATACAAATACATGTACATTAATAAAATAGATATATGAAAATTAGATTATATATAAAAATTCATTTTGAATTTCAGATGAAAATTTTACCTCACAAAATTCATTATATTTTAATAAATTTGATTTTGGCAATGAATCCTGCAGCTTGAGGCGTACTCGAAGTTTAGCTGTGATTCGTGAAGAAAATTTTAATGATTTACAAATAACATCATTGAATCCAAATTCAAGAAGATCCCAATTAATTCCAAGAGCAAAATTAGCTACTAAAAATTTTCGTGATAGGTAAGTTTTGAAAAAAGTTTTATAGATATTCTTGATGTGAGCAGCTATGTGTTGTATATATGCCAAGCCGAACATAAGTATGTATAACATGTACATATACATACATTATATATTTATTAGTATATGTTCTTATTTATATTTCACATTTTACGTAAGTACAATGTAAAAATATTTTTTTCTTTCTAAAATGTATTACAATGTCTTAATATTTCGAATGTATGCATGAATATTCAATAGTACCTTTCAGCAAAAAAAAAAATTCATTTTAACATTTTAAAGTATTTTCTTTTCCTTCGAATTGAATTATTCAATTATAAGAAATGAAGAAAAATTTTCCCTGTTAAAGTCAAATAGGAAAGAATTCGACTTTTTAAATTTGTATAAGTAAAGGAATAATTTTTGTATGGCACATTGAAATAAATTTAATTTCAAGAAAAAATTTATAATTCTTGTGCATCAATATTTCGTCGAAAAGTTTATAAAATACTTATGCATATATAAAGTTTATTTGAAGTGAAATAAATTGAAGATTCTGTAATAGAAAAAATCAATAGATTTCGTATGCCTAAGGAAATTTACAAAAACAAAAAAATTTATTTACGAAATAAAATACTAAGAAATTATTTTGACTTCTATTTAAACGAAGGTCGAAAATTTTTGGAAAAATAAAAACGATAAAAGGTATGACAGTGTTCGTCCAAACTCTGCCATTTCAACGCGATATAAATTGTTTCTAAGAGTTGCCTAATAGATTAATACAAATAGAGGTCTTGTGTACTATGAATATACATAGCTCATATTAAATTTAAACTATACTGTAGCGTAAATATTTTGGAGACATGTCCAAATTTTCTTTGAAATTATATAACTCGAAATTATAGGTACTCGAACTATTTTGCAAAAACTACACACATAATTTAAATAATATTGTAGCAATTATTATTAGAAACTATCTCTGAAAACTAAACGAACGTGACTCTAACTGTATCTAATTTAGCTGTAACAAAAATAATGAAAATAGCTAAGAATTCGATGATGAACAATGATGTATCATTATGATCAATTAATTTAAATAAAGAAATAATTATTTCGTGGATATAAGCCACAAGATATGATAAAAAATTGAATTCCATTAAGTTTATTTGGAGTAAGATTGACTAGTAGAGTCGTTGTCCAAGAATATCGCATTCCAAAAAATTTGTGGGGTCTTCTCAGGAAGCAGGTGAGGGGGCTATTCATCCATGATTCATCTGAAAAGAATGGGCAAGTTTGGAAGTGGTGTAAGTCGTCTGTGGAGTAAATTTAGAACAGAACGAGACAGCGGAGCATCAGCTTTACGAGTGTGAGGCTTTTGTTAAGGCTCAAGCACTACGGGGGGGGAGGGGGGGGGGGGTGGCAGCGGGCTTGTAACCCTTTAGGAGGTCTCACGTTTTTTGGTGGACGTAATACTGAGATTCGTCGGGGACTTAGGAATAGTGCTAACGTAACTGGATCGCGAATCACAAAATAAAATAACACACCATAAGAATCTATTGTATTACACGGAACAAACAGCCCTCTAGTCTCTATTATATGGGCACAAATTGTGCGGTCTACTTTATATTTGAAAAAGTATTGATATTTTCATTTCGATGAATAAATGCAAAACTATATACACACAACAACAAATAAATTCACTTAATGCGTTCAATTCTAATAATTTTTCGTTCGATATTATAAAAATGTGTTGGGAAAAAAAATTACACATTTTTTACCCACTCATTCATTTTAAAATCAGTATTTTATTTTTTTAAAATTAGAAATGTACGAGTATTGCATTCTATGACATAATCAAAAAACATTAGATGTTCTCTTTGCATTTTCTGATGTATTTTTAATTAATGTGGTGACAAAAACTGGCATAACAATAATTATTTATTCCTTCACAACATCTATATACATAATTATGGTTTTTAGTATTAAAAAGGTTTTTTTTTTCTATTTTCTATGAATACTAATTCAAAAATAATGGAAAGCAAAAATCAATTAAAAGGAAAATTTTCAATTTATTTGTTCAATGCACATTTCAAGGATTTATTAAACAAAAAAAAAAAAGAAAAAACAAATAAATAACAAAAAAAAAAAAAAAATTAGATTTTCTTTCAACTCATATAATAGTGATTAGTACACGCATTAATGAAGTGGGCAAAATGTTGTCAGAATAGTGCGCTTTTATGTTTTTAATAATAGAGAACATAATTAATAAATGGTTTTTTGGTACACTTATTTCTTATAATGCATTTTATAATTTTTTAAGTATTGAATTTAAAAAATTCGAATTTTATATTCAAGGTATGAACGTTGTATGAAAGCAGAATGAATTTGAATTAATATACTTACATATATATTACAGGTTATTCTGGATAAGGCAAATAAATTTAGAGATGATTCTTTGATAAATTTCTAGCCAAAAAACAAAAATTTTTACTTTGACTTGCTTTTTCTCAAAAACTATGACTCAAATCAAATTGATCGTAAGACTAGGAATAACGTGTAATCAATCGCCTGTGAAACTAGATCCCGATGGTTACTTTATGTCGCGTAATTTCGAAGTTTTAAGAATTTATTTATATACAGGAAAAATTTTCCAACAGGTTGTAGTTCGAAAACAGGTATATCTGCCCACCCCCTCAACCCTTACATTTTTGTACTGAAATTATTTGCCACCTTATGCGAAGTATCCTGTATATCCTCGATATTGTCATCGATATTTTTATTGGTTAAAAAATTATTCATTGAAATAATTATTTTTTTATACGAAAAAGGAATGAAACAAAATGAAGAACATTATAAATCCTGCGCTAGATTATTATCTATGGAGGTGATTTTATAAAAAATTACGTTGAGATAAAACAGAGTATATAAGGTTGTGAACAATACGACATCTTTAAATAATTTCAATATTTTCAAATCTAAATGAAAATGAAGTAGGTGTTAATTATTCAAACAAAATGTAGAAGCAGTAAATTAAGAAGAATAGTAATTAAAATTTTAATTACCTATAGTGAAAATTCATTATTTTTACTTATTAATTTGTGAAAAACCAATTTATAAAATAAATATAATTATTATTTAATGTTAGTATAATTCATACTATGAAATTTTTAATTAAAATATGACTAGCAATTAAAATTTACTTCTAGAACAATTCTGGGAATCCTCAATAATAATAATTATTTCAATTTCCTTGGGAGAACACACTAAACACAAGAACAAAATTCTAAAAAATCCTAATAATAATTCGAGACGATTTAATTCTATTTTTAAATTATAATATCTCATAGTGTCCCACTATTATATAAAATTATTTTAATATTTTTTTTTATTAACAGTACAAATTATAATAATATTAAGTAATTTGCAATATTATTTTACATCAAGTAATAATTTATTTTCAACTCAATAACAATTATTACAGAAATTTGAAATTATCACAAAGATTCGTACACAATTTCAGATAAGACACACACGCTAGACATACACAACATTTTAAAACATTTAATTTAAATTAATTGCAATGTTAAATTGCATGCTATGACACATAACCTTAAAAATACAAAAAATAAAATGATAAAATTTATTTTTTAGACCTTTAATTTAATTTTATTTTTCCTCATAGTTTCAATATAGTTATACGAGAACTTTTCAAGCGTAAAATTCTAAAAGATCTATACACAAATTACAGAACTCAATAGAGAATAATATTAAAGATAGATTTTGTATTTTAGATAGAAGATTTATAGAGGAAATCTATTTCAAAAGAAAATTATAAATATTTTGTATGCATAGATTTATATAAAATGATTATGAATTTTCGTTGATGGGATTATGGAAAAAAAAATAAGAAAAATTAAAATTAGTTCTTCCTCTTAATTTTAATAACATGAAAATAAACTTTAATGAATAAAGTAATTGAAAATATTATTAGAATGTATGTATGAATGTTGTTTTTTTGTATATGTTAACAACATTAATTTGAAGATAATCAAGGTTAAGATGATTTTTGTAATTTTTAATATTATCTATATACTTACATATAATATACGAAGATGAATCGAAAAGTTGTGAGTTTTTCAAATTTTTGTGGAATTGAAATTCGTTCAAAACAATTATATGCTCATAATACTTACTGCAGTTGCCATAAATTTATCATGTAAGTTAAGAATATGAATTCGAGTAACTTTGAATTTTCGCCAGACCGCAACTCCGCCAGAGTAAACACGTTGTTCCCTAATATTTCCCTTCTACTTTGGGGGAGGGCCCAATTAATATAAATGGCACTCAAAATTCGTATAAAATAGAAAAATTTTCAACTGTTTTTGGTTGCGAAAAGATTCTCGACAATTTTGCTACTGAGAAAATTATTTCCATAACTCCATTTAAAATATTCGAAAATTTTTGTAATACCAAAATTCACACCCCTACTTGTGTTTTATACGTATACCTAGTAAGACTGTTCTTATCTCGGGAGTATGCGACAATCTATATGATTACAGAAAAATGGGTAAATATTTAATGAAAATTTATAAGTATCAAATTGATTCAACAACCTTACTAAATATAATTTTATAAAATCATAGAATTGTTTGATTAGATATTGTATATAAATACCTACAATATTACGCAAAATTTATGTTACAAAATTATAATCGCTACTTCAATAGATTGAAATGAAAAAACAAAAAAAAAAAGATATTCGACGACTTCCTATGAGAACAAAATAAAATTATTTTGCACTTAAATTGCGCTTGTCAAATACTCATCATCGCATTAACATTCAAACATAAAATTAACAAAAAACTAACTGAGTTGCACAGCTCTAACTTTACGTACTCAAAAGTTCGTTTAGTTCTTATTTTCTTTCATTGTTAAAATTATAAATTACGAAATCGTGTTTAAATCATTTTTATTTTTCATGCATATTTTTTAAAAATCGACAATAAAAAAATTTTTTTTTTTATTCATAAATCGGTTTTCAGCGTTACCACATTAGATTTATTTTTTGTTTTAAAGTTTTAAAAATTCACATTGAATAAAAAAGCTTTCCCATTTACTTATTTTGAATTATAAAAAAAATATGAAATAATTTTATCCCTACCCTATTATTAAAACAAAAACGTACTTATGTACATATATTTTTAGTTATATATTTTTAAAAGTAACGATCATAAAAGTAACAACTATAACAAACGCAAATATTGCTTTATTATCTTTTTCTTATCAACATTGTTAAGGTTTCTTAAGCTTTTTAATTTATTTATTTTTTTTGTTTCATTCTCTTTATTATTATAGATCACATCTACAACACTATAATTATTATCAACAACAACTACAAGATCAACAAAAACAACAAAATAAACAACATTCGCGACATAATCATCATCATCAAAAAAATCATCATCATCGTAATTGTCGTGATAAAATTGAATTAACTATTGCTACTGGAAAAACAGCAGCGACAACAACAACAGAAATAACAACAGCAGCAACAACAACAGATAGCGCCGGAAGTGGTATTGAAACATCACAATCAGAAGCTACAACAATTACTAGTACAACAACAACACAAACAACAAGAGAATCAGATGATTACTACACAAATTTAAAATGTCTTGATTCATCGTCTTCAGTTAAAAATTCACCATCATTGTGGCCGAACGATAAAAGTGATTTAGAAAGTTTAAATTCTGATTATTTTGAAAATTCTTTACATCAAAATACCGGTTGTGTTACAACAGTTAATTGTAATAACGAAAATAATAATAATAAAAGTAAAAGTGATAATAATAACAATAATAATTATAATAATATTATTGTTGATTGTAATAACAATAGTAATAATAATAATAAAGACAATTGTAATAATAATAATAATAACAACAATAAGAAAAATATTGAAATAATTAAAAATTCCCTTGATAATAATATTATTGATGGTTCAACAAATCAATTAACTGCAGGAACAGGTAAGCGCTCATTCAATTGTATAATTTTGTATTTTTTTTTCTACAAGTTCATTTAATATTTAAAATTATTTTTGATAAATTGAAAAAATTTTTACCGGTAATTAGGTAGTTTGAAATCGTACCTGTAACAAAAAAAAAAATTAAATAAAATTAATTTTGATTTATATGCAAAATATATTTATACATATATGTATGTATGTATGTATGTTTAATATTTATATATATTTTTTAACATTAATGCTAATTAAGATAATTAATATAAATGTACTAAAAAATATTTTTAGCTTTACGAGTATATTATAAGAAAAGAGCAGAATTTTTTTATACAATTCTAGTCAAAAGATTTGATGTACAGTAAAATCTCAATATTATTTGTAAAAATTATCGTCAAAATTCGGAATTAGATATTTTATGGCACCAAAGTCGCCTTACCGATATTAATGAAGGCGTGTTTAATCCTGACTAATTAAATTACAGGTTTGAGTAATGTGATGTGGTGGGTTATGGTGTGTGGTATGACAATTTCTCATACAATTACAAGTACTCTCATGACAACTCATACTATTATGACGTATGAATGAAATAAAATGCCATTAATAATGTTTCAAGAAAAAACTAGAATAATTTCTGAAACCTGGCAAGTTCGATGAGATTTCGTTTTTTCTTATTTGCAAGAAATTTTAAGTTATCGGTTGGAACGAACTAATTGAGAGTTGTTGATCATAAATTAACTTAGAATTCGACATGAAATTTTAATTAGTTCATAAGAATGAAAACAATTTGTTAGTACTATAAAGGGAGAACCGTAATTTTTCTAAAGGAAGTTTAGAGTGTTTAACAATAAAGAACACTGAAAATAGGCTATTAGCACCTGTGCATGTGAAAGTTATTGAAACGGCTGTACTTTTTATCAAAGTATTGCTCAGTAAAACTTAAAATATTTTTTTTTATTTTATACTCAAATAGTATAAGGCTTAATACTTAAAGCATTCTTAGCGATTTTAATTAGCAATTGTATAAAATGACCCCATATTAATTAGAGGGTTATAATTGGGTTATGTAAACTGAACTAATACTAATTTATCAAATAGAATGTAACTACAAAATTGAATGTACAATTTTAATATGAATTTGAATATTGAATAAATTGCAAGAATTGAATAAGTTAAGAATCGGATTAATTAACAAGTTGCTTAAGTTCAATAACAATATTAACTTTGGATTAACTTGCAATAAATCATTATTACAGTACAGCGCTTACTCCTTTCAATTTTATTAGCATATGAATCGAATCTCAAATACTTATACAGTGCCAAATTAAAAAAAAATCGAATTTTATACATATTTCTGCGAAATGGGATCTGATTTCAAAATACAGAATAATTAAGAAATTCAGTTTTAAAAAATAACTTAGCACGGTTTCGTACAGTAGACACTTAATTTATGTTTTAACTGAGTTAAGATAAACTTCAATTTGACGGAAAAATCACTCTTGAAAACATATTGATTTTGAAAATAATCATGAGTTTAATTACAAAACTATTAATGGGTATAATCAGAACTGTAACGAGTTTTCCATAGTTTAATCTATTACATTCTGTTAAAATTTGCAAAACAGTTATTCCATAAATTTAAAACTTCTATACTTGATTCACTTTTGATTAATTTGAAATAATATGGGAACAGAATGCAAATGCCAAACCGTTTTTTGATAAGGTTAGGTCAGATTTTAGCAAATTAATTTTGTTCGTCTTAATTTTAGCAAATAGGTCGAAAAAGTTTCTTAAATCTCAAAAATTTTTAAATTGTTATACTAAAACAGTTGTAACTTTGGGAATTTTGGATTTTAGGTAATTTCCGAACAACTATTTCGGGTGTCGTAAAAAAAGTTTAGATCAAAGATTGAATAAATCATAATTTTAAATTTGTTTACTTAATAAAAGCGTAACGAATTTTTACGGAAACATTTTTCGTAGTAGTTTCTAAAAGATTCATTCAAATCTAAAAATAGTTTCGGAAAAAGTTTATTAATAAATTTCTTCAGTTTTTTATTTTAGTAATATCAAAATTTAATAAATAATTTCATAGTCGAATGAATATTCAAAACTTAAACACGATCACGTTTTCTAAAACGCTATCACTAAATATTAATTTTAATTTATTTTAAAAATCAATTTGCAGTTAAAAAGTTTATATTTGCATATAATTTGAAAATTTTCGTTGTACTTAAATTTAAATAAAATTATAGGTAGTCACAAATAAAAAATTATTAATATTCTATTCACATTTTGAACACACGCACATCTTCTATATGTTATGTAACTATATAATTAAAAAAATAAATTTCCATAAAAAATTATTTTAATAATAAACTTTTGTTATTACAAAATTTGTACTTGCAATAGAACAGTTTTAAAAATTCAATAAAATTTTAATCACGTGAAAAGGAGATAAGGTTTATGATTAATTTGCATATTTAATTACAGTGGATCTACTCTATAAATAAAAACCCTTTTATTATTCAAATTCATTTTGAAATGAAGCAGTAATTGTTTTGATGTAGTAAAGCTTTTCAAAGTTTCAATAGTGCCACTTAACGACCATGTAAATTAAAAAAAATTACACCTTGTATGAATTTTTATTAAAATTTCGAAATTTGATAAATGAGTTCAGTTTTGCTTTAATTTGAGAAATTTAATGAATTGCATATACTACGGAGCATATTTTGTTTTATACAGATTAAGGTTTGTAAATTTTATAGTAATTCAAATCACATTATTTTTCCGATAAATTCAAAAAAAGAGAAAAATTTCATCGATAAGAGAGCGTAAAATGAAAGAATGAAGCTTCCAGTTCGTTGAAATGAGTAAATCGTTGGATTAGAGAAGAAAAGAAATTTGTTAAACTTTTAAAGAGCAATGCGAGAATTAGACTTAGATCTCTGAAAATCTGTAAATTCCCTCATGTATTTTACTAATTAGGAACAATTATTTCGAAAATAACAAAAATTTGTGTTTCAATGAAATTTCAATCTTGATTCTCCTGCTATTTTTCCAATATACTGAAGTAAATCAAGTTAAAAGAAGGTTAAAACTTACGAAATTTCAACAATTCGTAAATTTATCTATTCCTCAGCAGCCCAAACTAATTTTTCGAAATAAATATGTATTTAGAATTTATTTTTTTTCAATTTGTATTATTTGTCAATCATTTAAATAATATTAAGCAATTTATTTATTTTACAATTATAGATTCATCGAATACAAATACTAATTCAACATATACGAAAAGTAAATCATCAAGAAGTTCTACAACAAATAATTCTTATCATCAACATCATTTAAAGCAACATCATCATATTTCATCGTCAAATTCAAAAACTTATTCAAAAAAACGATTCAAATCGAAAGAAACAACATTACAGGGAAGTAAATTTCATTTACTTGAATTACAAATACAACAAAATCAACAGCAAGATAATTGCCAAAGTAGTAGTAATTTACCTGAAACAACAACTACAAGTAATTCGGATGATCAAACAGATAGTAATACATCATTTACTGATGAAATACCAAAAATCGATAATAGAAATTTAGTTGAAGAACATAAATCTCTAAATCATAAAGAACAGGAACATCAAACACTAACAAATTCTGATATAAAACAAAAGGATATTAAATCAGAAACAGATATAATTGAATCTCACGGGAAATTTTCTGCACAAATTCAAGTTTCAAATCATAATAAAAAAAATCATAATATAACAAATACAACAACATCAACGAAACTAGTAAAGGATAACGATAACAATAAGAATTTGCAAAAAGAAGAACAAATAAATTTATCAGATAATAACGTAAATAGTGATAGCGGTAGTACACTAACAAAAAGTTCTATAACCGTAAAAAATTTAAAGGATACAAAAAAGGACGACCAAAAAAATAATAACAGCAAACCGGTTATAGCATATGATTCAGTATATTTATCATCAGAAGATAGTTGCTCCGAGAACAATATAAAAGAAGAAAGTTTAGGAAATTCAATAGTTGAAATAAAAGATATTTCTGAGGAAGCATCAAGGATATTAATAGTCGAAAATACAACAATAAAGAAACAAGATAAAGAAGAACAGGAACAAGAAAAAGAATACCAAACAAATCAAATTGAAAATTTGGAAAATACCTTAATTAGGTGGAAGTCAACAGAAAAATTACCAACTGAGGAAAATAAACATTTTACAAGTTTAGAGAAAAAATCAAGGTATTCATTTCTTAGTTCTAAAAAAATAAATTCAATTTTTAAGTTTTATTAAATTTTTTTTAATTTTTCTATACTTTTAGCAATTCACCATCAGTTAAAAGTAATCAAAATCAAACAATAAATTCAAGAACAATAACAGCAGTCGAAAAGAAATTAAAACGTCTCTCAGATTATGCTACAACATCAAAACGCGGAACATTAGAACATTTAACATATATTTCAACATCACAGCTATTACATTCGAACGAAATCTGTCCAAATATTTCATTTCGCCCAAATTTAATTGATAATCAATATTATAGTTTACCAGATATTAATATTGGACGTAGCCTTAAAGTATCAGAATCAATTGATGCTAAACTTCGTTCATCATACAATTTAAGTTTAAGTCAAGAGAAACTTAATCAAATTCAAAAACAGGGTTGGAGAGGAGGAAGTTTAATTAATAATTTCTATAAAGATTATAATAGTAATACAGAAGATAATCAAGATAAAAATTCAGTTATTTATGATTCAATAAAACGTTTTGGACAAGCACATAAAAGAGCCAGACAACGTGAATATAATCCACCAGAAATTGTAGCATCACTAATACCACCACCACCTCCACCACCGCCGCCTCCGCCACCGCCACCACCACCACCACCACCTCCACCACCCCCACCACCATTACCAACTTCATCTCCACCACCACTTAAATTAAAAAAGTTATCGTCATCTTCAAAATTACCATTTCCAATATCATCATATGGTTTGGAATCGAATGATGATAATGAAAATCAATATTGTTATTTAGATGATGGAGAAGAAAAAATTTTAAAAGAATTAGATAGCATATTACAAAATGATATTGTTGTAGGAGAAAATTTTTCATTTTGTGATAGTATTGAAAATCCACGTGAAATACCTTGCATTGAAATACAAGATTCGACTACATTAAATAAAACGATAAATGAAATAGATTTTAAAGGATCAAATAGGGAATTAATTAAAAATAATAAAAATCTATCACAAGAAGATTCAAATATTAAAATATCTAGAAATTTAAATGATAAAAAACCAGATTTTCATATTAATGAAAAAACAAATAATTTCCCAGGACAATTTCGTATTGTTGTTACTGATACCCAAAATAATATTATTGAAGAAGATTCCATTGAAAGTTTATATGTAAATGAGGGTAATTCAATAAATGAAAGAACACTTGATATCACTGATTTTAAATTAGAAAATAATCCTAAAGAAACTATAAACAAAGAAGAAATTCAATTATTAAAAGAGAATTTGAAAATCATTAAACCCAAATCAAAATATCATTTTAATGAAATTCAACATTTTAATGAATTAAATAAAAATTTATCGAAAAGTGAATCATCATTAATAACACAATCATCATCAATTACAATAACACCAACAAAAGATATTCAATCTGATACAACGACAACAATAAAAATTTCAAATTTAAAACCAAAGAAAATTATAAAATTAACAAATATAAATCGTTCTTTATCACGTGATTGCAATAGTACCACTTATAAAGATACAAAAATTTTTAAAGCTCGACCTATTAAAATACTGTCATCAACAATCGATAATAATTATAATAACAGTAATAATAATAATAATAATAACAGTAGCACATCTTTTATTACAAATCGTTATCATCATCATCGTCGTCATCATCAACAACATTATAATCAACATCAACAACATTATCATCATAATCAATTTCATCAGTATCAACATCAGCAAGATAATCAAAATAAAGAAGAAAATTTATGCGATAATTATATCCTTCAAAGGAAGAAAAATTTAAGAAAAGTTCAAAACGACATAATGTCACGTCCGCAAATACTTCATGTTATAGATTCTTCAACAAAAAAACAATCACCTCAATATAATCAACAACAATGTCAACATAATACAAATTCAAATAATATTCAAAAACAACAACAGCAAGAACAATATACAAGAAATTATACGATAAGTGATAATGACATTTTGACAATAGGAGCAGATACGGTTTGTGGCAATAATAATATTAGTAGCAGTAGTAGTAGTAGTAGTAGTGGTGGTAGTAATAATATTAAATCTACTACAAATACAAATATTACAAAATCAAATGATTCTGTAAATTTTTCATCTTCTACATCTTCCTCATTTATAACTACAATGGGAGCAAATTCAAAAATTATAGAGAATAAAAAGATTCAATCTGATGATAATAATAAAATAATTGAAAAAGAATTTTTAAATAAAGTTGATTCAGTCAGAGGTTACTGGTCCAAGTTAATACAAAACAATCCAGCAACAGCAACGACATCAAATGATGAAAATGATAAAAATAATAATGGAAATGATATAAAAGCAACAATAACAGCAACAACAACTGAAATAATGACTCCTTCATCACATGAAAATATTTATATTGATAATAATAAGAATAAAAATAACGATATAAAATCAAAAGAATTCAATTTAACACAAGATCTACAACATAATTCAAATTTTGTTGATAATACAAAAAAAAATGAATTCAATTTGAATACAAAAGAGAAACGAATTCAAACAACATCATTGTCATCAGTATCATCATCATCAGCAGCAGCAAAGAAAACAGCAATTCCAACATCAATAAATGATGATGATTTTGTTAAACCAACAATACAAGTTGTTGAATTAAATGGTGAAAAACAAGCAACTCTAGTCAAAGCTCAGAATATAGAAAGTTCTGAATTTGATCATGTACGTTATAAAATCATAAAATCGAATTTATTTAAAAATCGTATTATAACACGTAATAAACGTGAGGCGCAATTTGATGGTTTAATACAATATTTACAGGTAAGACAAAAAATATATCCTTTATCCTTACATATACCTTTTTGTTAAGAATTTAATATAATTTAGTTTATCTTTTACAAATGGATAACTTTAATGATTTATTTAAAAAGTAAAATCGATATAAACGATACAATCGTTGTGATACAATGCAGAAAATTTCATTATAGCTTAAGAATTTAATTAAATTGAAACTCTTTTAATTAACTTTATGTTCAAGTACAATAATGAATGAATGTTGTAAAAAGTTTTTACAACATATGTGATTTAATGCATCTATAAAAGAACCTATTACATATTATAAGCTTGATATCGTAAAAATATATTTGAAATTAAATAGGAACGTGATGTAAAACTTGAATTCTTTCTATACACTTGTGTACTTCTATTTTCGCCTATGTATAAAATTTTATCTAAAAATAAAAATTTTTTAGAATTCAGTTTTCTAATCCAAAAAAATTCTTCCATTAAATTTCTTTCAGATAAAATTAAAAAGTTTAATATTGAATCTTCTTTGTTCTTTGCTAGAAAATTACAATGGATTTTTATTGTGTGTCGGATTCGTTTTCTCTTCTATAAATGAAATTATTATAAAAATGTTAACCACCCAAAAAAGTTTGTACAAAATAAAATACCTTTATTGTCGAAAGTTGGAATTTAAAAAAAAATATAAAATTTTAAGAAAACTTTAGGTCAGCTTAAAGTAATAGGAAACTGGGAGAACGAAATGATATCGAATTATCACGCTTGTCTAGCTCTTTCCATACAATTTACGTCGGTGCATAAACAAAGTGATTTTAGAATGGGAGCTCAGGAACAACATGCCTACTCTCCATAAATCACTTCACTGTAAGTTAGATTGTGGGAGTTGAACGCAATAACTCGGTCGTATTTATTCAGTTTTCGGCAATATTGCAGTTATCTTGACTTCAAATCTATCCTAATTAAAATTTCTACAAGAAAATTTTAAAATATTCTAGCAACCTCTTATTGATTAAATTAAAATCTTAATATGTTTCAAAATAACCCATCCATAACAAATCAATTTCAAAATTGTAAAACCACAACAACAACAGCAAACACAACAACAAAAAATGTATAAGTGCCGAACCAAAAAGTAAACATTGCCTCACACCTCTATTTTTGTTCTTATGTTTAAAAGACGATGAGTTAGTTTCAATAATCTATTTTGGAAAAGATAGGATTTTTCGTTTCGAGAGTTGCCGACGGAATTTTGCTGACCTGAGAAATGCAAGAACAGCCACTCTTCAAATTAACTAATTTAATTTGTAATGGATTGCTTTATAGTGTCCAAAAGCTTTTAATTTATAAATATTACGAAAATACATTTGAATGTCAGTAAAGGATGTTGAATTGTTGTTCAAAGAAAATGTTTAAATGGTTAATCGCTTCATATCTTTTAACAATGGTTTTGTTTCATCACTTTCACTTTATAAAGTTTTACGGTATATTTAATTTTATTACGAGAAACTCTTTTAAAAGTTCTGATGGATTTATATTAGTAGCAAATTTTTCTGAACATTATACATTGTGTTTTCGCTAAATGTAATCTTGTTTATTTGTTTGAAAATTTTTTAAAACTTGAAGACAATTTACATTTTTTTCCTTCTGTTTGCATTCATCTTTTTATGGAATGTTAATAGACTGTGAGCATTTGAAAACTTTTCTTTTCTCGCTTTTTCGTTATTTAATCCTTATTAATAGTTCAAAAGAACGTGAAACAATTTATTGTTATAAAGTTCTTTGGAATGCAAACTTGGACGTCCTTAATAGCAGAGTTTTTTTCCCATTAAAGGTCAGTTTTAAGTAGAGGGAAATTAATAAACTTTCAAATACATATGATAATATATTTTAATTTTCTTCTATTGTTTATTGAGACTGGAAAGGTTAACAAAAAAGACTGCTAACACACAATCCAAGCACTCAACATCCTTTACAGTTCAAATTTTATACGGAGAATAGTTTCCTTTTCTAATAAAATTTCTTCTGTCTAATTACTTATCTTAATAATATGTTACCGGCGTACTCCAATTTTGAGAGCCTCTGTGGAAGCTGTTGCGTTATGTCACTTCTGCTTCTATTTCTCTCATTTAAACCTTGAATACTGTGGCAAATAGTATAGAGTGGATAGAGAGTATCATTGATAAACTCCCCTTGTAAACATGACTGCGTTATTAAGTCAATTAACGTGTGATAAATTTTTTTTGACATTGTCTGCTCAATTGTCAAATAAAGATTTTAAATATATTCCCACACCCGGTAATTGCTACAAATTTGGCTGTTTCTTTTTGATTGAAGAGTTCAATTTCCTCCTCTATTCTGAGGAGGTTCCTCATTTGTTCAAAAAAACTTTTACATATGCGGGTACTATTAATAAATTTATTTGTTTCTTTTTAAATAGGACTACAGTTTTCAAGAGCTCTTGAATAATAATAATGTTGTTATTATTGAGCCGGTAAGAACAAATGTCGAAAAAATATCAAACAACAATAATTGCCACAATGGAAATGAAATTTCAAAGACAGTCAATTGTAAAATAACTGGTGGATCGGCAACAAATAGTCCTGAGAATAATAATAAAATATCAACATCATCTTCCTCATCATCAGTTATCAAACATCATTTTTTTTATCATCCTGTACGTGTAAATCGTGAATTACTCGAAGAAGAATTACCAAATCCGGATACAGTACGTAATGTTCGAAAATTCTTTGAAGAAAATGTTTTAAAACGTACTGCATGTAAACCAGCTATAGGAATTTCAATGGATGATAATTTAACATCAATAAAAAATAATAAAGAACATTTTTATAAAACTGATATTGTAAAGAGTAATGAAAACAAAAGTGATTGTAATGGAAATGCTAATAAAAATACTGATACAATAATGTCATTGGCACAACAGCGACAGCAACAACAACAACAACAGTTAAATGAAATTCAATTGAAGAATAATAATAAACAAAATATGCGATGTTTAACAATTGACACATCATATGGTAACACAAATATGGTAGGTATGAGAAAATGGGATTCAGTTAGTTTGTCAAGTGGTATATCAAGTGGTGATTTATCATCTCCACCACCATCATGTGATTGCAATAATATAATCAATACAAATAATCATGATAGCAATAATATTATTATTAAACAAAATCATCATCATAATAGCAATAATGCAACAGACATACATCATTATGTTGGTAATAATAACAGTAAAATTATTGACAAAATTAATAATCAGCATCATCATCATCCATTGTATAATAGTAATAGCAGCAATTTAATATGTGTCGCAGATAATGTCGATGATATGGATGACGATGATATTGATGATGATGATGAAGAGGATGATGATGATGATGACGATGCAACTGAATCATATTATGTTAGTGAGGTAGGTTGCATTTTACATATTATAAAATTTCTTCACTTATTTAATATTTTAATAATTTTAATTTAAAAAAATAATCGTCTTTTATATTTTTAATATTTTCATGTGCACATACACGAATCGAAATTCAAATTGGACCGAATAATGAACAGGATGTTCTTGAGAAAATCAGAGAATGTGGTTCAACAATAACATATTATGGTGGAAGAATAATGAATAATAAATCACCAGATTTAAGTCCAACCGCAAAAGCTATTATAGATGAAATACATGGCAAAGAATCAAAAATAACATGCAATGCTTGTCAACCGAATAATTGCCCAAATGAGGAAGAAATTAAGGAGAAATTTTATGCTGCCAAAAATATTGGTATGTGTTCTTTTTTATATATGTTTTACTTATGCTTTGTGGGTGTATGTTGTGATACAGGGCAAGTAACGCAGAGTCTAATAATGTATAACAAAATTAAAATAAAAATTACCCTTGTGTGTCAGGTTCATGCTTTTTCAAATTTATTAAATCTATATGATATCAATAGAATTTTTGGGATATGGTCGCAACTGTTATTTTAATATTCAATGAAAATATAACCATAAATTTTATAAATCATGAATTTATTTATAGAATAGTTAAGAAAACAATGATGTACAGAAATATTTGGCCAAGAAATCATGGTACATTCATAAATCATTGCTGTATTGATTTATTACACATTACAAATAAAAATTATTTCAATTCTATATTTACCAATGCTATTCAATTCTATGGTCTTTATATTAATTGAATTTATTTACTGTTTGTATATAAAATTTTGGCTCCCCAATTGACAATTTTTTCCCATTGGAATAAAAATTTTGTTGTTAAAACAACAAGTGTTGTAATTCAGTAATTCAATACAAAGTATGAGTAGTATAACAGCATTAACAAAGATTAACAAAGATTTGCTTTATTGTGTCCCTCATCTTCCTTAAAATTTATTTAATTTTCATTTATGGAATAGCATAGCCAAAAATACACTTACACGAATTGTACAATTTTGTCTAAATCAGGCACATGACGGTATTCCACATAACGTACCATACAATTCTTATTATCTTCGGTATCAATTGGTTAACTATAAATTTGGCATTGTCATCGATTTGATAAAAAATTTTAAATAAACTCAACCCCAAAATAAATTCTAATTATAATGAAAAGATTAAAAATCCTAGCCGCTCCTTAATTGCAATATGCTCTTCCTTAATTTTCTTTAATAAAATAAGAGTTTAAACTTGGACTATACTTTATTCAACTAGCCTTTTTAATTAATTTTTATAATTTTTTAATAACTTTAAAGAATTGAAGGGCAATGCTATCTAATTTATTTGCGGTGATGGAAAAATATAGAAATTAGTTTCACAATTAAAAAATAATCTCAATTACCTCTTGAGAAAATTAACTATTTTTTTTTTTTAAATGACAAAGACAAACTTAACTTATACTCATTATTCATTATGTTTAAGAGCAAGTACTCAACTTTAACAAGTAAAAGTATTCCTTAATTAATACAACTTTTCCTTTTTCACATAATTGCAAAAAAAAAAAAAAAAGTTGATAGTTTTGAATCGATGCAACATTATAATAAAAGTATTCCTAGTTCAAGTTTCCAAGGACTTATTTATATATATTGTTTAAATAGTCCATGTACTTTTATTGCAGTTGTAGATAAAATTGTGTAATTTAACAATATGCTTCCTTCCTTGTTTTCATGTTTTACAACATTATTTATCTGCTCTTTTGATTACAAAATTATTTACGACATCAACAATATATATATATATATATATTTCAACCTTTTCAGGTTTACAATTCCGTTTGATTAAATCGAATAGTTGTAGCAGTCGTCTTGAATTATGTGGTACTGAAAAAGATATTCTACATTATAAGGATTATAATGAAAAAGATTCTGAAGAATTAGGTGTTCGTGAATTGGTACAACGTTTAGAAACAAAAAATACACTTAAAAAATCCAACAATAATAATAATAAAATTAAATCTACTGAAAAATTTTCCAAAAATAATAATTCTTCAAATATAAATGAAGAGAACTATATTCCTTATCATCAATCGAGTTTATCAAATTCAAATTTAACAATAAATAGTCATTTAATAGAAGATGGAATAAAAACCAAAGATGAATTACCAAATAATAAAAATGTCACTGTTAACAATATAAAAATTGGTGGTATACCAACATTAACAAGTTTTAAAGAGCAATCGGAACAACGACAACAACTACACCAACACCAACAACAACACAATAAGCAGAACCAAGAAAAGAACACTTTAAAAATTAAATCTGATTCTTGTAAAAACAATGAGAATTTCAATGAAGTATTAAGAACAACATCAACAACAACAACAACAACAATGTCTATTTTAGAAAAGGATACAAGAGAATTGAATGATAACATTGAAAAGGATATTTTAAAACAAGAAGAAAACGATAACGATGATAGCTTTCTTACTTACGATGATAAAATGCAATTAAATAAAATTTCTCGTAATAAAAATGTTGATTTAGCATTCAATTTGACAGCTAAACGAAAGAATGTTAGTAATTCGAGTTGTATTACATCACAACGGTCAAATATAGTTACTGAAAATAATAACGGTAAGTTAGAGATCGTATACTTAATTACATTGTAAAAAGAAAGTTTTGTAGCGTATCTAAAATGTTCAAATAGAATTGATGATGATTTTATGGTTGTGCTCTTAATATACTCGTATATATATATATATATATTTTTTTAAATATTTTGGTAGAAAATTCGTAGGGATAATGTTTTAAGGTCAGAAAGTTAATTAAGGGTATGAACGAGAGAATATGAAATAAAATTAAATTGATTGCTATATTACAATGGGAAATTGGTCGAGAAAAAATTGCATTTAACTTAGAAGAAAAAAACCAATGAACTTTAACAGAATAAGCACATGTTACAATGCACATTATGTACATACATGTGATTCGAAAATTATTTGAATGAACACGTTACTATAAAAATATTTTGAAATAATTTATATGTTTTGATTCATTTGGGACATTTTCATTTTTAAAATGGGATTAAAAAACACACACACACGAATAAAGAACCATTATCATGTTTTATTGAAACGAATATTTTAAAATTCTCTAACAGAATGACATAGAAATCGTAGTTAACATTTAGAAAATTATTTTTATTTAAGAACACAAAACCGACTATAAGCCAAAATTTATGGTTTTGAGTAAATTAAGTTTTAAAATTAAAAATAATTTAAAAAAAAATTACAAGTTAATTAACAAATCTATTAATATTGTTGCGTGTATAGCCAGTTGGCAATCAAGTGTTATACAATTCTTTTGTTTAAATCTCAATCAAAATGTTGAAATATTTAACAAGTTTTTTCACAAAAAAAAATTTTAAGAATGTCTTTTACCCCTTAGAATAGTGATAATAACTCTAATTCATTCCAAATTGCTTTAGATGACAATTTTAGTTTAATTTTTTTAAGTATAAGACTATTATTTATAGAAACTTTACCAGATTAACTCATAAACAAATATGATTTACTTCGCTTTGATTGAGTGACGCCGCCTGTTCAAAATCTAACCAGAAAAATAATTTTTACTTTTAATTCAAATGACTGGTTTCTTTCCAATTTCGTTCAAAATCCATAAATTGCATCTTAGAACGTTTCCTTTACTATAGGTCTATGTTCCCTATCGTTTATAAATTAAAAAAAAATTTCCAGTCTAAATGCTTGACAACCACAAAAGTTGAACATTAAAATAAATATCAAATATTTTAGCCCAAAATTATAAAATAAATAAAATAAAATTTTAATAAAAATTCTAAAAAATATTTTTTTTTCTTTTTAGATATTATGGAAAGAGAAAATTTAACATCAAAATTAAACATTTCAACATCTACAAATTTAAAAAATAATCAAAAATTAAGTAGAACAAATGTAAATGAAAACACTGAAGCACATCATTATGAAGAATACAACAAAGATTTTCAACAATATCGTAATTCAAATGAAAATTCTAACAACCACAATTTACAAAATTCAGACAATACAAATGGAATAGAAGTATTAAAAAATCAAATGACCAAAAAATCTAAAATTAATTCAAATATTTTGGAAAATAATCATAATCATAAACAGGATGTTGTAATAGTAAAAGATGAAACTAAAACTATAAATATAAAAAATAATAAAATGCTCAATGGTATAGAAAATTCGAAGCAAACAAATGGAAATGAAATATTTTCAATGAATATGAATAAAATAAATCGGTCATCCCATGATAAAATTGTTAATAATAATAACAATAATAATGAAAAATCAAATAATTCAAAACAAACCACTGTTATGGTTTCATCTAACAAAGATATTAACGTTCCGGTAACTAAAATCGATAAAAGTAATAATAAAATAATAAAAAATGAAGAAGAACAAGAAATAAAATACCACCATCAACAGCAACAGCAACAACAACAGTATCATTTAAATGATAAGAAAATAAATTATAAGGATAATGATATGAATATTAATAAAAAATTATCAAATGAAAAATTTATTTCAGCTGAAAAAGGACATTCTATTTCAAATAGTATTAAAAATACAAATTTAGAAAAAAGAATTTCTGATCCAATTATAACATCATCAGCAACAACAACAAATATTATAATACCAGAAAATTGTAATCGTACAGTTAGTCGTCGTTCATCATATTCAGAGAGTGCATTTAGTGTTGATAGTTGTAATTCAGCACCAACAATAGCTAGCGATAGCACTTCAATTATTAAACATTATGTTGCAAATGATAAAACATTAATTGAAAAACGAAAACAAGATGATATTGAATTTGAATCATTTGAAGTTTATGATCCAGCTAAAGTTTATGATATCGTTAAGGATATACATGATGAAAATAATAAAAATTATGAAAAATTTCGTGATAGAAATGATGGATGGACATATGTTTGTGTAGATGAACGGCTATAAAATAAAAATTAATTGCAAAAATTTATACTTTAATAATTATTATATAAAAAAATTAAATTTAATTATACTATTGAAAAATAATAAAAAATAAGTGTTGTAAACTGCTTAAAGTATTATTAAAACCAATTATACTTAACATATTAAATATTTAATATTAATTAATTATATTATTATTAAAAAATTCCTTGTTTTGTGTTTTTTTTTTTTTGTAAATGTTTGTAAGTGGATTAATAAATAAATAAATATTAAATTAAATGTTTACTATATTCTTAATAAATACTAAAAGAAACAAGGTGAAATTCGCGTGATATCTTATTGGTTAAAATTGCCCTGCAATAGGACTACTAAAGCAGTACTGCCAACGAAAAATTTGGTGTAAAATTTAATAATGTCTGTCTACACTCTCTCAATAATGAATTTTCTACTAATTGAGGTTATGAATATAAAAGAGAAAAAAAAATTTATGCTATCGATTTGACAGAAGATGTTTTGCAGTTCTACCAATAAAAATTGAATGGTTTTTGCAGCAAACTACAAAAACGTGCTGCCATATTGCAAATCTTTGTTAGAACTGCAATCACGAACTCAAACCAAATGTGCTTTTATCTAATATTATTTTTGTTTAAAAAAAAATTAATGATCTTAAATAAGTTGCTATTTTAGGTGCATTTGATTAATATAAGGTAGTATTTATCATTAATCTTGTAGATTTACTATTTGTTTAAAAACCCAATATTGTCCCAAAAATTTTCAAATTTTTACTTATACTGCGGTTATGACTGTGTCAACCATACATTCCAATTCTCTAATTCTTAAAATTGATTCGTTATTCCTTTTCCAAAATTATTCGAATTTATTGGAAATTATGCAGTGTGACTATATTTGTACATTCACGATGTTCCGTACAGTGACACATTAACATAAAGCAGCTGCTAAATCGTTACCTTATACCTTTAAATGTCATTCCATCATTATATGCTGCACATGATGTTGGTTAATGCCCCACTATAGGGACCCGGCTGTATGTACGTTAGTAAAAATCTGATTGGATTTGAAGAAAAATTATACAAACACTTTTGGGACTGGAAAAATAAATAACTGGAGATTGTAATATTAATATAATTGGGAAAAATAGTCATACGTAGAAATATTTATGTAGAATATTCATATGTAATATTCATATGTAGAAATAATTTGTTTAATTTTGCTATCAAGACCCTAGAAATTTTATCGTTTAAATATAAAATTGCTCGATTGCATTTTAATTATAATTTTTTACAAAATAATTGATTTCTCAAATAAATACAATTTTAATTAAAATATGAAATTGTAGATAACATTAATTTATTAATTATCTTTTGTTTTTAAAAAATCGATATAAAATCCACCTTTTTCAATAAAAAATAATTCTCTAATAAAAGTGTTAATTTTATCTCCAATATGTCCGTGTGTTTATGTTTAGGTTTTTATTTAATATGAATGGAAATTTTTGTATTTTAAATATTATTTAAACCCATAAGATTTTAATATAATAAATTATAAAAATTTATAATCAGATATCAGAAATTTCCACTACATAATACAATTATTCAGATAAATTTCAAATATCAAATTTAATAAAATGAAATGTTGAATTAAAATGAAAGCCTTTGTCAAAATATTATTTTTTATAATATGAAATAAAATATTATACACATATACATTTTATTCAATAAAAATTAAATTAGAAATATAATATTTTATTATATTTGAAAATTTGATTTTATACAAAAGATAATATAAAATGCATAAGTATATAGAGAAATATTTATGCAAAATTTCAATACAATGAGAAATAGGAAAATAGAAAAGCAATGAAAAATAATTTTTATTATTATTAAAATTTGCATAAATTTAGGAGGCGCATGTTTATATTTTATGCGTTTTAATTTTTTGTTCTCAATTCTCATATTACGTGTAACTTGTCATTTCAAAGGTAATTAATTTATTCTATATTAACACATTAAAAAATATTATAAAATTTTGAATATTAAAATAAATTAATAAAATAATTAAATAAAGTAATAAAATATTTTAAATAAATGCCTTATAAATCAAGGTTTTCAGAATATTATTCTATTTGTTTAATTACCAATAACATTCTAAGCAAAGGGACACAAATTTATAATGTCAATTAAATTATGACTCATTGAACGTTCTTAATGAAAAGCATTTCGTTTATAGTTGTTATGGTAATTTTATTCAACATTATTTAATAAATTCTACCAACTTTAAGTTAAATATTCTGAATACAAATTTTTCTAATAAATCTATTATAATAATGTAAAGATTAATGTTGCTATAAAATCTTTAATTAGCTTTGGATTCATTAAAGAGAATTCAAATTATTGTAGAAGAGGAAATATTTGTTAAACTAACTAATGTAGAGAAAGAAGCTGAAGTTCTTTGATGGGACAGACTACGTAAAAGAACTGTAGCTAAAGAAGGTTAAGATCTTTAATGGGACAGGATTCGTAAAAGAACTGTAGAGAAAGATGCTGAAGTTCTTTACATTTAAAACATTTTCGAATTCATAATTATTTTGAGGGTTTGACTATGTATCTCGCCTTTTTATTCGGCGAGTTAGGAAATTTTTTTCATATTGCGTATGTCAGCTGAGAAAACATGAGAAAATTTTGTTGAAAAAATTTGTAATTATATATTGGAAAAATGACATATTCAAATGTGAGTGGAATGCCGAGATATTTCGTTTAGATGTTCTATGAAGGACTAAGAACTTTTCTTCCAGGATCTTTAGGCTGTTAGTACTTTAGAACAAAGTGAAAATAAAATTTTGTAAAATTTTTAAAAACTGATATCTTTCGAACAATTAAGATCTAGCCAACCAAAATCTAGATCTATCAATCAAACTCCTATTAGCGAAATTGCATACAATTTTTTCTATCATTCTATGTTCCGATAAGAATACATAACAAACCGTATTACTTATTTCTAGCCTATTGTTTTTTACTCTTCAAAAAGCAGTATTATTGCAATTAGTATGATTTATTTCGAACTTAAGCAAATAATTATACCGTGGCTTTGGAAATTATATATTCAATACATAATCTGCTAAAACCCATTTCCTTTTGCCATATTAATAATTTTAATGTCACAATATATAAAGTAATTTGCTGAGTTCGGACTACTTTCCCCAAAATAAAATTCGTCTTTTAATAAAATGTAATTTAATAATAGCAAATAACATTGAGAAAATTTTAAGAATTTTATAAGTAAAATCTCATTTTAATAGCTTTTTTTTTATGTTTGATTTGAAGATGAAATTTAATTTAATCATTTTTTTAATTTAAAATCCTTATTAATTTCATTTTTTATAAAAAATCACAATAAATTAATATTTTACGTTGATTTGAAAATAAAAATTCAGAATCTTTTATATTAAATTATTTTTTTGTATAAAAATAAATTTTAGAGCAAATTGAAAAATATTTCATGCAAAAATTTTATTATTTTTCATATAAAATAAAAATTTTACCCGATAAATCCCCATAAATCCCCATTCTATACACAATGTATATAAAAATAGACGCCATTATTCAAAATAATATTGAATACTTTTTTTTTATAGAGTTTTCTTACCTGAATTAGTCCCTGATTTTTTCGATGTATGTGAACAATATCCTCGAACTCTAGGATTCCATAATTCCTGGAATATGTAAAAAAAATAAAAAAATTGAATTTAGTATATAAAATCTATAAATATGAATGAAAAAAAAATATATAATTTAATTTTAACTCAAATTTATTGAAAATATTTGAATTGATGAAATAGAAATACATTTTGTAAATCTATAATATAATTTTATCTTGTATAGAATATTATAAGGAATATACGAGTATGATTACAAGGGATGTACGTAAGAGGAAAAATAAGAAAATTTATTCAAGTACCATAATATTAGGCATATTACAAAATTTATCCGAATTCTATTTTTATACTTAAATTGAAAATTTTAGTTACGTTTCTATTCCAGAAATATTTAATTTGTTTTACATGCGTACATGTACAGAGAAACAAGAGTTGATTGAATCATTTTCAAAAGGAATTTAGTACATCATTTTTTTTATAAAATACAAAAGATTTGGAAAATAGAAGAAAAAAAATGAATGTCATTTGTGTAGGTGCGAACTTTATTCAATAAATTTTTTTATTAAATTTAAATTAAGAAAAGTATTATGAAATACTCTTGGAATGGACTGTGATTGCCTTAACTCGTCTTAAGTTTTTTTCAGAAATGAAAATGCAAAGAAAATGTAAAAACAACTTACTCGTATTCGTGTCGTATTCCTTCATTAATGATTTTTTTTTAATTGATGGAAATTTCGGTAGTCTAGCTTGATGGATTTTTGAGATATTGCTTGGACGAAAATTGGACGAACGCACAGACATGATTTAACAGACTCAAAATTCATCACTGATCAAAAAATTCAAACAAATCGACTCTGATCATTCGACACAACACAAGTTTATATCACATATATTCGTCTATTTCTTAACGTTGCAAATGTTATCGAGCGTTAAATATTTATAATACCCTTCGAACATTCTTTGATACGCATATAAAAATAATTTGAATTAATTATGATAGATAAATAGTTTTGTATATAAGCCGGTTTCAATAGAAATAATAGTCGGTTGATTGGTTGACGTGGCCAGTGCAGGTTGGCGTGCAGGTCCACCACATTCCAATAAGCACAAATGTGCCGTTTTGTTACCACTACCCCGTGATCGCCAGGCCGCGATTGAGCGTATGGTTACAGGTCGCCTATATCTAAACCACCCAGTTCTTTTAAGGAATTTACCTAAATCTTCTCCCAAAACATTTCCAGGAGCGTATCCGATTTCCCAAGACTTTATTTTGGCTGCATTTTTCTTGTCGTCTCGCATGTGGGCAAGGCTTTGCACCTGCGGTAAATGAATTCGCGCACGGTAAATGAATTCTATATTTATTAATTTTTCTTATATTAATAGGAGTATGAGTAATAACCCATTCCGCCTCAGAAATGTCTTCTTATTAGAAAATAGATTAAGCATCAAACAAAAATTTTAAAACCTTTTGTGAACTAAAATTTCTTAGTCAATGATACCAAGTTTATACAATAATAATCAAACAATTAAGTAAATGATGAAGTTTTAAGTTTTGAACCCCAATAGGTAGGTCTTATAGCTATATAGATATAAGAGGTACGACACAAACAAAAGATAAAAAATTTTTAATTTAATATTAATTAATTACAGCTTATTCATTACAATTCTTGCAGGAGGCACTAAAATAAATCTTAAATTTCTATAAATTTTTCAATTTAGTTTATAAAATAAAAATTGACCATTTTCCAAATAAATTTAATCATTTTTTTCTCTCAGTGATTTTTAAATTTTAAACTGATTTATTATAGTGCTCTGATTTAATTCTTTATACACTTCATATGAAAATTCATGTAAATTTCATATGAATAATCTATGGAATACTTTTAGGCAAATCAATATTTCCAATATTTGAACACCAAAGGGGTTCTTTTCGTATATACAGAATGATTCCATTAATTTTGTATTTTATTAAATTTTAATATTTATTTTTTATTTATTTCTTGTTTATTCTAATAGACCAATTTTACAATTATTTTAATTTAATTTTACCACTTTAGGATAAAAATTAATTTAAGTGAAATCAAAATTTTTTATAATTTTTTTCTTTACTCAAATTAAGTATATTTTTCCCATTAAATTGTTAAATCAATTGAAAGTTTTAAATAATTTATCAACTAAGATAAAAAATAACTTCAAATTTATAAAAAAAAAGTGAAATTTTTTATTTTCATTCCAGACCAAAATTGTTTTTCAGGCATTTTGTATGTTATAAAACAATTGATTTAAATTCATCCCATTTTTTTGTCACAAAAAAATTTTAATTTTTTAATCAGTAAAAAAAACAAATGCAAAACCCAGGAAAACTGAAATGGAAGATGTAAATTTTTATATCCTTTTTGTTAACAGAACTGATTTAAATTCTATAAAAAACAAATGGAATAAAATGTGACTTGGACATGCAAGACATATGAAAAACGAAAAAAATGGTGTTAATAAAATTATAACAAATTCAAGAGGTCGCATAGGAGATTTTATCTCCTCATTTTTTAGTTTGCTGAGATGAATTGCTCAGTTGTATCGCAATCCAAATATTCATCGGAAATTTATTTAACTCGGTCACTTTTTCGCAAACATTACGGAATTTTAGCATCTAAACCAAAATTAGAGCTTTTCTTTTAAGAAGGAGTCCTTGCCAAAAAGCATAAATATTTCTCTCTTGGAACATTGTCACATTGGTTTATAACATTCACACCACTGCAGCCGCAATAAACTTTATAAATAGAAACACAATTTTTAATTAATTCTTAAGAAACCTACGGTGTTACTTTTTATTTGATTTAAGAATTAAATTTGTTTTCAAAATATTTTATTAGAAAATCAAGATATCGAACCATTGAAGCAAAACAAGATTATCATAAACCACAAACAGGGTCCTCAATTTTCTGCGTCTTTTTTTTTTTATAAAAAAAAAAAATAAATTTTGCTATAAACTTTTCATTTTGTTCGCTTATTGTAAATCTATAACACTAAAACAAAATTAAATGCTGCGAAATTTTCCTCCATTTTCAATAGGGATGGAATAGAGAGAGGAAAAAGAAGCAATTGGAATCAAAATCAAAGATGAGGAAAAATACAAAAACACAAGAAGAAAAAAAAGATATCAATGCCTAAGTGAAAATAAAATGTTTTTTTTTTTATACATTCGAAATTCTTAACTCGATTTATTATCCTAGAAAAGTAATAAGAAGAAAAACAGAAAACGCTTACATTTTTTCTGCTTTTCTATTTCGGTTTTTTTTTTTTTATATCCCAAAAATGTTCGAAAGACAATAAATCAAATTCAATGGCAGTTAACTTTTATGAAAATTTTACAACTTTTAAATTTTCTAAGAGAATCACAACAAAAAAAAAAAAATCAAAGATTACTGTGATCTCTTCTTGCTTTTCTGTTTTTCAAATCTTTTGATGTGATCTTAAAGAGAGAAACAACACTTTTTGATTTACTTTGAGATTTTTTGATTGTGTCAGCAGTTTTTAAGTTTACAACTTTCGAATAGAATCGAAAAATGCTTTTAAATAATTTTAAAGTGGAAAAAAAACATTGTTTTTGTTTTTTAAAATTTTTTTTACAATTTCTAACTTTAAATTTAATAAAACAAGTGAAAAAATAAGAAATTCCTGTTTCAATTCTATCAGCCGTCTATTCCGCGCATATTGTTCTTCGTAAACTAAAGCAGTACTGCAACTTTAAAGGTTTAACAATAAAAAAATTTAAAACTCAACTAGTGGCAGTGGTAATTTTAAAATTAAAAACCAAAAAAATTCACGAAACCCTAAAAAATTACGATATTATAAGATAACGAATTAAACAAATTAATGAGCTATATACTGAGCAAGTCCTTTCGTTAAAACTAAATATTTATACAGTGCTGCAGCTAGAGTTTAAGTGAATAAGCTCAAATTTACAAAAAGGTACATGCTGTTTGATTTTGTAGAAAAGTTTAATCATCTTGAATCAAGAAACCGAACACTTTTATTTATAACTTTTAATTATTAAAAAAAAATATCGAACTCCCAAATGAAATTTGAACTGAAATTCGGAAATATTAGACAACACCTAAATAAATTTTGTACACGATTTTTCAAAAGTTATAAAATGAAAGACGAAATCAAACTAAAATTTATCTCAGATCATACTTACCAATACTAAGATCAAAATAACTGGAATTAGACGGCTCATTTCTATCATAATCTCTACTAAGGCGACGAACATTGAAAAGCTCTATCGACCTCAATTATTTCGAATTCTCTTTTAAAGACACTTGCTTCAACAAATCCAAAGTTAATGAATAAAATATCACAGATTTTTAACAATTTCGATGACGATAGAGAATTAATTTTTGATGCCAACACACTAGTCAACACATAAAATATCCTTATTTTCTTATGTGTTTTTATGACAAAAACAAATTATTCAGTGCAAAAGTAACAAAAACAGATTACAACTTTAGCATATCACGTCATTTTACATCGTAAAAACCATAATTTCCATAACATGTTGTAAATTTTGGGAACAAAAACAATATAAAGCGAAAGACTCGCACAATATTTTCTTTAAAATCATATAGACTTTAAAGTAACCGGGAAATATTGAAAAATTCAAAATACTAAAAGAAAAGATTATGTAACCTTTTTTGTTATCCTTGTTTTCTTTCCTGTTTGTTTTTGTTATTCTTGTTACGCTTTTTTAATGCATGAAAAACAATAAGGATATGAAATTATTTTTTTGCTTACTCAGTAAATATTTTTCAGCTTTTTATTATAGTGTAGTTTTAAAAAAATACTTAAAAAACATTTTAAATTAAATTTTAAATATTAAATAATTTATTACAAAAATATTTTTTTTTTTGTTTGCCACTATATTAAAGGATTCCTTTTTAATGTTTGTTGTATAATGACAAAGAAAAAGCAAGAACAAGAAGAAAAATGAAAAATAACTTTTTATTTATTTCATAAGCAAATTTATAACTTTTTATTAAAATTCTAAATTTCTTAGTAGTGTACGTTAGATATGGAAGAGTTTCGAGAGGAAATTTAAAATTTAACTTTTCATTTATAATGTTAAACTGAAAACACTGAGTAAGAATGTGTTCTTCTGCAAAACAAAAGTAAACTTCGGGCAATGAACTTGAGAAAAAAATTCAAGGAATTATGCGATTCAATTTGTTTGTATTTTCGTCCAGGTGCGGTGGGCAGGGAAGGAGATTAAAATCCCTGGCTTATATATCGATACCGGCCAATTGCAGCTTCCCAGTTTATTCGAATGAGCCACTCAAAATGCGATTATGTCAAATATTTGAATGAATTTATTTTTAAAATATAAATTTTAACGATCGATTTATAGGTTCGAATTTTTCTTTAAATTAAAAAATTAAAAGGGCAAGAAATCGCTCTTATACTGTACAACTCTCATGCCGTAAATCAGTTTACGTAACATTCTACAATGCATTTAATCATAATTAAACATAAATTAATTATTTATTTAAGAAAGTTAATAGGATTATCACTACTAATATCAACAATCCTTTGACACTTTAATTTAAAATTTTCCCAAAAAGTGTCAATGTGTGCAGAGCTTATTATGATTAATTAAATTATTTTCAATAACATTTCAATAATTTAAAAAAATTTTGTGTCATTATAGATGTAAAACGGTCAATAAAAGTGCATTATTTTTATTTAAAATTAAATTGATTACGATAACTACAGAAGAACTACGCGATATCCTATAGTTGCTTAATTATGAGAATCACAGCAATATTTTCCTATTTTTATAAGCAAAATATAAAATAAATCATTCTATAAAATATATAGTAAGGATATATATACCTATTCTAAGGATTCTTTTTATCTCCTATTTATAATTTTAAAAAAGAAAAACAAAGCTTATAAAACAAAAAATAATTTAATTGCAATAATTTTCAATTGAAATAATTAAAAATTATGTGGGTTTTACTTTACAATTTTATTTTCAAATGAATCTGATATAAAAATACGTACATTATAATATTATGTACAAATAGGCAGCGGCGGACCTATCATGTATGCAAAGTAAGCATTTGTAATGGGCGCCATTAAACAGAGGCGCTATTGAAAACTTATAAAAATAAGTAAATTTTGAAAAATTTTACCAATATTTTCCATTACGTGTTAAATAAAAATTTTTTTTCTATCTATTTACAGTAAAATGCATATGTACTTATATACAAGCATTTCAAAACAAAAGGCTGAAAGTTTAATACTAAACTTTTAATTCTATGACTAATATTGTATTTAGAAATGATAAAGTTATACGAAAGTGATTTATTATGCTCAATTTTATTATGATGGAAATGAAGGCCGACACTCTTTTAGGAAACCGCGTAGGGCGCCAAACAAGTCAGAACCGGTCCTACACGTACTGCATAAAATATTATATTGTCTGTATATTATAAAACTTTTTTTTTTATGAAAATATAAAAATTTCCATTAAAATAGTGTACAGGGTCTAATTGTATAGGCCAAATTTAATCACATGAAAATATTGAAATTATAATCTAGAAATTATGTGTAAACTTAAATATTAATTTTCTAAATTATACGCAATATTATTCAAAATGTCGAGTGAAATTTCATCTTATAAATTCATTTAATTACACATTTAACATGACCTATGGAAATTCATGTTCAAATGTATGTATATATAATGTATAGAATTAATTCAAATGTATCTACTAATAATTTATTTGTAATTTATGCATTTAATTTATTTAAGTATTAATTTGTTTATATATTCATGTATTATAAATATTGTGTTGAATATGCATATATGTAGATATTTACCTTTAATTTGTAACAAAGTATATTTAACATGGTATTAAGTTTGTCAACATGAATTTAATATCATAAGTACACAAAAGTATAATATTTAAGGGTTAAAGCAGAAAATTATAGATTTGAATTTCAATATAAAACTTTTGTGCATGTTATACTTTAATGTAATGAAATTTATGTGTAAAATCACTTCATTTGCATATTAAGGACAGAATGTTATAAATTATTGAAAATTTCAAATTAAAATTGAATATTTTGAAAATTGGAATATAAAATATTTTTATGTTTTCCTAATCGTACACAATATTTAAAGTTTAGAAAATTGATTTGATTTTGTATTGCAATTTAAATATGTATGTGATTGATAAGATAATTGCAATGTAATGACATAACAATTTAAATTTAATATTAAAATTTAAAATAATGTCAAAGTTGAATGGTCCTTTACAAGTCCTTATTTATTAAAAAATCTTTGATTATTCAAACAATTCAATTTATTTAAATTGAATCAATTAAATTTGAAATTATAATCAGCTAATTTCAAAATTATAATCAGTATTTAATTTCAATATGTATGAGCAAGTTCTAATATTGACCTTTCAATAATATTGTCAGAGTTTGAGGTGGCCTTTCAATAAAATCGCTCCCTAGATATGCTTAAGTTTTTGTTTTGGGTTTTTTTTTTTAGATTTGAAACATAAATTTGTTTGAATAAAAATTGTTTGGTTCATTTTTGTTTCATACCGCATATGACTATGCTTGAATTACGATACCATCCACATCTTGACCTCTCCAGTCACCGAAATCATTCGTTATTCAAACTCTACACTCTGTCGTTACTAGAACTCTGTTGATTTGAACTTTTCTCTAAGTTGTTTTTGGAAATTTTTTGGGAATTTTTTTTTTTTAGTTTTTTACTTCTTTAAGACCTTTCCCATTACACCCCTTACGATTAAATTTGCTCGAATTCGTTTATCATTCATTTTGAAGACATAACAATGTCCGCTTAATTTTGTATAAAAAAAACTATTTCTGGCCCGAATTTTTCATATTATAGCTTCCAAACTATTTTTCTTATCAACCGGAACACTATATTGAACTATTATAAAAGTTCACATCGGTTCATCTCACAAAATAATATTATATTTGTTACAAAAACTTTTTTATCTTAATATTGAAGTCACCCGGCATTTGACTTACAAATCATGTACACTCAAATTATTTTACTTTTTACCATTTTTCTACTTTACTTTTCAAAATAATTTTTTATTCTCTTAATTATATTTTTTTTCTCCATTTTATTTGTTTTTACTTAAAAGAAAAAGTGAACTAAAGGCAATGTCAATTCACTGCCACTGGCTGATTTTTAATCATTTTTTTTATTTTCACTTTTTACTTTTTTACAATAAATCTTTTCTAATTTGAATCCTTTCATTACATTTTGTCTTCCTGATTTTGTCCTCTTATTTACTATTAAATATAATATGACTCACATTTATTTTTACCGACCGTATTGTGTAAACAATAGGTAGGTTATGTGATGGCAACAAATTTTGCATATCAAGTTTTCGGTGGGAACATACTTCTCCATAGTAGGGAAGTGTAAATAAACTATTTTTAGCAACCTGTCGGTCTGTCGGTCTGTCGGTCTGTGTGTGTACGCGTGTATCTGAAGTTGAATCAAGTTGAATATTAAAAATAAGTGAAATGTAATAATAATAATTATAAATTAATTAATAATTAAAAAATAAATTAATAATAAAGAACATTACAACTTAAAATAAAATATTGTGTTTTAATAAAATAAGAACACAAAATGGTCTTCTTGTTTAAATAAACAGGAAGCCATATTATCACGTATCACGCAAGTTCTGCTGAACCGATTTTGATGAAATTTTATATGTAAGTTTATTTCTGATTTGCGGGCCGATTTTACATTTTCCACCATATCTACGGAACGAATTGATGGAATTTCTTGAAATTTGATATTTGAGCTCTGGTTGTTACCGAAACTAACTGGCGAGCATTTCAGGGAATTCGGGTAGCACAAAGCGAAACTCTACCAAGAGCCAAATTTACATTTTTCTAGGTATGTTAACTATAAGCTTACTAACGTCCCAAAAATTGGAAAGAAGTATTTAACAGACATTTTTATAATATTCTGTAACACTTTCATTTAACTAGACAATACACAATGCGGTCGGTTATGTGCTGACCACATCAAATTTTTTCTTTTGCAGTCTACAACGCCATCAACAAGAGATTTTTAGAAGTTTTCTATTTTTATTATGTATTTTTTTTTTCTATTTAAAAGTTGAAACAAATTATTCTTAAGGACAACTACAAAAAAAAAAATCTTATAATGCTTCACATTATTGTTGTTGTTCTTATTGTGATAACGAATTCTATTCAGAATATTTGCATTATTTGCATAATATATTATAGGTACATCTAGTAATCATAGTAAAATTGAATCCTTTTAGTCAAAAATAAAGAAGAAAATGAGAAAAACATAAAAGTTATTTTTATGTAGGTAAAGCACATCTGGTAAATAATAATATAAAACTAGAAACATAATTTATTTTTTTTTACAATATTAAATAATAACGAGTAGGTTTTTAAGGACCTGTTATTTAAGATATTTTTTAACGTTTAGAATAAGATTTGCTTTCAATGAGCGTAAAATAGAGTTAAAATAAAATATGATGACACGTTCAGTTGTGTGTAAATTAACAGTAGTATTAAAATAATCTTAAATTATCCAAAAAATTTTATAATTGTTTTATTAACCAGAATTTGAGTGATCAGAGACGCAATAGAAATCTAAATGAATGTTGAAGAAAGCTCTTGTTTTATTTTTGGGCAATATTTCTTAATTAAAATTTAAATCTTCTTAAAACATTGTAAACCTCTTAAACTATACAGAATCTCAACCCACATGTTATTATATCTATTGAATGCTGGATTGTTTAGTTTAGAACTGCCATTTGCAATCTTTTTCCCCCAAAATATTTTCAATTAATTTTCTTATTTCTATGCAATACATCATGTAAAAATTTAGGAGGGTCCATTAAATTGTCACTTTTTATATATGATATGGTGATTGAGTTTCGCATATCGTCACTTATAATTCTGAAACGGATAATATGCTATACTTGGAAAACATTTTGATAATTTCAAATTTCCCACCGGATGAGTGAAAAAGCGATATATTTAATCACATCCCTTAAATTATGAGTTATTCAAACAATTACTACGCCAATTGTTGATAACAATTGCAATTTAATTGTGTTCGAATTTTAGAAGCAGGAACCCTTAATGAACTTAAAGATTTTTGATTTGATTATTTGATTATTTGATTAATTCAATCTCCATTTTTTTTTTACTCCACTTTTTATTACAATACTTAAGTTGTTAAGACCGTAATTTTTACGATGATTAATTTTTTATTTTAAAAAAATTTGTTTTGATGTTGTACACATTCTATTCTTTGCCTTTTCTATATTATCAATAAAAAATGAAACCATTATTTTTCATACTCTGTAATGAAGTTTTCATGATGATGCTATTTAGTCATCAAAATTCTATAATAATAAAAATTTTACAAAAGGATACCGCGATTCGAGTACAAAGGTAGGTTTATATATAAAGAGTTATGATCAAATTTAATATACAGGGTTTTGGATTACAATATTATTTTTATTTTTATAGAAAATGAAAATTTTTGCGACAAAATCATTAAAATCGCCATCATTTCTTTTAAACCCCAATAACAGAACCGCAAAAAAATGTTACCCAAGAACCATTATATTGCAAATGATTACTAGCTACAGAATGGTGTAAATCTGTTTCTGGTAATCACTGTTTTATTATCCTATAATCATTTGGTTCTAATTCAAGAATAAAAAAAAAAAAAGAACAAGAAAACAAGAAAATTTTTATTTTGTATCCTTACACATTTTGTTTCCATTTTTTTTTTTCTTACTGTTTTATTTGTGTTTTTTCTTTTCTTTTTTTAGTAAAATTGCATTCACATCACTTTCATTAAAAATTCTTTTTTGTTTCTCATTTTTATTCTCTAGATTTTAATGTTACGAGTTTTGCAACAGAATCATGTTTTAATGGTAACTTGTTGCGCTTTAATGCACTTTAAACAACAATAACAAAAAAAAACACAGTTATTAAAAAAAAAATGAGAAGAGGAAATTGTTGCTTTTTAGCACTTGGGATTTTTATGGTTAAAAATTTAGTCACTATAATATATCCTTTTTAATTTAAGTAAGGAAAACAAAAAAAAACACAGAAAGTAGCAAGAATAATAAAAATAGGAAACAAATTGTTTTTAACCCAATTTAATACAAGCATTCAAACAAGTGTACATAAAATGAATGTGGTATAGAAATTGGGAAGAATAGAATTGTTTGTAAACAATAATTTATTAGATAAAATTTAATAAATTGTTGTTTTTACCACATGGTTCCTACATGAATTACAAATTAAATAAACTAATTATTGGCTCGTTATAAATTGTCGTAATTATTTGTTTTGAAGTTCAACACAATATTGTGTTCACTATAGGTCATTTCATTTATTATAAATGGAAATGGTAGTTGGACTGGGAATTAGAAATTTTAAATATATGAGTTGTCGATTCAAAAATTTTACTCAAAATTTAATCTTTGTTGTATTCTACGTCGAAGATTTCTGATGGGATAAATTCTTTATGCAACATTTAGTCATGTTTCTGATAAATTAGAATCTATATACTGATAATCCGTACTGATTTACGTAGTTTAAATAGTGAGTTGAAAATTTTATAAACATTGAATATAAGTTTATATAGCCCCATGACTCATATACTCTAAATATATTTCTAACTCCTACATAAATTCAATATTAGCTGTAGCTACCAGGTCAACCCTATCTATACAATTCCAAAGCTTATAACTGCCTCCATTTCCAAAAATGTCAAAATCTAATTCGAGTTCAGCGATGTTTAGAGATCGCCTGCGTCAGTAAATCCTCTACCGTTTCATTCTCTTACCGATAAATCTCACTCTTTAAAAATGCGATGTGTAAATAAATGACTTTCCTTTGTTCGGCAACGACTTTTATTTGGATATATATTTTTTGACTCTTTAAAAGTAATTTTTTTCATCTTGGAAAAAAACAAAATATCATTCTTTAGATTCATTGAAAAAGATTAAAAAAATATGGCCCTCTATTACACACTTCATTAATTATTATAATTTAATCGCCTTATCATATATGTATGTAAAAAGTCATTCTTTATACTCTTACATCCTATGTAAAACTTATAAAATATTTAGATTCGTGCTTTTAAGGCTTCACTTTTCTTTTTATGCACAATATTGTTAAAAAGTAAATTTCCACATCATTTAATCAATCCGCTTTATCCATTATTATTGGTATACCTTAAACATAAAATTTAATGAAATGTAAACGTGTATTTAAATAACGGTTATACTTTATGTACACATATATATATATATATATATATATATATATATATGCATGTACAGTTTTATCCTTTTTCTTAATACATGTACATTGAATTTTTCTTTAATTGGTAGAGAATTTTTATAGTAGTCAGCTGATTTTGAAAATTTTAGGCCCAGAAAAATTCGATCCTTAAGAAAAAGAACAAAAGTTAGATAGTTAGTTAGCGAAGAGGTTTCGTATAGATTTTCACATGACATCAAGTACTAGGAAAAAAAAGTTCAGCCACTAAAAATCGGCCGAGTTACTGAAACGTCACTCGCCTTTTTCAAGGAAAAAACCAACAATCCCTTAAGCAGGCCAAAGAATAGTTCAGTCGGCACACATTTCCTCCTTCCTAACAAAAAAAAATACTTCGAGGAAACTTAATCTTCATCAATCACGGCCGCAATAACTAGACAGCTAGGAGCTTGGATATAACATCCGAAGACCTTATACTCAAACTCCTTGCCATCTTCCTCAAGAGGCAGTGTCTCGTTAGGATAACTACCAGCATGACTATATCATCACTAGCAAGTGACAATAAAGAACCCGTGATTCTCCCGCGCAGCCAGACCCGACACGAGCAAGTACTTAACCGTCAGTCTTCGCCTCTACTTCTATTTTCCATACTTCATAAATTTTTCCGATTTGCCTGATTGGCTCCTGAATCTATCAGAAATTCGCTATAAAAGAGTTTTAGATATTTTCTTGGATTTAAATTTTGCGCACAGAAATTAAATTCATTCAGGAATAATTTAAGTATAAGAAAATAGAATGTAAAATGTAATTTGAAAGTATTTTTACATACGTCAACAATACAAACATGTAAACACTTCTAAAGCAAATTAAATTAAAAAATTTTTGAATGAAATTTTTTGTCAAAATATCAACAAATAAAATAAAACAATAACAAGGCTTTTTAAAAATAACAAAATTTTACAATTTTCAATTTTTTTTTTCTATGAATGCATTAACTCTTTAAATATTTTCGTATACTTACGTAAACAAATAAATGTTTCGTTCAAATTTAAAATTTTACAACTGAATAAAATATAGACTTTGTTGTTTTTTGCGCGAACAATAAACATGCGCCCGTATGCATTTAAAATATTTAATTTTTAAATATGTAAAGAGCTCAGTTTCTTGATTTCTTATGATTTAAATTGAAAATTTTATGATGAAATTAGGTAGAGCTCTTTTAGTCAGCAAATTTACATTCTTCCAACTTGAATTCTCAATTGAATGCACACTATATTCACACAAACATGTAATCAATTCTATACCAATGTCTAATATACATAGATTGCGTATAAAACCTCCAAAACAGATCATGTAATTACTGAATCCTTGAAAAAAAATTTTTTTTTTAATTAAAAACCTCAATTACATTTCTATAATTTACGTATACAAAAACAAATATGGTTGTTATAAATTTGTCATATTCAATTTTCAAAATATCACGAGCGTAATTAAAATACACAAATTAAGTTTTTGTTTTTATTTCAAAGAAATTCGATGAAATGAACAACCTATTAAATTAATTATTGTAAGTGCTATTAAAAAAAATTTCCATAGCGAAAATAAAGTGTTAATTAAATTCAATTTGTTATTGATTTTGATTTTAAAATATTTATTTCAAAAAATAAATTTCCTTCTTCCTCTTTAAATTCAATTAAAAAAATAAATTATCAAAATCTATGGTAAAAAAAAAGAAAAATTAAAATTATAATTAAATGTATAGATGCAAAATTGATATCACTTCCGATTTATAATTAATATGACCTTGTATATTGAAAATATTTAAATGAAAATCAACGTGTCGAATACAAAACCAAGTAATTTGGAAACTTAAAATGGCAATAAATAGTGAGTAATAAAGTTTTCAATCTTTTATGATCCAATAAAATTAAAAATTAATTCCATAAGTTTCATATTTCTAATCTTTTGCTACTTAGTATTCTAAATCAAATTCTTGTTATCTAATAACATTTTGTCACAATCTTAATTTTTAAGCGTTAAATACTTATAGGTAAAGAAATGTAATTTGTATGTCATAACAGTATATACGTAGTTAAGTCATGGGGCTATCATCCAAATTGAAATTATAGTTTTAATATTATATGTGTAACTGTAATAACTATCAGTTAAGGGCATACAATACTTAAGATTAGCTAGAGTATACAATACCTAAAAGTACTTTGGTCATATTTTTTAGTATCCCTTAATTAGAAGATTTTTTACGCCCTATATATCATTATAAATCTTTACAGCGGAGTTTCAAAAGGCTAAGTAATCACCTATGGAAAGAAAAAATGTTTGAATGAAATTTTTATACTTAAGCTGATTATATCTAAAGTTAAAGTTGGAAAATACCTTTTTTAATGGCTATATGCCAAGTAGTAAATAATTCTTATTAATGCTTCCTATTGCTTTCCAAAACAGACTACAACAATTATTTCTAGTATTTTACTAATTTTTATTTACTAATAAAATGGGCAAGTATTTACAACGGCAATTTTATTTACTAACTTATGATGTAAGTATTGAGCGGATAATTTATGAAATTACTTTTGCTGCTTAGTAATTCAACAATGTGAGCGAAAATAGAAAAAAAATACCGTAATAATGACGTAATTTTTGGTTCGTCTGGTTCCACATTGCTTCAGGAATACCGTCAATTCTCGGACACCCTGTGCTCATTACTTAGATATTGTTGAATAAATTAAAATTAAAATAAAAAATCTATTAAATTTAAAGAAAAATGTGATTAATAAATTAAGTAATTAGTATGAAATTTATTATAATTTTACTGTACCTAAATTTTAAATTAAAATTTATACCTGTTTATTGCTTTCATTTCAATAAATTTTATTAATTTGTTCAATAAAACAACCTACAACATTAATATTTTACTTTTAATTCATATTTCATACACGTTTCTTAATACAGATAAAAAGCAAACATTAAACATTCACACATATCATTTGAATTATAAAGTGATCATCAAAAGTGAAAAAAAAAAATTTATTCCGAATACTTAAAAATTACTTAATTTCAGCAGAGTTTTCTATTTTTAAAAAAAAAAAAATTTTTTTCTAATACTTAGTTATTCATCAAAATTTTAAGAGAAAACAAGAAAATAAATGATTAATTTTTATGAAGTTCTAAAAATAAACATCAAAAAAATTTAAGCAACATGCTGAAAACGAAAAAAAAATTTTCACTCTAAAAAATATTAGGAAAATATCAAAAGTCAGCGCCAGGTTTTTTTTTTGTAAATTCTCGTGAAATCCACGCATTTTCATTGTGTTCAAAGTGCCTTCTTCAAATTTAATATTTTTTTCACGATTCGCACACGTTCAAATCATAAATTTTTGTGCATTAAAATGTTGCAAAAATAGAATATTTGAGAAATTTTTATCTATAAATTTTATATATTTGCAGGTAGAATCAATAAATTTAAGTATACATAAAAAATTTGTAATGTCACGAACACTATAAACGGATCTTCCGTTGTCAGGAAGTAAATTGATTGATTTTAAGTGTGAAAAAATTTTTATTTTTGATTGTATTAAAAGATATTACAGCAATATTTAATTGAATTGGAAAAATCAAACTATTGTTATGCTACACTGAAAAAAATATTGGAATTTTTGATCATGTAACTTATAATTTTCAAACTATTGGAACTACGGGTTAAGGCAGATGTTGCCTAAAATCTTTCAATTTTCATATAAATTAACTTAAAAGTTTTGTAAATACTTTTGAATATAAAATTTTTCTTTGAGAAGTCAATTTTACTCTAAGATTGCAAATAAGGTTAGATTAGGTTTGGTGTACGTGGCTTCCCGAGATGTATACTTAGTACATTTAGGCCCGTTGTGATACCGAGTTTTTCAGAAACCGGCCAATCATACTGCGAACATCATAGCCATCTGCGGAGCCAGTATATTTAATGGCAGCAAATGCAAGAGCATCTCATAAGGGCCTGAGTAGGGTTGGAGCGCAACGTTCCACCAAGATATACTATTGCCCTTCTTTTAATTTTGCTTATCAATTTGATATTCGCAGCTGTATGGAGCGTCGACCATCACAGTATAACACTGTTAACCAAGACCGATCTGATCACCACTGTGTATAGCCAATAAACCTTTTTTAGTTTCAGGCCCCAAGAGGTCCGAAAGAGAGGACACCCTTCTTGCACGAATTAAGCGCAATAGTTGCTTTCTTTGCTCTTTTATTAATATTAAACTTCCAGTTAAGCTTTGAATCAAGAATTAGGCTCAGGAACCTACTATCCGTGCTGAAGTACTTGGCATTTCCTGCTGCAAGTAACTGGATCTGTTATTTTAGGGTTGATATATTAGTCCACAGCCAGCAACCCGGCCAGAAATGAGGTTAAAGTCCATCAACCAATTTACCTGCTTTCCAGATACTATAGTTCTCCACCTCCAGGAGTATCAGTAATTGGTTAATTACCAAATTCCAGAGAAGGGGAGAAAATACTATAATATTGCAAAATAACGTAATATATGGAAAGGTTCAACGATTAACTTCTTATTACTAAAAACACCGTCAGTCCTTAACTCACTATAGGGAAGAATTTAAAAAGGAGTAATAAATTTTAACCCATTCAAACCGATTTTGAGTGGCAAAACGCTGTTGGGTGTTTCAGACTTTCACATAAAAAAAAATCCATTTTCAAGAAAATTGAAGGTAACGCCTTCCTGTCTTCAGCTGTAAAAATTAGAATCTATATTTTTAAAAAATGTTTTTTCAAAAAAAACTAGATTTTTCTTGAAAAATTTTGTGAAAAACACAAAGTTTTATTTTCATCTAAATCATATCTGAATTTCCCCAGAATTCAAAGATTTTCCTTCAGTTTAATAAAAATAATTTCAATATTTATTCTGCATTCTTCACGTTTTTCAATAAAATATGCAATTTGGTATTAAAAATATTTGTTCATTAATTAAGTATGATTAAATTATTGATTTTTTTTATGAATATGTGAAAATAAATTTTAGTCATGCATAATATAAACCATATACTTATGCAATAACATTGTTATTATGCATTACTTATTAATTTTTTTGAATAACCTAGAAATATGCAATATTTTATATTTATTAAAAGATGGAATACATTTAAAGGAATTAGAATTACATACAACTGAAGAAAACAGTTAAGTAACATATACGTTTTTTCTAGAGAAAACCCGTTTTATTTTAATTTATATAAGGTTTGTGCTGAACATGTATAAAATTTCGGATAACTAGCTTCGTAAGCAGGACATTTGTGAAAAATTTGTAAATTATTTAAACTTAAATATTTTACAAAGAATGGCTATTTTACAAAGAAAAAATGTCTTCGTTTTGCACACAATTAGAGAGCTAGAAATGACTTGTCTAGAAACGACATCAGGTACTTAGACAGCAATAGTTCTTTTGATATCATTGCATTGCCGGCACTATTATTATTGAAATAATTTTCATTTATACTACAAAAATAAATGATAATTTTCTTTGAAATTTAATTAATTCATATGAATCGAAACCTGAAGAAACTTGTCACAAACTGAAAATAAAATTGTATTTGCAATTAAAATTCTATATACACATTCAACTTTTTCATACACACTTTTGATATAAATCTGTGCCTACACAAGTACAATTACAAAAGCAAAAAATTTTCTTTTCACTCACTATAAAGGTAAAAAAAAATAAGAAAAAGAAAAAAATTATAATTAATTGTTAAGGTCCACATGAAAAATATCTTATAAAATATTAAATAAATTTCTTGATCCTTCTTATCATAATTAAAAATTAATTTAAATGAGCTTATAATGGAATTTTAAAAGTCGCGGTGAATTTTCATTTTAAGTGTTAAAGAAGCGTAAAATTTTGTAGGAGGAGAATCCTTATTTTCACGTATTTGTGAACAGAGACTGATCTACCATATATGCAGAGTATGCATTTGCAATGGACGTTGAAAAACAGGGGCGTCATAATAAATTTTTCTTTCAATTTAATTACGTGTTTTCCACAAGTCGTATATTGTTCATTGCTTTAAAAGGGGAAGGAGAGAGATCGCTGGCACACATTTAAGAAGTGTGGTGTAGGGCGTCGAACAAGGCAGAACCGGACCTGTTTGTGAGTATATGTAAATGTTTTTAAATGTATATATGTATATAAAAACTTTCGTAAGTTAAAACAAGAAAAACGCAAAAAAATAAGCAAGTCATTTAAAACTTTTATTTATAATGATGAATTTTCTTAAGAAAAAGTATTTTAACATTTCAGAAAAATTAAAATATTTCACTTATTTTTCAGATTTTTTTTTTCTTTTTAACTTTTATAATGAATGAATAATTCTGTTGAAGTACAATTATAACTAGAGCATGAGTGTTACTGGGTCCTTTACCTTATAAGTATGAAAAATACCTTTTAAAAATGCTTATTTAGTTTTATAAATATTTAATTAATTTTAATTATTTAATAACTGTCTAAATGGAATGTTTAAAGAAAAACAACATGATAGAGAAATGTAAAAAAAAAACAATTATAAATGCAAATTTTAATCTTCAAAGATTTTTAATCCCCAAAAATTCGAAATTATTCTTTTATTTAGTGTTTTGTGAATATTTTTGAATTTAGAATTTCAAAAAATTCAATCAACCGTGTTTATCATCATGAATTCTTCTGATTTATTCATGTTTACAAAATATGAGGATTATGACGAATTTTGTACTCACAAATTAACGTAAGTATCTGATATTGTTTGCGTTTCAAAAACTATTAATAGTAAACAAAAAAATAGTTTTAAATAGTTTATGGGCAGCTCGTTTCAATCTTATATTTGTGGTGTAAAACTATGCAAATACTGAACACTTTGCTCTAATTTTTCATTGTCAGCACCAAAAATATCCTTTGCTTTTCTTAATTTAAAACATTTGTAAAACTAATCAACAATTATGTATAGAAAAATTATGTGTGATTGATTATAGTAATGGAAGTGGTGGTTTTCTCCAAAGTTTGACTTCTATAACATTGTTGTTGTTGAGTAATGTTTGAATTTGCTGAGATGAATTGGTAGCAAACAAAAAAAAAATTACAAGCAGAGATGCTTTCGAACTGTAACAACAACTGTAATCAATTGGATTGAATAATTTTTTCGCTGCCAACAACGGGTTAAATGAAGTTGTACTTGTACTTGTAAGTTATAGAAATAAATCAGTACGGGTGGGAAGTGGCTTGCAAGTGATGTCCTTCTACTGGATGGAAATTATGTTGACAGGAAAAAAATTAAACTTCGACAATGAAATCTTGACAGTTCCTTTAGTATTTCATTATTTGAACTCTATAGATTGTTTAATCGATAAGCCGGTAAAATTTGGTTATTGCCTTTGAATTTATTACGAATTGGAAATATGCAGGAATAGTGGTGATCTTTTTTTATTCAATAATTTCTTTTTAAATTGTTGAAATCAACTAGAAAAAAAACAAGTAGAGATTTCGGAGATTTTTTCAACGATGTGTCACACGAATTTTTTTAAAGTCATTTTCAGTACATATCTGCCTACAGTAAAAATATACATCTTTTCCAAATTTCAAGTCCCTGGCCCTTCCGTATTAAAGTGAGAGCTTGAGTAACAGGCGGACGGACATAGCAGATCCGGTTTAGAATTTTATTCTGAGCAAGAGTATACCACCCTGTATAATTATATAGGCCGGTATTGGAAAAGGGTTGTCGGCCAAGTAGCATATTTTTTGGTTGGGTGTTATTATTTTGGTTGGTCAAACTTTACCATATTTGTTTGATTAACAAAAAAATTTTTGAAATTCATACCTCAAAAAAATTGTTTAGAGCAGCTTGAAATACTTTTATAGTAGTTTACACCGTAACGGATAAAATGAACAAAATTCAGATCAATATACATACTTGCATGTGAAAGGAAATGAATGGACACAACACATTTATATCTGAAATACATGTACATACATGTGCATATACAAAAATTTATTATATGGACAATATACAAAATATATTTGGGGTCAAAAAACAGATATAATTTATACTTATATTCTTAAATTACTTTTATAGTCAATAAAACTACAGGTGAATTTTATAAATTTATACTTAAGAAAATACACATAAACATATTATGTATACGTGTATAGCTGTTTATGTACATAGCATGATTTACAAAATTATGACATAAAAATTTTATCAACCACAATTCCACCTGTAGATATTTTCTTGAGCATAATGTATAATATATAAATAGGTAAATAATTATATATTTATATACAAATTTATTTTACTTATGCATGATTTAAAATATTTTGTAAGAAATAAAAAAAAAATTTCATTTGAAATACTGTGAAAATTATTGTTCAAAACAAAAGGCTTGCGTGATTTTTTCTTTCTCTGTCTCTCACTCTCAAGAAATAAATATTAAATATATTATTAACTGTTATTTGAACAAATGAAATAAAATATGAGAATATATGTATGTAAATCTTATAAAATACTAAATATTTTCAATAATATACTAAATAGTATATAAATAAATGTTTTTTAACATGCCAACAAAAATTCTAACTCCATTTTCTTTATTCATATTTTATAATAATAACGTTTTTAGAATTTAAATGTCAATATAGAGCAATAAATAATTAAAGGATTTAGATTTTCATCAACGTACACATATTTTAACAAACATACACACATAGAATAATATTTTTTGTGGGTAGTTTTATTTATTGGAATTCAATTGAAGGAATTGAAGTAATTGAAAATAAGGAAATCATAATATTCATAGAAAAGAAATAAATCTGTGGCAATAATCTAAAATCACTGAAATGAGAGTTGAATTTAAGACAATATTTTTAAATAATTATTTAAGTTTTAGTATTAATCAAAAAGTCTGTTACTCAAAATAAGTAATAGAAATTCAAAGGAATGAGTCAATCAGTGACCTACCGCTTTCTGGGCGAATACTCTACCAACCGAGTTACAGAGGCATGAAAAAATTACCGGTAAATTGTTTTTAACATTGCTTTCAAGTTACATGATTACCAAGTATTGTTTACAAGAAATATTGCTACATACAATCGTCTCTTTAAAACACACACTCACATCAATCTAATAGGCATTGTGTCTATCATTTTAATTTTCTTTATCTGCTAATCAAGTTTTTTAGGGGAATTTTCCTCAATTTAATTTGACTAATGTATAGTAATTAATAATAACTAATTTAAATATAGAAGCAAAGTCAAATTTACGCAATTTTACTGCCATACCACTGAATTTTTAAAATTGTTATAGCTTTTCATTATTGTGAATATTATTTTTTTTCAGATTAATTTTTGGGACAACATATCGAACACAAATTACAATTTAAAGTAATTAATTGAATCAAAGAGTCCACCATTTAGTCAACACAATAATAATGAGTTTTAATGTAGTATTTTTAAAATTATAACTGAGACTGTAAAATTTACAATACTCACTCTTAGCCCATAACTTTTAATAAAAATTTGATTTTTGTTAAACTTCTTCTGTTTAGTATAAGTATTAACAGCACGCTTTCCAAAAAATATCCGATTTTCCATAATTTAAAAATTTCACAAAATTCAACTTTTCTTGTATTTAACCAAAAAAACCAATAATTTAAGTTGATTTTTTCATTCGTACAACAGAACAACAATTTTTATTCATTTCAATTTCATTTCAATTATTTTTGCCTTTTCCCAAATCCACTTCACAATAAATTGAAAATCTTTTATACATATATGAATTTTTAACATACACACACACACAAAAGACAAATTGAGAAATCAAAAAAAAAAAAAATGTGATCCTTTTTTTCGTTTTGAAATTTTTTGATTTAAAAATAAAATTGGGTTTTTTGAAAAAAAAAGAGGATGAATGAACAAGGAAAAAAAAAGGATATTCACTTTTATATCCTTATTTTAACAGATTGTTAAAAATATATCGAAATATTAAAAAATGTGTTGGTTTTTTTTTGTAATTTTAGACTGTCGCTCACTCGTACTACAATTTTACTCGTACTATAATTTTAGACTGTCGTCAATTTCGTACTACACTGGTTTAATTTAGGATGGAAAAGCTGTTCCCGGTATGGCACATTCAATTCGAAATAGATCCATGAAGTATGCTATAAAGTGCTCTTTCAATCACAAATTTTATCAATATATCAGAAAATATAGCAATTTCCTTCAATTAGTTTTGAATATCTTGACAATTTGCACAATATTTTATGTGTTAAAATTTTAATCATTTGTTCCCTAAAAAGAGGTCGTATTTTACGATTGTATCACTATTTATGCAATCTTCTTATTTCTAAAGAGAAAATTGTGCTTTTTCAAAACTCTTTTTTTCAATTGCTCACTTATTTTTTTTTACTTTTTTTTTTAATCATTGCTTATTTGGTTTTTGATTTCTGAATTTCTACAGAAGGTCAAAAGAATTATATTTTTGTTTAATTTTCAAATTTTTCCGTAATGAATTAAATATTGTGGCGAATATGTTTTCAAACTGGTATACAAATTTAATTTGTAAAACTGCTTGTATCTGTGTACATAATTCAATATGCAAATAATTTTTTAAACACAGCCTTAGTCTAGAAATCAGCTCTTAATTGTAAAATCTTTTAATATATTGAAAAATTTAAAAAAATTTCTGCTTAAATCCTATAGCAATTAGAATAATTATGAATTTAAAGTTTTAACTCGAGGTATTAGTTCATATATCAAGAAAATAGCTCAAAAACAAGACAAAAATGTAGCGTTTCCTATGGTAATCCTATCAAAATGAAAATTAGTTATTAGTAGAACTGCAATTGTTTGATAAATTTCTAAAATAATATCATCTTATTTATAATTACTTGCTATATTGAAAAATTATGCCATGTAATCAATAATCATAGCCTTGGACATAAAATATTATCGGAATTAATTGCGTTGTATACGATTAATATAAATTATAGCAACAAAATTTAATTTTACATAATTATGTATGTGTAAAATTGATTCTTTACTGATGGAACACCTGTTTTCTATAATTAGTTTTACATTTATACCAACAGTTTATGAATATTTTTCTCAATATTTGAAATATTAAAACGAAAATTTCAAAATTTGAAATATTGCCAAAATAATATATTTTCGGAAATAAATATTAATATTTCAAATTATTATTTAAACCGCGAAATTTTCATTATAATTATCATATTATTATGGCTATTATATAGATACAAAAATATTCGTCTAACCATGTGATCATCTTTTAATATTTTACGGGTGCCGCGTGTACATAACAAAATAATTTTAGAAAAATTTCGCATTAAAAATAAAATTTACAAAATATTAGTAAATATTTAAAATTGAAAGAAAATTTTCTTAATGTGTAGAAATGAGCAACAAAAAAAAAAATTGTTTAATATTTCGTAATTATAAACACAAAGAAATCAATTATTTTAAATTTATGTAGTTATGTGGAATAAGAGTCTTTGTGTAGCGTAATTTTCTTGGATAATTTCTGTTTATTAACATAAAAATACGAGTATTTAAAATTACAAGCGTATAAACAAAGAAATATTATTTATAGTTCGAATACCATTATAAATTTGTAAAATTTTTAAAAACAATTGTTTCGAACTAAAAACTGTGTGCATTAATAACGAAAGCTTCACGAATTAGCCAAGAAAATAATGCTTACCTGCTTATACAGAAAATTAATACTTTTTCTCTTAAATCGCTATCCATAAACTCCCTTGTAATTATAAACGAAAATGTTTTAAAAATGGGAAGTAAACGTCACCAACTATGCCCACCCAACCTTATACAATAAAATTGAAATCGTCTTTCGAGTAAAGCTGCAAATTACGCTCACCAAATTATCTAGAAAAGCTAAATCATACTGAAAAATTGCGCAATATGGCTTATAGTTAGAAAAATTATAAAATGTAGAATAGCAGTGCATCAATTTTATACACTATAGACGAATCCTGATTATAAAATTAAATTTAATAAATCTAAAACCAGAACTCTGCTAATTCCCCAAAAAAATTCAAATAAAATATAATTTACGTTATGATTTATTTTTCTTACTTACGTTATGATCCTATATAAAAGAGCCATTTCAAATATTGCACCAGCAATGCCGTAGGCATATACTATGCGTATATGAAAATATTATCGAAAATAATTTTTATATCATGTTATATATATCAATTTTCATGTTATACACATATTCGTACATATAAATGAAAACTCAATTTTTTTTTTATTGTTATTTAGTCATTAAAGTACAACAATTAAAGTTTATTTATTTAGCCTAAATAGCATGTGAACTTCACATATAGAGTGTTATGTACACAATAAAGTTATAAGTGTATATATATACTCGTATAACACTTAATACATTTATAGAATATTATCACATCATTAAATTCGATAAAAATGAATAAAAACATTGAAAACATAAAATAAATAAATAAATAAAAAAGCAATCCTCTTGTGAATTAATTAAAAAATTATATAGTATGTTTTTTTTTGTTTTTTTGAAACACATTATTGCCACAATAATAATAGCCCTTTTTTATATAGAAATTTCCATTTAAAAAGTTCAATTTTATTGAAACAATAAGCAATAATAAAAAAATCAAATGCAATAAGAAAAAATGAAATTATTTATTTAGTAATTTAGTTTTATTTTACAAAGAGTAATATGAAAAATCCTTTATTTCATATACACACATAATGACATAGGCCGTCCTCAATAAAATGAAATTTGTTTCATGCATAAGCAAACAAATAAGAAAGTAAATTTTGCACTAGAAAAGTATTTATCCGGCATTACATGATTTATAACGCCGAGACATTTAGATATAGAAGAAGTAAAACGATATTACTTATAAAATATAGAAACAACTCAAATTTTTCTTGACATTTATTCAAGGCTCAAGAATTTTATTGAGGCTCATTGTCATAGAATCAAAATTTTTTAAAATATAATTATGCAAATAAAAATGTACACTAAGTTTGTTAAAAATTTATTATTGTCATTCAGAGAATTGAGCCTCAATAAAATTCTTGACCAAATAAAATCCTTGAGCCTTGAATAAATGTCAAGAAAAATATGGACTGCCTCTATATTTTATAATCAATATTATTTTACTCTATTTAAAAATAAATTCTGCTTAAAGGTTTCACACATAAAATAAACAGAGAAATGAGAGCGCAAAACACTATTATCTGAAATTACTGTTACTGTTTAATGTTTTGGTTTAGTAGTGGAACATACTCACCATGACAGTAAAATTCTCTCGAAAACAAATAGTTAAGCATTTTTCAACTACAATACTTACGTTAACGAAAATTTTATTATCGTAACATAACTAACATTAAATTTCTGTTTTTTAATACACACATCATCATTATTTACACAATTTTATTCACAATTTCATTATATAAACTACACACAATTTGTATATCACATTGTTATTACATAGTTACATACAATTATTAAATAAAAAATTCATTTTCCATTTCATTCACTCTTTTATATATATGTTATGTACATTATTATATAGCAGCCTATAACTTAACACAATATTCAATTCAGTTTTAATACAATGTATAGAAGACAAGATTTTTTCCTTTTTTTTCGGATAAAAGAAAAAGACATCAAAGTTCTCTTTTAACTTTATTGTAGTCATTAAAGGACAAAATATTATTATAAATATTCTTATTAAAGGCACATTTTCAAAAACTCTCTAAAAAAATGTGCTTCAAATATATTCCAGAATGTCTGTTCGTCCATTTTTAAACTACAATGTTGGAAATTTTATAGTCAAACAGAGATTTTGAATAGAGGAAACTGTATTTTCCAAAGTTTTTCCATTCTCGCCTGCCCTTCAGAATTATTATATAACGTGAGAACCACAGTTTGTGACTATCAGTTGTTCAAATTAATCCTTAAAATTTACTGTTATCTTAAATTTGAAGCGATTTTTTTCCCACCCTCTAACTGGAATGGGTTTTAAGTTCGAAAGATTATCTAGATATCGATGAGTATTTAATATTACTCGAACATATTTTCTTTGCATAAAGGTATATAAATTTTAAACCTAGATATATTGTACTAAGAGTAAATGTGCTACTTCACAAACTATAAGATTCTTCAACTGCATCTATTTTATTTATCGTTTTTGTTGTTTTCTTTTTATAATGTCTTAGCATCTTTGAATGTGCTTTGAACATAACTATTTAGTCTCAAGCTAAATGAAAAACCTGCTGAGAATCATAAATGTAAAAATATCCTTAAAAAACATTTTTTTAAGGATATTTTCCACTATATTCTCGTACATGTGTATATATGAATGTAGTTATTTAATAGATCTTTTCCAAGTATATATAGTTTTCATTTTTATATTTTGGATTATAAAACTTTTTATAATATTCTACAGTGTTTTTTATGATTTTATATCAATTTTTGGCTTAAATATATTAGATATATACTGAGATAAAAATAGGAGTATGTAGGATTAAAATGAGAATAGTATTTTAAAACAAGAATAAAGATTATTGAAAAAAAATTTAAGTAAAACTAGTTAAAAGAAGCTAGGCAAAAAGTCAAAATCGTGTAAAAACAAAATATTGTTGATTAAAGAATTTTCTTGAAGAATCGTTCTTTTTACGACCACTTCAAGTTGGATTAATAGACAATGTAGAATATTTAAGGAATAAATTTAAAAAATACTATGTGTCAGTTTTAAACTTTTAAGTATTTTGTTATTCGGCAACTTGCTAATAATTTTCAATAGTTCTCCAAATTTATTGAGTTTTGAAGAATTTTCTTTATGATTATATAAAGGTCTGTGGAGATTATAATTTGAAGATTTTGCAGAAATTTTAAAATACGATATTCATAACAATTCATAATAATTCCAAATTCAAATTTTAACTCAGAGGTTTTGAATTGTTATGAATCGTTATTAGTATTATCATAATCTACGATAATCCTGGTAATAGTCATAATTTTTCACACGTCCTTGAACTTTTAAAAGAATATATTTCGATAAATTTCCACAAACATCTATATAGAATCAATATACTATTATGATATATGGTATCATCCTATAGGGTATAAATAAGATAACAAATTTGTTATACAGGACGACCCTACATTAAAAACAAAAAAAAAAATATATAGGATGGAAAAAATTTGTATCGTTATTTTCTAATATCACAATATTTATTTTCTTTAATAAAAATTTTTGATGAAGTTGATATTTTTGATGAAATCTACTTATTACTTTTCTTATCTCCTTGGGAGATAAGAAAGAATTGGCGCGGTAATTCATAAAAAAAATAGTTTTAGTTGCCTTTTTCATTTTGTTTTTCCCTTTTATATTTTACAATCATATAGAAAAATTGTAAATTTATATTGAATATATTTTTTAGATAGAAAGTTTCAGAAAAATTTTAATATAAAAATTTAATATTAAAAAAAAATGTTGAAGAAAACAAAAAAATTATTTATTTTTCCCATATGATTTGCTTTCTTCTTCAGTAGTAAGGCGCTGAATAGATCATTCCATGAGTCGTGGAAATCGTTTGTAATCTCCACGATTCATAATTGTCATTATTCAGCTTCGCCACACAATTACTAGCAATATTCATTTCCATTAATGATTTTTAATATTTATTTATTTTTCTTATTTGTCCAGACTATATTCAATTGTACTAATTACAAAAAAAACCATGTTCCTGTGCCCATTACTTGTTAATTAACCATGACCAAGTCTTTAATATTTCTTGTACAGTTTTATCAACAATACATCTACTACCTTCAGATATTGATAAGAGAATGAAAGAATTTAAATAAGAAATTTCTAAATATACATTAAATAATGACAGAAAATATCTAGCGTTCAATATGTGAACTCACTTCAATGAGAGAGAGAGAGGAAACGACAACGTGTTGGTATATAAATAAATAATAAAGCCTATGTATGGACGTATGATTTACAGTTATAAGGTTGTACCAACCAAACACAGATCAAACAAAAACAGACTGGACAGAACAAAATCCTTCGTAATATTGTTAATGCTCACTGGTATGTGCGTAATAATGACATTCATAGGAATTTTGGGTGTCTCACCAAGTAAGTGAGGAAATAAGGAAATGTGCCATGAAATATAGGGCGCGGAATATATACACAAAAATACGATATGGTAATACAAATTTTACGTTTTCTTAAAGTTCCCGACTATAGACAGATGTGACGCCAGTTTATGTCCGCCTATCTATGTCTTTCGATGATTTTTAACACCTGAAATAAAAAAACAACTCAATGAATCATAGCTCAAATTCTTTAAACTAAATTTTTCTCGATTTTACTGCAAATTTAATCTATAAAGACTAAATTCCGAGAATCGAGTGAAATTCACTCAACTATAGTAAAATCGTCAAAATTAATGTATGGCATTTATTCTACCAACAACTTTAACCGCTCATTTTCACAGTGTCAAATTGAATGCATTTTAATTGTAAAAGCTGCCATAAAATATTCACTAATTGACAACTAAAATTAAATATTTTTTTTTAAAACTTATTATTTTTTTATATTAATTGGAAAATTTAAGAAAAAACTTTAATGAAAAATATCTTAATAATGTAAAAGGACGCATGTGTTAAATGAGCAAAACTCAAAGGAAATTAAAGATAAAAATGCTTCCTTTTCATTTTTATTGCTTTCAGTCGTTTCATTTTCATTTTTATTTATAAAAATGAAATTTCTTTTTTTACCTCTTTCATGTCAACTTAGTTAAATAAATATTACAAAAAAAAAATAAAATTAAATTAAAATGGTATGTAAGGAATAATAAGCTTTAGTTTTTAAAATAACAAGGACTACCATATAAAGGACTTCCTTTTTACCTTTGCATCATTTAATTATATATATATATATATATTTTTTGTAAACCACTGAAATATGGTTTTGTAAAAATAATAGAATTACTTAGTGTGCTTTGTAAAAAAGTGTGTATACATGTTCACATTGCATGCGTATGTCTTCATTATACATAACAAAAGAGTTGTTATGGTTGAACTATGAAAGTGACTCTAAAATAAATATTTAGTCTAAATAAAAATAAAAATGTCATTTGCAATTTTTTAGTCTTTTTTTTTTAATCCTTTATAATTCTGTATTCTTTATAGAAAAAAGAGAAATTTCTAAATATAATACCATCTTATAATTTGTTTTATTTTATTTTATTCCGATATACTTGTAAAAAGTATTAAAATATTAAATTTAAAAAAACACATTTAAGCTGGAATAAGAACCAACTTTTTTAAATTTATTTTACTTGGAATGAAATAACAAAATTTTGCAAGGTATGAAAATTGCAATGCGATTTCAAATTATTCTTTAACAACTTAAATTATACCTTATATGATGCTTCAGTCTCTAATAAATTATTTTGTCTAAATGAGATTCTCTCAAATTTACAATTGATTTCAATTAAAAATGTAAATTTATTTATTCAATTTATTTTAGAAAATGTAATAATTTAATATAAGAGAAAATTGCATACAATTAGGGGACATTATAAAAGCATATGGTGAAAAATTATTAAATTTAAAATAAATTATGTGATTTTCTAAATCAGCGATTCTAAATGATAATATTTTTTAAGTTGAATGCTAGGATATTCATACAGTTATAGACGAATCACAATTTTCAGTGCAGTATCAGTCTTTTATATTGTGTTCATATATATTTGCTTTTATTATCAGTTGCTATATTAGGTACAGGTATGCAAAATATTAATATATATAGCTGTTTCCATAGTTCTACACCAGGGATTGGTAACGTTTTTCGGATGGTGGAATATTTTCAAATTAAATACGGTTATAAATTTCAACATGTTCTATGCATAAAATGCACAAATGAACACATAGCAGCAAACTAACGAAATGAAAGAATACTACAATTTTTGCTGGATAGTAGCAAAAATCCACCCAGTAAAAGTTTATAGTTTTTTTTTTTTAAATATTTTCGCCGTTTAGCGGGTCGCACAAAAACTTCTAAACGGCCGTATTCGCCCAACGAATTCCAGATTACCAACTTCTGTTCTACACTATTAATTAAGTTGTGGATACGTAAATGAAATGCACTTGATTAAACATAAAAAATTTTATTAACCATATTTTACTGGTTATTTCCAACAATTCATTCATTTCCAGATCATTTAGAGCAAATACCAATTATATAATGTCAGTTATTTTATTTTTTATTAAAAATATGCAAAAATATGTGTATGTAATTCACAAATTTATAAATAAATTACTATAAAAAAAAAATATGTTCAATATTGATTGATTATTTTTAATCAAAAATAAATAAGAGTGTCAATTTCAGTTTAACGCAATTTTTTTTAATTTCAAATTTACCTTTTTCCAAATTTTTATTTTTTTTTAAAGCCCATTACATTTTTACAAATAAACTAATATAGAATATAAATATTAAGTTACATTTACATACACACATGTATTTATATATATCAACATTCAATATTATTTTACAGTATATATCAAATTTTATTCTGATTCAATTGAACTGGGCCGCATGATATAAAATGTGTTACTATAAGTTTACCTTTTAATGGGCTCTCTTGTGATTGATTGACCAGAAAAATTAAATTATTCTCTTACTTTAACTTGAAAGCAAAAACAGAGAGAGACAGAGAGAGAGAGAGAAATATAATGTCAATAAATTTTATTTTACTTATACGAGTATTATTTACAAAGTATTGCATTGCAATATACACGCATACATTCATATACTATTGGCAATACAATAAGTGAATGTAAAAAAAGTTTATGTGCCCATGTGGGTAAATTGACAAATTGGTTTTTTAATTTAGTCATGGAAAACGATATTAAATCAGAATAAAATATAGGTAAGTGTGTACATAATTTTTTTAGTGCCCCATTTACTAATATATAACTATCCAATTACCTTAAACAATCTGATACATATATTTACATTAAAATATGTAAGTGTGTATATGTTAAATAAAATCAATTTGTTTGTACCCATTACCAATAAAATGTTAAGGTTGTTCTCTTCCTGTTTTTCTTGTATTTTCCTGCCTTCTTTATTTAAAGCAATTTACCGTTTTAAGACTCTATTCTGTATACCATATACACAATATTGTAGGGATATTATATATGTAAGTAGGATAAAAATCAATAAAATCAACAAAATATTTGGACTTTTGAATATAAAATTAAATATATATTTAGACTTTAAAGGTAAATACAATTGTGTTTTGGCACAGGTATTCAGGACTTTTAATATAGCCTTCATATTAGTTCCACATTTTTTCTTCTATTTAGAAGGCTTATGTATGTGTTCAAATTAAATAAAGTGAAAGAAAATATTTAGACATATGAAAACAATGGAGCTGTAATGTACTCATAAATTTATGTAACATTTTTGTTAATACCCCGAGTGTAATGTTTAACACAGAATTTTAATAGGTCGGTCCAATAACAAAAATAAAAAAAAAACAAAAGTCCTTGTACAAAATTTATATGTTTTTTTTTATTTTTCTTTTTATTTGGAAATGCTTATGGCATTCAATAATTTCATTTTTGTATTTGTTTGTGTTTTCTGTTTTAATTTGGATTTTTAAATTGTATAATATATTTGGTTCTCAGATTGTAATGGACCTCATAAAAACAAAATAAATAAAGCAAATATAAAATTCAATATTTATGACAAATTAAATTTCGTTTAGTATATGGCAATATTGTCAATCATAGAACTGTATTTTTGGGTCTGCACGGAATAAAATAAATTATTTCAAAGCTGAAATCTAAAAGAAATATTTCAAGTCCGCAAATTAATTAAAATCGAGATCCGCAAGGCAACCTAGATCAGGTCAATATCAATTTGTGAGCTGTATGCAATCCTTGTACAGTAAGAATATGTACCATTTACCTATCTACATCATTTACCATTTCAAGTATGCAGTCATTTGGAATAGCCTACAAAAATACTTAAAATTTAAATGTGATATTCTCATTGCATTTTGCTAAGCCATCTTAGGCAGTATTGCTTTCTTTGCAAAAATAATTTCAGTTTATCTTAGAGTTGAAATTCATTTTAACCAATTGAAAATTTCATTCATATGCAGAAATATACTTAAAATGAATTTGTATAAGCAACATAAGTACATTTTGTACTTGTATTTAAATAAAATGTTTTTTTAACTATTATGTGCACAAATTAATTGGACAACAGATTTTATTTTAATTTTTCGTAATAAAATTTGTTAAAATAGAATTGATGTAATAAAAAGGTAAGAATTCATTTAAATGGTCATCTTTTTTAAGTGTATACGAAGTATGTAAAAGCGTAAGTAACAGCAAAGTTTGTATATTATTCACTGCATATATATATATATATACAAACAACAATATGTCAATTAAATATTTATATACTCAAGAATTTATTTTACGAATTTATTATTAGCACTGGCTTATTAGTTCACAGGCTTCAGGCCCTTTCCCAGTATGTCAAAGATTTGACGATCATGTCAATCACGTCAATCGCTTGATTTAGCAAATGATTGAGCAATTTTCAAACAAATCACTTATGCATTAGCCTTTAAAAACATGCGAAAAAAAAAACTAAAATGACAATCAATTGCGTTAGCAACATATGTTGGGATTTATGACGCTAGCGTCATGTTGCCTTGGGATTCATGACTAACGTCAGTTGCATACATTTGACATACTGGGAAAGGCCCTCACTCTGTCCGTCAATCCGTCCGTCTGTCTGCCCGTTTGTCCGTGTGTCTGTTTACAAAACGTCTACACCCTTTTAGGATAAGAAGCATACAGAAATAGATCTTTACTAGAAATTTATTTCCTTAGAAAGAAATGTTTACATATCTCTCTTTCGTCCTAAAATTATAGACCTACGAAGTCCTAAAAATGCTTAAACCCCTTTTTTTTAATTTTCGGCATCGTTTTTTTTTTCTTAAGTTGTAGAAGTGCGAAATTTTTGGAAACTTTTGGAAATCAAGAAATTTTTTTTTTCGTCAGCAATATTTTTTTCACCTCCGCGTTTTCAATTTTTTTTTTCATCCTAAGAGTACGCAATATTTTTTTTTGTATTTTTCTATATTAATGAAAGTAACTTATACAATCTAATAAAGTTTTCAATTACAAACTATTAAAATTTTTGCTTGTAGAAATTAAATATGAACAAAATAGGTCGAAATTAAAATTTTAAAATGCTTCTCTTATCATATCAATTACTTATTATGATTATTTGAGCTCTTTGAGAATAAAAAATATCCAAGTCCTATAATTTAATTTCCACAAAAAACCTAGTGTACAGAAAGTACAAAATTAAAAAAATGGAAAAAAAAATTTAAATATTTTCCAAAATCAATCCCTAGGAAAGTCGTTGTGAAACCCCAGATTCTTTAATAAACTTGATAAATTATCTCATCTGTAAAGGAAAATACATAAATCTCGTTAAATTTGATTTAGCTGAAATTAAGACACGGAAGTTTGCAGGCATGTCGAAATTCCGAAATCTCTCTTAAAAAAAAGTTTATCTGCGAAATGTGAAATTTGCGATAGCTCTTTTATCGCTTACAATCTTCAAAGATGGAAATTATATATTTTTTTAAAATTGCATATTTTTAGGGAACATATTTTTTGTTAAACTCCTTTTTAATATATTATTCAAAATACAAAGTTTACTAATAGATGTGATCAAATTTTTAAAAAAGGGAAATTTTCTGTAGGTAATCGAAGACTATTAATTTCTTTAGAATTTGAATTTCTTTGAAAAATTTTTCATAAAATCCTTTTTTTTTATAATTATGAAAAAATTTTCAATATTTCAACATTTCTTTTCCATAATTTTCCTATAAATAATAATTTGTCAATATTTCATTCTATTTCGACTCTCTTTTGCCTTTCTATCCTCCCACTTTTTTCAAATTAAAAATCAATAAATTGTTGTACAACAATTTTAAAAACTTTTTATTCATTATTTGACATGGACAAAAAGAGGATGGTTCTGGACAAGTTTTATTACTCCAAAAAAAACAACAAAAATAATATTTATTTATAGATCATTAAATTTGCATAAAAGAAAATTATTTTGTAAATGGGATTTCATAGTAGAAAAAAAAAATATGGTATTTTAATTTTTTCCTTCCACAAAATTCAATTAAACACTTAATTACTTACAAATAAAAAGGAAAATAAGAAACAACAACATTATTTATAATTACAACACAAATAGTCCTAAAATTTCTATCTATACATATAAAAAACGTTCCTTGAACTGAAAAAGAAAGAAATTTAATTTTTTAACTGATTAGATCAATTATGGGTCGAATAGGTTGGACTCAATTTTAATTAAATAAACGAAAAGACAATTCTTGCCTACATTTAAATTTTTTGTTAAAATAAAAATTTTATTATTCGAACTTTAATTAGGAAGCCCCACACACTTGTATATTCTCTGATTTTTGTTTAACACACTCTTTATACAATTAAACCTTTTGACTTCTTAAAAAATTCGATTCTACTCAATTGAAATACAATTTTTTTGATATTGAAAATGAATCGCGGACAACCAGAAACAAATACCGATTCAACCTAAACGATGTTAACGAACCTCAGCATAATAAACTGTAAAACAAATTTATTATACTCAATGAATTTTATTCCCTGCTAACCTATTAAAATAAAAGAAAAAAATTCCACTTTTTTAATACTTTAATAAATGTAAAAGGATTTTATATTATTAATTTATTTTTCCAAGGACTTTTTAAATACAATATTGAAATAATTTTACCAATTATTGCTTACGCAATCGAATGGTGGTGTCAGTCTCTTTCTGTTATACAAGAGAGAAATTATACAGAAAAAATATTTTCACATTTTTCAAGGTTCGTAGAATAAACACCTGCGACGAGAGAAATGCCATTAATTGAAAGTTTTAATTGGAAATATTTTATGATTATTTTTAAGATTTGTTTTTCGTATATAATTTTCATAATTTTAAATAAAAAAAAATCTTGAAACGTGCTAAATATCCGATTGTTTTAGATTAATTTCGAGAGTAATTCAAAATGACCATGAAAAAGGAGTTCTTCAATTCCATTTGACCATCTATGAAAATGAGGGAAAGAAAATTTAATTGGACTTTCTAAAAAAAATTACTGTTTGCTTGCATTTGTGTTCTTTTTCCGGTAGACTTATAACAGTTTTGACTTTATGATTTGAATGAATCATACACTTTGCATTAGATATGAGAAGCATGTAGTTTTCAGAAATCAATATGTTTCCAATCACAATTTTTGAACTTACTCTTAGAATCGTATCACAAAATGATGATATCGTAAAAATTTAAAAAAAAATTTGTTATACAGATATTTTGTTATACAAACATCAATTTCAACATTTATACAATTAATATTTCAATATTTATACGATAAACATCACGATAAGTTGTGATCATTTGGTGGGCTCCTTGTGATCATTTGGTGGTTAATAATTGCCATCTAAAATCTTGACTTTACTATTCTTTAATTGCAATCATTAATTGCGCAAATTTAAGAAAACTATAGCTATTATAATGTTTTAAAAAAATTGCATATTTCTAGGAAATTTAAAATTTTCTTGAATCATTATGAAGTTCGAATGAAATTTGCTAACATTTGAACGGGTAAAGGATAAGAAAAAATTAAAATTTTTTTTTTTGAACCGCTATTTTATATTTTTCTCTTTCTATACTCTTTTGCTTTTATTCAAATTTCTCTTGTTTTCAATTTGAGTTTTCAACAAAAACAAAGAAAAAAATAATTATTATGGTCCATTTCCGGTTAATTAATAAAAGCCTTTAGTATTAAATTTAGCATATAGTTAAGTGGTAGTGAAATACTATAAAAAAACTTAATCTTTTATAAAAAAAAAACAGCAACAGCAAATAAAAAATATATTTATGTAAGCATTAACAGAGAAAAAATAAAATTAAATGTTCGAAATAAAAACTAATAGTTCTTCTTTAAAATCTCTTTGCTCACGATACGTCTAGACCAAGAAAAAACAAATATATATGTATATGTACTTATATATGCTTTACGTATATATATATAAGCTTTAATTACAAAATTCTGTGTAAGGAATATCTGAAAGGTTTATAATTCTTTGAGTGAATTTTGTTTTTTCGCAGAAATTTTTGTAATTTTTTGTTCCTTGATTTTTTCAAAAAGTAAATTCGATGAAAATGCAGAAAGTAATGAACTTAAATGAATTGTAATTACATAGAAAATTTTTCATTGATTGTAATGCAATTTTATTGGAATTCAAAATATTGACTTGGCTCTCAGCTTTTCCACCGAAATCAAAGATCTTGCACAATTCTAATGTTAATAAATTGAAAATGATAAAAAAATTTAACTTAAATTTGAATTTCTAAATTTCGATGAGATTTTTCCTGAAGAGCATGATATTAAAGTGAAAGAATTATTAGAGATTAATTGGGAATTAATAGAGTTTTTCGGAAATGCAATTTTTATCACTAAAACTCCAATGATTAAAGAATTTCACATTTAATTTATGCAAAATAAAATTTTAAAAACGTTCCAACAATTAATGTTTATGATTCACAGTTTAATTGCTTATGATTCACAGGGTTTATTGCCAATTTTTGGAATATCATGCTGTTTATAAGTTACGTACTCATTAGTTCATAGTTTATTTTAGTGAAACACAGCACTCATAAAGTCATTTGTTAGGGAAAATACTAATCTTTGACTATTTTCGATTCGATTATTATGGCATGAGTTATTAACTTAATTGGCGTGAGGTTCTTAAACTAATACCAATATAATTTCTAATAATTTTGATATAAAACGATTTTAGAATATTTTGCACATAATTACGTAGTAAAACTACAAGTAAAAGTTGACTGCTTTTTTTACTTTTTCAATCTTGTGAACAATAAAAAGTAATGAGCTGAACAACTCAGCATACTACCTCAGAATATTCTGTCTATGCGTACATTTACTAAGAATAAAATTTTAAATAAACATTTTTTTTTAAATTTTCTATATACCTTCATATGTATGTATGTATACAGCTGAGTTCCAACAAAAATATGATTAAAATTAAATAAATTATTTTTAAAATTACACAAGAACAAAAAAAATATATTAAAATGCCATTTTGATATTTTGCCAAATCAAGAAAAAAAAAAACCAACTTAAATTTTAATTTTTCAATCAAATTCAGTCAACTAAATATATTAAAATTTCAGAATGTCATATTTGTCATAATATTAATGTCAATTGGATTTTTCTTTTGAGAACTAAAATGAATTTTTAAGTATTTGTAGAGATACATTTATATAGGCATGTGGCATACGTACAATGAATGCGTACTTCAACAAATTTAACACACATATTTATACATATTGATATTGCTATAATACACACAACATATAAAATAAATGTATGTGCACACACAATATTTATATTTGTAAATAAATATATTATATTTATATAAGTATAAACTTCAATACAATTTTAATTCAACATACCAAGTGTTGTGGTGTATACAAAATGAAATGGGCCATTCTGTGGTTTATGATATATTTAGTTCTACATATATATACATGTATATATGTATTATACAATATACATATGTGAATATACATTTCATAGTAAATTTTCTTTGAAACGCTTAAAAATATGTCACTAAAAATTAAAATATTGAAAACAATATAATAAGGAACTAAAATACTTACAGTAGGTAGCTACGTATATTGTTATACAAAAAGCGTGTGTGAAGGGGAAATCACAAATGTTGAAAAAATAATATATTTTTTTTCTTTTTTTACTTTATATATTGTCAACTTTTCAATTTATTTTATCTTATATACATAAAAATTTAAGTACATAATATAATATTCAATATGTTTTCCTTTCTTTTTTTTTGAAAGAAAGAAAGGGTTCCCTTCAGAAAAGAAACCGAATATTATTAGGGTATATAAAAAAATATGCTGTTGTACTTATATGAACTTTAAATTGTTATACAAAATATATGTAAATTGAATTAAGCATAGTAAAAATGTTGAATGGGTTATATTGGTTATATTGGTAATAATTTTTGAAAATGAAGTGTATAATAATTTCATATTTACATTTTAATATTATTCTACGTAATACCATTTAATGTATAACATATTTTTAGGGGGTTCATTATAAAAAAATGTAATGAATGTAATTTGTATGAACATATGTGAAGGGTATAAATAAAAATTGTATGTATACGTTATATTTACACACTTTCATACAAATTTTCCATTCTATTAATTTAAAAATCAATTTTTTTCTATAATTGGGTCATTTTTTGTTATATATGTAAAGAGTAATTTGTTATATTTCAAATTTATATTTGAGGATCTATCAAAACTGATACACTCCTTAGCTCTTCATTCTTCTATCTTTATTTTACATTTATATTATTTACAATCACATTTGATTTAATTTATATTTGGTTTACCCAAAATTTAATGTTAAAACAATCAAAATAAAAAAAATACTTAATGGTTTAATTAAAATTTATGATAGACACAAGTTATTTAATGATTAAATTATAAAAATAAAATTTTATTTTTGCATTTAATACGAATTTTAATTTTTTTTTTTATGTGAACAATAATTTTATATATTTAATATATATTTATATTTAATGAAATTTTAAAAATACTTTTAAGACCACACAGAAGAACAAAGAAATGAGATTAAAAAATTGAAAAAAAGAGGAAATTTATGTTTTCTTTTAAGTGCTTCGGCAATAAAATTCGCCTTGACCAATGAATGCTATATATATTAAAGTAGTAAAAAATAATTGCAAAATAATGTTCGAAATTTTGTACATAAATAATATAAAATTTTAATGTTACTATATTTTATTGTTCTGCTATACATGTATGTACAATATGTGCAATACAGTATGATAATGTATATTGCAGGACATATAAATTGTGTCCATTCAATCAAACTGTAATAAAATGTATTAAAATCTAAGCTGGCTAAAAATATTTGTACAATTTATAATTTGAGGCTAAAAAATAATCGTTAATTGGAACTTCTTTGTACTAAGAATTATTCAGTCTTCGAATTATTTTGAACGTAAGAGAAAATGTCAGAATAATTAGTTGGATTTATTAAAGAAAAAAAAAGTCCCAACTAGCATTTCATGCAATGGCAATACCTTTTAAGATAAATCAATTATTAAAATCTATACATTTTGTAAACTTTCTCTTCTATTAAACTCCACATTCCGGTCGATTCAGTAGATTTCACTAAACTTTCATAGTGACGTGAGTTTTTAAAATTAAATGTGACTCATTTTTCATGAATTTTAGTTAATAAACTATAAAATACTTTATAAATTACAATAGTTAATTGCTAAGTCGGTTTCCAAAATGCAGTAATACCGTATTAATATACAAAACAGTAATTCACACGTATTATTGCTTTTTTTAAAGCCAACGCAGGTAATTAATCACTTCTATCAGCAGTTTCGTAAATACTTAAAAATTAAGGTCCTTAAAAGAACTACGATAAAATTTATTTTAAATTTTTTTTTTAATTACATACAATTCAATATCAAACTCGATTTTTGACGTAATATTTTAAATGTCAAATGATAAATAAATCTTACACCATTTACAGTAAAGAAAAGAACACCACTTTTTACTGAATTGTCAATAGAATGACACTTGATATAAAAACTTTGAAAAAACAAAAACAAAAATAAAATTTAAGTCATAACTTTAACTTGTTTGACATGTTGACAATGTAATTTTGTTTGTTTTTCTGTCATGAAATCAGGAATTTTTTTAAGGGCTTCTTTTTATGAAAATGTTTGTGCTTTCAATTTTTTTTTTGTATTAAAAAACTTATTTATTTTTTGGTTAATAAATGTACATAATAGCTTATATAATTTTATTTGAAATAGTTTTTAAAAAATATTTATTTGATAAATTATAAAATTGAATTTTCTTTTTTTTTTTATTAATTTTCCAAATGACAACGCAAAAAATTGATGGCAATCAATCATGAGAGAAGATTTATAACAACACAAACATTCAATTTGATAGTAAAAAATTAGTACACACTTATCAATTTTTTTAAGTATTTTTAATAAAAAAAATAAATTGAGCATGTACGCGAATGTTTTCGTATTATAAAAAATAATGTCTAAGGTTAAACATGATTTTATAAGATAGAACTACACCAATTAAATTCAATTACCCCAATCCAAAATTGGAAATCCTTTTTAATAAATGAAAGTTTCTTAATTAATCTAGAACAAAATTAAGTTTGGATTTAAGACTAGGCAATTTAAAATTGTATTTGGTTTGGTGATTACCACAATAGATTAAATTAGAAATTGGGTAACATCTATTGTGCCCTCTCAATCTGTCAATCCGTTGATTGAATAGCACTAAAGTGACAGTCGTCGATTGTCGTTTCAAAGCGATCCGTCCAAACTTATCCTTCTGGTAAAATAGAGTTTATTGTGGGGATCGACCTCACTAAGATCTTCTGCTACTAGAACGCAATCCCCTAAGACACTTACTTCACATGTGGAAATTACACAGTGTCACTTCACATGTGGAAGTTACTTCACATGTGTCACAGACACTTACTTCACATGGTTAAGATTCATAAATAAGGTGCTCTAAGGTCTTTTCTATTTCTTTACAGAATCGACCTGCCCTTATGTATCGGTTTCACAGCCCACAAATGGTGAAAACAAATAAATCAGCAAAAAACTAAACTAAATAAGTAAGCAAATTGGTGGTAAATTGGTGGTGGTCAGTTCTACTGGAACAATAATTTTGTTAGAATAAAAATAATCCAACATCTAATTTGTATTTAATTTAATAAACGAAAAAAACCCTTTAATTTTGTAATTAAAGGGTAAAATTCGTCATTTATTTTAAATTGGCAAATCGAACAATTTATGAATGAAATGTAAGGAAAGAAATATAAAATGGCCGAAAATTAAATAGTATCTCAGAGAATCGATTGTACGTTGTATAAAATTAGTATATGAATGTCTCGAAATGGCACTGTTTTACAATCAAAAACAAATTTGTACATCTGCAACATCCTGAATAAACTGAATAAATATATGTATAAATTGCAAGTATAAATTGCAAGTAAATGTTTGGATGTCGAAAATAATCTAATTTCGAATAAATTTAGTTAAAAATTTACTTTTAATTTTTAATGAATTTTGGTATACAAGGTGTTTCGCATAGGGTGGCAAATAATTTCAAGGGTGATTTTTTGATTCATTTCCAGTAAAAAATTGTACGGGTGGGGGGTGCAGATATACTCGTTTTCGAGCTAGAGCCTGTTGAAAAAAAAAGGTACCGGACTTTTCTGGCATATAAATAAATGCTTATAACTTCGGAACCATACATCATAGATTGTTGAACAGAAGATTGATAATTCTTTATTTTTAAACTATGAGTCAATTTAAACTTTTTGTATAATTTTGTGAATTTTGTAAACAAAGGTACTTTTTTTAGATTTAAATTTTATCTTATCCCTAAAAATCTTAAAACCTGTCGTGGGACAGAGAATACCCAATACCCTTTAAACTATTTCGATTTTTTAAAAATTTCACATCAATAAAATTTATTTGGCAACATTTTCTTTTAACAATTTAAATTTAATTAAAAATTAAAATCGAAAATTCTTATAAAAATACAAATTTCTGTATACACATACATACTTTGAATTTCAAATAAAATTCTATTTGACATGCTAATCAAAATTTTGAATAAATTATTTTGAAAAATTTTAGCAATTTAGAAAAAAATTATAAATTATTTTTTTCCTATATTTTATTCAATTTGCATTCTGCAAATACACAAAGATTAATAAATAATTTATACAAACGATAATTGTTTTTAATATAAAAATTAATTTATTCATAATTTTTTTAAAAATTTATTGAAGAATTAAGCATTCTATATTGATTTTCTTTGAAGTTTATTGTGAATAACTTTTTTCTTTGGAAAAGTTTATTGAACTAAAGAAAAAACAAAAATCGATAATATCAGAAATTATTTTATAAAGGACATTTGAAATTAAGAAATTGTATTTTATTCATAGATAAAATTTATATTCAACTGTATTTAGACCTACTTTAACATTACAATCTTAGATGATAAAACACAAAAAAAAAAGGAAAGAAAAAGGGCAATAATTCAAAACTTCAATAAATTTTATGACACCAACAAATTTTTATTTTCTTTTAAAGAAAAACTTATAAAATTCTTGCTCTAGACTTGCAGTCACCATTTTGTCAATTTCAGAAAAAATTATAACATTCATGAATTTTATTAAAATGATTTTTTGTTTTTGGCTTTTATATTCAATGCTTATGACATTGGCTTTTATCTTAAATTTAAGGATTATAGAGAGAAAAAAAATTATATGTATTGAAAAATCTATATTAAATTATTTCAGTGCTAAAATTATCATACTAATTTGTAGTATATTTGCTATATCCTTGTATTATCCTTCCCCCATAATGTATTTTGACATTTTGATCTTACCTGAAATGAAAGAAAAAAGAGTTTATTGTTTAATTTTATTATTACAATTAAATTTAGAATATTCATTAAAAAATTTATATAAAAAAAATTTAGGTCAAAATTTAGGCCACCTTAAGTCTATACTTTGAGGAAGACAAGTTTTTTTTAATCATAAGATTTTAATGTTAAGGGATTTCGATTGATCGTGAACCGAGACCTCCATGGAGATCATAAACTTATTGGTGAACCTGCACTTTTCAGGGAAATTCGAATCGATTCCAGGAGCTGTCCAGCTGGGTTGGCCGGTTGCAAATTGATTACTGCGCGAAGGGCTGGAATTTCTTATCACTGATAAGAGAATTGTCTGGGCTGTGGAAAATTTCTCACCGTATTAAATGGAGAACATAGTTCCGACAATGCTGCCAAATAAGGAATCCTTTTTCCGGAACTCGTTGGTAGCATATTGACCAGGCAAATCTGAAGAGGGGCGCAGCAGGAAGGAGTTTTCTTTCCTCTGCTGTAGTTTGGGGTCATGAATTAGAGCCTGTTGAAACTTGATGTGAGGCTATTTTTTCTATCTTTGTAAGTGTCCGGCTCTGGACGATGGTAGACTGATTACGCGATGAAAAGCAAAATTGGCGAGGATGGATGAAATATCGAAGATTAGCATCGGAGATTTATATAGATTCTTCAAGAAAACCGGATGGCTTAGGTAGGTTACCCGTACTCAATGACGGCCTGATGATCACAGGGTATAAGGGTAGTAAAATCGGGCTGCAGTGGGCTTGCTGCATTTGTCATCTCAACCAACCAAGTAATAAAGTTTTATTTACCGATTTAAATAAAAGTTACTTAAATGTATAACTTTACAATTTTCCTATCAAATTTTAAAAACTAAACATTTGAAATTTAATAAATTTTAAAATTTCCCATAATTTCTTGTTTTGGACAATGCTACATTCATTATTATTCTATATAAATTAATTATACTTTTATGCTGAAATTAACATTCAATGCACACAAAATTTATAATTAATTGTTTTATAAAAGTTAAGTGCTTTCTTAATATTTTAATAAATTATAACAAAATTCATTAATTACAATGATATTATTAATTTTTGTTTTGCGAACGATTTAACAGCATTATTAATTAATTTAAGTGTTTTCAATTCAACGGATTTTGTAATTATGAAAATTAAAAATTGAACGTATATAAGAAAATTCATTCAAAAACATAAAAATTATATTTGAAGCCAATGTCTAATAGTAATTCACGGAATCAAAGTTATACACTGGTATTAAAACACGCAACCAACAATGTTAAGTGTAAAACATCAATATTGGCATCAAATACGTGTTCATAAGTTAGTGCTAGAAGTTCAAAGAAAAATGTTAATGTAAGAGAAGGTAAAGAACAGAAAATTTTAGGTTACAAGAAGTTTGAGTTATTCTTGGAGTTAACATTTTTCTTTATGTTTGCTTTAAAATTGATCTCAATTTCCGAGCAATAACAATTATACCGAATTTAATGTTTAGGTATAATTTGGCCTTATTGCAGCTGTAAATACAATAAACCGTTATGCCAATATAACAGTTTTTTTGGAATATATTTAAAATTTTTTTTTGTTTGATGTTGAGTGACGGATCTTCGAATGGTATTTTAATGCAATAAACATTAATTTATTAGGTTTGTTCAGACGAAGAAACGGAAACAACGTGGGTATTATTAACGGAAACCCCTAAAAGTATGCAATTTTTTTTCTACTCTAATTTAGAAACATTTTATTGGCAGACTTTTTTAAAAAGCAAATATTTATGCTAACTATTGTTAGGTAGCTAAAAATTAAGTGAAACAAACATTCAAAAACAATTAAAATTGCACTATATCACAATATTTCACTGTTATAATCAAAATCTATCTAAAAAATTATAAGCATAGAAACTATCACTTAAATTATTTTCCATACTATTATTTTATAAGAAACTAGTTTTGCTAACCCAAAATTAAATTGCCTATATTAAAAAGTATATTATATGACAATAGAGAAGAAAACTTTTGAAAACCCTCCGGGAAGAAAACAATTAAGTACAATAACTTTACTTATTTGAATGATAGGAGTGGGGGTGAAGGGGACTTAAAAATTTTAACTATACACAAATTTGTTAGTGTGCTTATATTTTGGTTTATTGTTAAAGAAACCAATTTAAGGTTTTTAAGTTCCTAAAAGTATACTCTTTTCTTTTTTATAATTATCCTGAAAATCTTCTCCAAAATTTCTTTATTTTTCTTTTGTTTATTATAGAATTGATCCAAAAAGTTATTGTCATTTACACAGAACCAACAAAAAAAAAAAAGTAGAAACATCATATTCTTCTTTTGTTTTTGAAAAATATTGTACATTACATATAATAAATTCGAAATTTTCTTCTTTTTTTTCTCGTTTTGAAAATGAAGTCCCCTACGGTGAAGAATGAAAAATTCCTTTGATTAAAACAAAAAGTTATATACAAACTTCTACACTTTTATATATCCAAATACAAATTATTCTATTAGATTGTTTTCGTACATCATATTATATACATAAATAATCTGACGAGATAATTTTCTAAAGAAAGAAAAACAAGAAGAAAATCAAAAAGGATAATAGGTTATTTTTCCTTATTTTTTGTTCCTTTTACATTTTATTTTCTATTTGTATTTATAATAATTGTAAGGAATACAAAATTTATTGTTCTTCATATAGATTACAAATACAAAATACAAACATCAAATATTATAAACTTGTTATACATAGAAAATAATATAAAACTATTAAAGAATGGAGTGGATGAGGGAATGGGTGAATAAGTGTGTGACTGTGGACACATTATATTGGCATAAGGAATTGATTCTTATACATTTGAATTATTAAACCGATTAAAGAAAAATTACTATCATTTTTGTTCTCTTATTAGGGGTCCTTTATCATTTCGTTTTTGCTTTCCTTGAAAAATAAAGGAGACAAAAAATCTTGTTCTTTTATATGAAACCGGTTTATTAATACAAATAAAAAATTGAGTTTTGTTTTTTATTTTTTTATTTTACTCTTATAAATAAATAAAAAGAATAAGAAAGGAAATTCTTCATTATGAAAAATTTTTTCGGAACACGAAATTCAAACAAATTTTTTTTTTACATTGTCTTAGCTTTTCGATATACATACATATAGTTTGTTGGTGAGAATTAAAAATTGTACTGGTATTGCAATTTTACAAATTATGAGGTGAAGGTTTTTCAGAATTTTTTATCAATTACCTATAAAATGATGTCATGTTCAATTTGCACATGGTAAATATTTCGTTTGCAAGTCTTAACTTTAATGTGTTCATCTATGGTCATCACAAGTCATCTAAGAAAATATTGTTGCTCAAAAGTGGAAATTTAGAGCAATGAGTAACAGCGCCCGCCACCTTAGCGAAACAAGTCCAAACACAGGCTTAGCACAGGTTATTTACAAAATTATAAAAGAAGGGTAATATAATGCAAGTCAAAAACTAATTTTTATACGCGACTTCCGTTTCGATTTATTCGCACGATTTCAAGAGCACAAATTCTTTTCCATGTTTCCTTTGTGTGTTCGAACCCTAAAATAAGAAGTGTGGAGGAGTACAAATTGTTGCTAAGATTATCTACAATAAAATGATTTTTAAAACATTTCCCGTATTTTCTGAAATCAGATTTCCATTGGATTCTTCTTTGAAAAAAGGGAATGCGACTTAAAAAGGTTACGAAACTTAAAAAAAAAAAATTATTGTTAAGTGTCTTACCTAAAAAATAAGTAGTAAATATTTGTTTTCTCGAAAAGGGGCAATACAATTAAAGAAATTTAAGAGTCTAAGGTATCTAATGCTTTAAATTCTACTTTCACTTTGATTTCCATAACTGTCCTTAAATATACGAGTATGTAATATTTCTTAAAATGAATTCATTTCCTCCCAACTCCCTTTCCTATTGATTTTATTTAATTAGAATAAAATATATTTGAAATAAAATAGGTTTCTAATGGGAATACTTCCTATCTAAGAGTAAGAAAATTTAATTAAGTAAACAAATTAATGTTACTTAGATTCAAATATGTGTAAGAATTTGGACACACATATACAAAACGGGTTTTTAAAATTGTAAATATTAATTACGAATCACTAAAATCAATTTTCATTATTCATGTATATGTGCACATACTCATATTTTTTCAATGACATCGAAATCGAAAAAGACATCTGAAGGATATAAATGTGCTGAAATGTCCTTTGGCGTTAAACAACTATATATATACATATAAATTATTCTCAATAATGCTAGTTAGTGCCTAATAGCAATGTGTTTATCAACACGTTCCCAATAGCTTGTGTATTTTATTTTTAATTTTTTTTTGTCTCTTTCCTTTTCTCTTTTATTCAACAAACAATAACACCCAAAAACTTTATCTGTTTAATTTAATGTACAAAACATAACCCTTTTTCGCAATAATTTATCCTTGAAATTTTTTATTTTTTTGTACCATGAAATAAAGGTACCTCTCCACGTATATATATACCGAAAGAATAAAAAGAAAAACAATAAGAAGGAATAAGGAAGACACAGTAAAATGTTAAAAAATAAAAACAAGAGTTATGATAATATTTTAATGGCATAACTTTTTTACAGTTTTTATGTTCTCATAATTCATTTCAGGAGAACAGAGAGGAGGGGATAGAAAATACTCTTGTTGTATTCTCTTTTATTTATATAAATATTTTATGCTTATATAAAATATTAAATATGTTCAAAAATGTCAACAGAAAACAAAAAAAAACAAAGACATTGTGTATAGAACGTTTTATAAGTACACACAAAGAATTCCAAAGAAACAATTATTATTGTTCAGTATCCTTGAATTAGAGCATCCTTTTTTATTTCACTATATACGACAATTAAAAATTTAAAGAGTAGGAGAGCAAAAAAAAAAAAAAAACTTTTTTCTTGTACTCTTTTTTGTTATTCTACAGTGAATTGAATTTTTTCTCTTTGTTTTTAATTTTTGGACCTTTAAAACTTTAAAAAAGAAAATAATTTTTTATACCCTGCACACCTTCGTGAAGGGTATATTCACTTTGGTATAGAGTTTGTAACCATTTGAGGAAGTGAAAACTAATAAAGATATTAATATCACAATTTGCAAAGATATGCCCAACAACACTCTACATATGTTCAGAAAATTTTACTGTAATGGCTGTATTGGTTCGGATAGCTGCCATACAACTCCAAAAGACAATTTTAAATATTCGGAAAAATAATAAAGCTAGATTCATGAAACTCGGCAGTTTTGTGTTCAATTAAAGATCAGACATATTCATGCACTTTTAATAGAGTGGTTTGTCAGGTTCGAATACCTTGTAAGTAACAATGTGAACTAATTCTAGATATTTCAAAAACAAATTTAAAACTCAGATTGCTAAGGTGCAGGGTATAATTCGGTCGATTTTGTATTTTTTGTTTTTTTTTTTGGATAAGGTTTACTTTCACTTATTAGGAATAATTTTGAGGAATAAAATATTTTTTTGTTTTTATTGTGAGATTTAGAATTTTTATAATCAATTTTTTTTTAACAATTTACTAAAATAATAGAAAATGATATGAAAAAAGAGAAAATCCTTAATCATTCAAATCTCAAAAAGAAAAATGAAAACTTTAAAATCACCGTATAATAAAAAATTAAATAAAATAAAGAAGTTTCTGTCAACAAGTAATTATTTTAATCTTAAAGAAAAGCTGTATGAAATTGAAGAGCTGTACGAAAATCTTATAGACTAATTTTCATTTTATTTTATAATTTCAATTGTTTAAGAATAGACCACTAGATTTAGGAACAGACTACATGACAAAGATGAAAAAAAATTGCAGCTTTGGATCTAAAATTAGATTACAGTTGAAATAAAAGGTATAACGCACTATGGTGACTCTATAAAAGAGTTAAAGGTGTTTCCTAAACAACTGCCAAACATTCATTTGAGACGTCCGCTCACGACCTATACGAGTATTATCCTAATAAATTCAAGTGCAATTCTACCTACTTTGGTAGGATTAAACTTAAATTTATTAGGGTAAATTATCAACTATAAGTAGACGTCATCGAAAATTAATTTTCTGAAAGTAAAAATAAAATGAAATTTCTTTCATAAAACAGGACCGTATTTTGTACGTACATATTTGGTGATTGTTAATAAAATAAAAGATTTCATTAAAGGAATTTTGATATTTCTCTATTACCGCATTCAAGATCTTATACAATAATTCAACTGTTCTGAAATTAATATTAATTAAGTATGTACCAAAAATATAGCCAGCATTTTACAATACTTTTTAACTTCAATGCCTTACAAAATTGAGGCAACACTAACCAACTACCCATAAGCAAAACAATTTGGCAAAACCTCAATTAACAATACTAAAAAACACCGCATGCTCTTCAAAATTAGCAAAGAAGAAACTACTAAGCCAACAAAATTATAAAATTTTACTAAATGACTAAAATAAAATTGAGAAACCTTACTATATAAACGGGTTCATATTTCACATACTTATTTCCTTATCAAAGTTCAATTTATTATTGTATAAAAAAAAAAACTTTCATTTCAAAAAGGATAAAAAATATACACGCAAGAATGTCTTTTGTTTCTAGGAAAAATAAATTGCTCTCAATACCATAAATGTTCAACAATTCGTGCACGTCCATTTCAATTAATAAAAAACCAATTTTTACACATGAATTGAAGTATCACGTAAAATTCAAGTAGTTTTTCGGATAATAAAAGTTACTTGAAAACTGACAATGTTTTACTACCACCGGCTTATAAGAAATAATTGAATGAATTATAAACAAAAAAAAAGGAATTATTTCTAACGAGAAAAAAAGTAGAGTTGACCTTGTCAACTCTGTGATACCCGTACGAATTTGTTATCCTATGTGCGAATAACTAATGTGCCATAACTAACTATGGGGCAGACTATGACTTTAAGTTGCCGTATTACCATATTAATTTATGCAAAATTTCAGTACTATGTGTTTTTCAAAATACTGGTTGTGCCAAACTACTATTGAAGTTGTATGGCAGCTACCAGAAAGAGCCAAGAAATTTTAGCGAATTTTATCAAGCACATCGGCCCTACTAATTATCACAGCTTTTATAGTTTCTGAGATATAGCCAAATAACTTTTAAAGTTGTATGGCAGGTACCAGAAGGAGCCAAGTAATTTCAATGACTTTTATAAAACACATTGGCCCTACTAATATATTCGTTTGTGTGAAATTTCAATACCACAACTTTTATAGTTTCTGAGATATAGCCAAATAAATTTTGAAGTTGTATGGCAGATACCAGAAGGAGCCAAGTAATTTCAACAACTTTTATCAGACATATTGGCCCTAATAATATATTCGTTTGTGTGAAATTTCAATACCACAACTTTTATAGTTTCTGAGATATAGCCAAATAAATTTTGAAGTTGTATGGCAGCTACCCGAACCAGTACCCCGATCACTTCCAATTTAAATAGGGTTCTGGCACTTACTACAATAAATCATTTGTGAAAATTTGGTGAACTTAGCTCAATTAGTTTTTGAGTTATCGTTCGGACGGACGGACGGACGGACGGACGGACAGACAAAGCTAAATCAACTCAGAATTTGACGCTGATCAAAAACATACACTTGAGTCTATATCTAACACCGTTATTTCTTAGCGTTACAAACGGTAAGGCAAATTTAGTATACCCTTCGAACATACGTTCGTACGGGTATAAAAATAATTTCATGAAAATGTGGGATTAACAAACACACAACTATAAAAACACAATGAAATTAACAAAATGAATTAAAATTTAAAAAAAAACTTATGTGCACGAAATTTGCACGAAATTAGAATCAACTACTCAAAATGAGTAAATGATCTTTTTGAGTAAATGATTCGGGTAAATAAAAGTAGCTATTTTAGCATCGGAGAAAGAATATTGTCATTTATGAGGAATCAATCATATTGGGCTACATTTAATAATAATGCCATTTAGTAAAGTAACAACAGTTGAAAATGAGTTTATCATGTCAAGTCTGTGATATCCGTGCGAATAAATAAGTTTGAGAGTCAGTACTGTCAATGGCGTTTACCAACGAAACTCATACAGTATCAAAGATTTCTACCGAAAATAATGGCCATATCATCATACTAGTTTTTGCAAAATTTCTGTTCTGTAGCTTCAATAGCTTTAAAAATGTTACCTAATAGATTTAGAAATTCTGTGGTAGTTTCTGCAAGAAGACAAAAGTCCGAATATTATGCGATAAATAAGCGTATGAACCAGAATTAATCTTGAATTGTCTGATTTAATCGTGTATTTTATTCTGATGAGTCCGGATTTAATTCTGAATATTAGCGTCTATCAACAAAAAGCACGAATATTGTAAATATAGAATTAATTTACAATTTTCTATAGTTTAAATATTAATTTCTTCAATATGGTCACGGTATTATCAACTCCTTTATGCTATAGAACAGCAACAATTGTAAAATTCTTCTGTAAGATTTAACTCTTCCTGCTTTGTTCATAATAAGTCTGCACAATGGAAGGTATAAAAGCAAAATAACGAGTGTTGTTGTAGAAAATTTAGTCTATGGTACATGACTTAACCATCAAATTTATTGTTTATGAATCATTTATTAGGTACCAACTCGTTATTTTCATATCCTTAAGGATTTTCTTGCTTTCAAGGAATTTTTCATTTATCGATTTAAAATTGTTTTTTTTTTTGTTCATTTTCCGTTCATAAATAAATTTAAATACAATTTTGAAAATTGAACAAAAAAAACATTTAATTTTTTTTTGGATATTCAGCGATGCATGCGACAGCATTTAAATTGGGTAGAGAAATTTGAAAAGTAAATAAATTTGATACAATTTTAAAAAATGTTTTCTCCTTACCCATGGAATTCATTTTCCTTGGTAATAATTCAATTCGTGACGATTTTCCCAATGCTGCATGCAGGTATATGTGTGTATATTTGTACTATTGTGATAAACTAACATAATTTACAAGTATAATTAAAATATTTTAAGTTTATAAGAGTATTTAAAAGTTAAGTGAGGCAATAACAATATAAGAATAATATTATTATATAACCTGTCATAAAAAGAGGTTATTCAAATATTCTTTAAAGAATAAAAGTGATGATACTACACAAAATATGCACTTATACGAGTCTTACGTGAGCATAACCTTAAATTTTTACAGAATTTTTAGAAAAAAATTGAAAAGTTCGTTTGTAACATATAAAATTTCTGCTTTCAAGAACAGTAAGTAGTGAGTTTTTTTTAATGAAAATAATCGGTGAGCAGATATTATTTTTAAATTACTAAAATTAAGTAGTATGATTCAAATATCCCAAAAATTGATTCCTTAAAGAGACTTTACATATTGCGTTCAAGAAATGCACGAACAAAAGAGACCTATGGGTGAGTATTCCTATATTATGCTCTATTTTTTGTTGCTATAGTGTCTATTCAAATCACTATGGGAACGACCCTGATATGTTCACCAACAAGACATTTTCAAAAAATGTTTGAGTCACATTGCGCGTTTTCCAGCCGTCACATCTATTAATGCTTCAAGATTATTGTTGCCCGCTTTACAGTTTTCTTGGTTTGAACCTCGATTTAAATGAAATTATTATAAAATAACCATATTGTGCCGCAAAAACCTAAAAAATGTGAAACAAACATTTGTCTATCCAAAATTCATTTTACAACCTGAAGACATCAATACCGCTAGTATTGATAGTATTAGGATTAAATAGTTTTAGATTTTAAGCAACCGGATGGGAAAATAAATCATGATTTCATAACACCTTCAAATTAAGTTTTAAACTTTTTAGTACAATAAGAGGGCTACGATTGCCTCTTGCTGCGTTCGCGTAAAGCTGTGGTATATTAAACAACCACAACTTCATAAATTTTTAAATTAGATCCAAATTACTTTGGATATGTTCGTCAAATTAAACTTTAACCCCCATTAGCCTACAGTCTTTAATGACCATGTATTTCAAATTTATATTTAAGTTTTTTATAATATTTTATTTGCAAAAATTTATGCGACTAAATTTTATAGTTAAAACATTATTATAATGTAAGGGTTGTTGACATTCTATGTCATCAACTAGACTACTACATTAAAAGGATTTTATAACCAGCAAAAAAAAAAAAAACTAAAAGCAATTTATTATTTTATTTGAAATGTGAATGAATACTCAATAAATTTATACTAGAAAGAAACAAAATGAAAAAAAAAACTATTAAATTCCTATATTTTTGCTCCCAAAACACATACCAATACAATTTGGATGCCATAGGATATTGTAAAATGTATTTTTATATTTTTTCTTATTTACTAAATGGAATTAATGGAAATTCAATGTCTGTCATCGAATATTTTCTTTGCTATTTTAATTTTATTCTTCGATAATAAATTAAAGTGGGAAAAATTTGTTATTTCTTAAATACAAATTTAGATAGGGTTGAATTACATCTAAGTAAACATATCTACACAAACAATACAATGTTGTTCATGTAAATGTAGTTACCATACAGACACAAAAAAAAAAGGTTAAAATTAATGGTTGAAAATTGTAATAATGATAATGGTGATGATGAGCATATAGTTTACGATACAAATAATATTAATTAGAATAAAAGGATATTCAAGGACTTTACATATAATGAAAATGATATTAAAAGCATTATAATAAAATTGATTGTCATGCCTTTTTTTCAAAATTAATTCGTATTTTGTACGATTTATGGGAAGAATTCTAAAATATTAATGTAAATATATGTAAATAATTTAATTAAATCAGTTTAAAGATAAATAATATAAGGTCCTTAATTTCATGATCTTGATCTTATTTTTAGAACATTATATGTAATATAGTGAATTTAATTCAATAAAATGAAATATTTCGGTCTTATATAAAAACGAGAAAAGATAAAGTTGTACGTGCAAACTCTGTGATACGTACTCGTACGAATGAATGATTTTTGTATCGTAATTGCAACACTGTTACACACATACGATTGGTTTTTTATATGAATATTGCTATTACACATGCATTCATACCATTTCAAAAAAATTTGATTGAAATTAAAGGTCATGTTAATGGACAATTTCAGCACTGTAATTTCAATAGTTTTCATAATATACGACCAAATGATTTTCGAAGTTGTATGGTAACTACCACCACAAGTCAGGATATTCAACTAATTTTAGTAAACGCAAATTTTGATAGTACAGCTTCAATAATTTATGCAATGTAGGCAAATTGCGAACACCATACAATAATCTCCTTTAAGTTACGTGCTAGTTTCAAACACCTGTATCTAGGTTCAAAAAAACTCGTTTAGATCAGTATTTTGCTACTTAGCTGCAGTGTAGTCACTAGATTCTTTGATCTGATACAAAAAAATACTTCAAAATTTATTCATCAATTTTGCGAATTCATTAAAAATATTTTAAAATTTAAACATGAAATCATGTTATAGTCTCATTTAACCTTAATTTTTAACAGGCAATTTATTTTTCATGTTAGAGAAACCATAGCCACAAATTATAGGTTTCAAATATTAAAGTTTTATAAATTGTAAGATCACATTAACAAAATTAAATATAGAAATTAATTTTAAAAGTCTACTCGTATCACAATTTTCAAAAAATACAAGTGCAAAATCAAAATTCATTTAAAAACTTTGAAAAAAACTTTTTCTTCACTTTATTTTGTATGTAAAGGTGTGTGCGTGTATATTCAATATTTTAATAATATCATCCATTTATCCTTCAATTGAGTAAAACTAGAAAAATATAAAAGTTTTCAAATTCATTGTACGTGCAATGAAAAATTTTTTGAAAAGAAAAAACCCTTAATAATGCTTTTTTCCAAATCAATATTTTTAAGGTCTTATATGTAGAGAAAAAACCATCTTTTATTAAGTTGTGCACTTTGTAGCATTTAACCTTCAATTTAATTTTCACCTTCAAGAAAACTATTATGTATCCTGTATAGATTTAATTTCTTTCTACTGGAAAGCTTATAAAATCGTTGTTTTACCAAAAAAAATGATCATTTAAAGTGACAAATAAGATTTTCGAATAAAATTTTCTACAAGAACTTTTTTCCTTCTTTTCAATATTTTGTCGTTTTATTATCGAAATTGCCAGCACATTTCGAAATGAAAAGCAAACTCTTTAAAAATTAAAAAAATTTCTATTCCATTCACCTGATTCTCTTATTTAAAATATTGCACGTATTTTGATCAAATCTATCAAATGAATAAGCTAATTTTTCTCACAAAATCGCTTCATTGTTGGAATGAAAGTTTCTTCATAAGTGGAATTTTAATGAAAAAAATGGTAATGAACTGAAAACTTTTAGAAATTTTTGTACAAAATTCATCTATTGGATTTGAGATTTTTATTAAAACTTTTAAAAATAAAATTTATTTTGCTTTAAACTTTAATTTATTTGCAAACAATAGCGAACATTTGACCAAAAATTTTATTTCTTCAAAAATTCCTTTAAATTTTTTTTTTGTGAGAATTGAATAAGACCAATATTTTTCGAGTAGTTTATGGAAAAAACTTTGTTTTATGATTTCACACTTTGAAATCATGACATGGAATACAATTTTAATCCTTTATATTTTATCGATGCTTTTCTCAATTTCATTTTTAATACAAAATAGAAAAAAAAAATTCAATGGATTAATGTTACAAAAGTTTTACATAGTAAAAACATTTCTGTTTAAAGGAATGGAATCTCATTTTAATTGGATCATGCATGGAATGTAACCATGGAATCTCAATTTAAGTGGAACCATGGAAACACAATATGCATGAATATTTGCAATTATTGTAGGAAATTCAATATTCTATTCTTGTACCAGAAGATATTAAGGTTCATTGACTATACAGAAGAAACTAATTGTTTTGCTACCTTATTGAATTTATTTTAAATTTAGGTATAGAATATTAGAATATAAGAAACTTAAGCAGTAGCTGATTAAATTTATCACCGATTTAAGTCCAAAAAATCTAGAGATATCTGAAGGCAATATGATAATGCCGGACAGTACGCGCACATATTATGCATGCTATGTTGCTTCATTACTAAAATCTTATCTAAGTTTCCACCTGTTACTTGGCAGAACATTTTTCCCTGTAAATTATTGGTCTTTTATTCATTCTGAAGACAGCTCTATGACGATTTGAACTTGTCCTTTAATCAGCTTTATCTTCTACATACTAACTTTGTTTTTCAAAAGTTTTTTTGTTTTGCAATATTCAAAATTTTATTTGGAAATTTCCGTAAACATTTCAAAAAATTTTATTTATATTTCCTTTTTTAAATGAAATTTTTAGTTTAACAAATATTTTTCAAATATTTTTGGAAAGATAAGAAATTCATGAAATTTGTCAAATAAAACAATAAAAATAATACTTTAAAAAAATTCAAAGTCACTTATACGGCGACATTTTTTAAAAATAAGAAATTTTTGTAAGAAAAATAATTTATTGTAAAACAATTTCTATCTAATGGATAAGAGCAGAGCATTTAGCTGAAATGAATGCAATTCACGTTTATATAACGAAAACCGTGTTCTGAGAAATTTGGAATTGAGGCAGCGAAGTAATACCCAAATGCTACGCATCAGTGTCCTGTTAAAAAGTATGAATAAGATCAAAATTAACTATTTATAATTGGTTAGTAATTACAGAACAATTTGCTTTACATTGAAATCCTTGAATTGCCGAGAAAATATAAAATAAATTTAATTATTAAAAATATAAAAATCAAATTACCAAAAAATATTGTTTTTTCAACAAAAAAAATCTAAAAATTTTCCTGAATAATCAAAATATTTTTCCTTATAACTAGAAAATAAACTGAGCCATTTTAATTAATTTAACAACCTGACACATTGCACATTAAAAATGGAACAAAAATGTATATATATATATACTTATATATAACATTTTACACTTGAATCCTATATATACATGTATTGTTGTAGAAATCCATGAATCGGTATTTTTGGAAAAACTTTTTACGTAAATTAAAAATAATATTCTATACAAACCCCCAAATCATATAGTCATAAAAAATTTTGTATTTTATAATTTCCTTAAATTTAATGAGAAAAACTTTCAACAACTCAGAAATATTTTTTTTATTTTTCTTGTTTTTTATTTTTTATACTTGTCTAATTATAAAGCGGTTCATAAGTACTTTAATTACCAATACAACAGGAATGTCTACAACTAAACAGGATGTATATAACGCCACCTACTTATTTACAGGTTTTTTTTTTCCTTTTATTCTTTAGTTTTACTTAAAATTATCATAAAATGTTATTTGCAGGGAACTTTAATACTTTAACCTATATAAATACGTACGTACTTGAAGAAGGTATACTTGAGTACGAAATTTTTATTCAACATAAAGTTTTTTAATTATAATATTGAAAACGGAGAGGGAGGGGGAATTTTTCAAATAACTTTAATGAAAATTTTCTTCACTATGAAGTGAAAAAAAAAAAACCAAGTGGTTCCAATGTTAGGAAATTTAAAAACAGAGAATAAAATTTAAAAGGAGAAAACAAATATTAAAAATATCATGTTCAAAATGCATCAATTGAATGAATAATTCATTTTCTCTCTTCCAATTCATTTAATTTTCAATTTTCAATTCTTAAAATTTATCCTTATTGCATTTTATCCTTATTTTATCCAAAAAAAAAAAAAATATAGTAAAAATGCAGCACAATTGAATTTAGGAGCCATTCAGAAAATTCAGGAATTCAGAAATTTTGTTACAAATCAATTTTTTAAAATTACATTGCAATTTCTTTATGCAATTAAGGATGAAAATGTTTTCCATTATTCACAAAATTTCAAAGTAAAATATTATAAAAACTTAGCAAAAAGAACAAATTTTTATAAAAATTGGAAAGGAGGAACAAGGAAATGAAAAATATTGAAATTTAACTATTCATAAAGTTTAACTGTTAGTGAAATTTTTATTTATAAAATCTTTCAAGCTTTTGAATATTGTTTTGATACAGTGAATCAGGGGGCTTGATTCGGTTACGCTTATTCTTATAAAATTTAGCTTTGGTTTTCATAAGAAAAACTAATGGAAATTTCTTCATACAACTGCAGAACCAGATGAATGACCTAATCAAGAGAACAAACCATAGCAGAAAAATTTATTAAAAAATTTTTCTCCTTGAACTGGGCTCGAACCAGAGACCTACCGCTTTCAAAGCGGATGCTCTGCCAACTGAGCTAGAGAGGTATAAAGAAATTAAAGTCAAATTGTTTTTCACATTGCTTTATACTATATAATCTACATGATTATTATGTATTTCTTACATGGAATCTCTGTCTGAAACACAAGAACACAAGAACATATATTCAAACTGTAAGATTGAATATATGTTCTTGTGTTCACAAAATTTCATCTTGACAGAAATTCAAACTGTAATAGAATTTACGTTTAAAAACAAAATTTAAAGTTGTTACAAGGGGTGAAGTAATTCGAAAAGTCTTTACTGTACAATTTTATTTATCGGACATTAAATTTTACCCACAATTTAATAAAAATTTTTGCAGCTTATTCTGTAATTGAAAAATACAAAGGGTAAGTTGAGTCAGTGGAAATCGTAAAAAATATATACACAATTTCCTTCATATCAAGTTCAGGTAATTTCATTAATTTATTAGGCGACATTGCTATTTGTGGAGGCATTTTTGTTCAGAAACATGATCTTTGTAGAAAATTTGATTCGTAGAATGTATAGTACAAAAATGTGGAAAACTTTAATTTTCTTCAGTTTTCTAATTCTAATTATAATCGTGTACTGGATTTTTCCCCTTTTTAAATTCTTTGCTTTGTTGGTAGTTGTTATCGAAATTATTTGCTGATAAAAAATGCCATGTCCCATCACTAACTCTTTAAGTTCTATCATTTATAAATCAAAATGATCTTGTCACAGTTAGCGTTGAACGTCAAATTAAAATTCTATAAACCATTTTGTTCATGAAAATTACAAAATATTTTAAAATTTTTGCATTTATACTAAATGAAGGCAACTACATTTACCATTTATACGTATATAAAATGTTTTAGAAGAAAAAATTAATTGAAAATTAATCCCAAAATCATGCAAATAACATGAAATTTATAACAGATCTCATCACATTTTTACATGCAATTTAAAATTCTATTTATTTTGCAAATCACAAATTTTTATTCAAATTAAAAATAAATTTTCTTATAAATAATTTTGTATTTAACATTGATGAAAAACAAGGTAAATCACAATTTCTGTTCTGTGTTTTTTTTTTTCGAAATTTTTTCACATCACAATTTTGATAAATTAGTGTGAACTTTAAGAAATTGGCAAAAGCACTCATAAAACATTTTATTAAACTGTTTATATGTGTGTTCTAAAATTAAAATAGAACGCGTACATATGATTAGGCTAAAATATAAATTTAAAAATAACTTAAAATTTAGCAGAATAAATTCATTAAAACCCGCCATAAATCTTTTATGAAATTGTGATCATTTATTTAAAAAAAAAAGAAAAAATATTTATGATGATGTTGTCATAATTATCAGATGCAAAAATGTCAAAAGTTAATCAAAAATATTTAAAAAAACCATTTAATTAATTAGGGAAAGAAAACGTATTTAATATAGTTTTCATAATTTGACATTTTCACGCAAAAAGTGACAATTATAATATTACGCGAGTTTCGATAAAATCTAACTTATTAGCAACAAGACCGTATTCTACAATAAAAACTGAGCATGACGAATGTCACATAACAAAAATTTTATTCTAGAGTCAAATTTCATGCTACGAACTTTATTTTTAAGCGAAATTAACACATACTCGTACTTTAATACCTTGTAGTTCTGATTTTTGAAAATTATTTACAAATTTTGATATTTATCAGAGTTGGATTCATTTAATAACAAAAATTCGTTTTAAATTCAGAAAAATCTTTTAAAAAATGTGAGCACCACCCAAAATTAGCCTTTCATATAAATGACTACAACGTCACTTACAGTTTCAGCCCAAGTAATTCAAGAACTCGGCCTATGATTGTATTTATCTCACTAACATTAAATTTCTGTTGTAGGTTGTAAATAAATGGGATAATCAATTAACTTACAATAAAACAAAGGGATAGCGACAAGAAATAAAATACCATTGATGTTGGAACAAAATTTACTTGTCTGGAAAAGATTTTTTTCATCACCATCACATAAATTATCAAATTATAAAAAAAATTTCCAAATAAACTTACCTTTCATTTTATACAAAACAATATTTGTGTAATTGTGTGATGATTGCATTAAAAAAACATTCACCTTTAAAAGTGCGTGAAAATATTTACGAAAATAATATCAAAATACGCAAAACCATACACACAAACTCATAAAATAATTTTTTTTTTATGTTCTGACTGGCATAATGCCATGCTATTTGCAATAAATGACTATAAACTAAAAAGCCGGACCTTATATAAATTATGTTCATTTCTTTTACGTGTTAACGACTCACAAAAGTAAATTGGGTCCAAAAAAAAGAAAAAGGTTGAAATTGAAAACAAGAAAAATTTTTTTTGTGTTTATGGAAAATTCATAAATTTTTCCTTTAGTTCCCTAAAAATTCTCTTCTTAAATACAAAATAATAAATCATGTAAGGGCATTCACAATAATAATTCCATTTTTGTTTTTCTTGTTTTCTTCTACATATTTTGTTACGATAAGCTTTAGGATAACAATATTTAAAAAAAAAGAGAAAGAAAAATGCAAAAAAAAAGGGTTCAAATTATTACAAATCGGAATTTTTTTAAAATGAAAATCTACGAAAAAATTTCCATTTTCTTTTCATCTTGATATTTTGCTAATATTAAAGCTATTTTTAAAATATTTTCACTTTTTCAATAAAATTAAAGCTGAAACCCTAACGTTCTGTAATAGTGTGTTGTTATAGTGTTCCAGTTGGTGCCATATTTTATATCCAAATCATTAATATTCTCTATGTTTATACCCGTACGAACGTATGTTCGAATTATACCCGTACGAACGTATGTTCGAAGGGTATACTAAATTTGCCTTACCGTTTGTAACGCTAAGAAATAACGGTGTTAGATATAGACTCAAGTGTATGTTTTTGATCAGCGTCAAATTCTGAGTTGATTTAGCTTTGTCTGTCCGTCCGTCCGTCCGTCCGTCCGTCCGTCCCAACGATAACTCAAAAACTAATTGAGCTAAGTTCACCAAATTTTCACAAATGATTTATTGTAAAAAGTGCCAGAACCCTATTTAAATTGGACATGATCGGGGTACCGGTTCGGGTAGCTGCCATACAACTTCAAAATTTATTTGGCTATATCTCAGAAACTATAAAAGTTATGGTATTGAAATTTTACACATACGAATATATTAGTAGGGCCAATATGCCCCATAAAAGTCGTTGAAATTACTTGGCTCCTTCTGGTACCTGCCATACAACTTCAAAAGTTATTTGGCTATATCTCAGAAACTATAAAAGCTGTGATGTTGAGATTTCACACAAGTAAATATATTAGCAGGGCCGATGTGTCTGGTAAAAGTCGTTGAAATTACTTGGCTCCTTCTGGTACCTGCCATACAGCTTCAAAAGTTGTTTGACTATATTTCAGAAACTATTAAAGCTATGGTATTGAAATTTCACACAAACGAATATATTAGTAGGGCCAATGTGTCTCATAAAAGTCGTTGAAATTACTTGGCTTCTTCTGGTACCTGCCATACAACTTCAAAAGTTATTTGACTATATCTCAGAAACTATAAAAGCTGTGATATTGAGATTTCACACAAGTAAGTATATTAGTAGGGCCGATGTGCTTGATAAAATTCGCTAAAATTTCTTGGCTCTTTCTGGTAGCTGCCAAACAACATCAATAGTAGTTTGGCACAACCAGTATTTTGAATAACACATAGTACTGAAATTTTGCATAAATTAATATGGTAATACGGCAACTTAAAGTCATAGTCTGCCCCATAGTTAGTTATGGCACATTAGTTATTCGCACATAGGATAACAAATTCGTACGGGTATCTCAGAGTTGACAAGGTCAACTCTATTTTTTTCTCGTTTTCTTTTGTATACGATTTAAAATTTGCATATTTAGAGTCATTATTTTCAAATTCTATTCTCGGACTTCGTATTAATAATATTTACGAAACAAAAAAAACACATTTAGTCCTGGCGATCCTTTTAATAAAAAAAACCAGAAAATATGAGAAAAAAAATTGTTTTCTTTTTTATGTTTTGCCTATTTGTATTTTCTTGTAATATTGAATAAATTATGGTTCGGAAAAGTCTTGAACCAAAAAAACAAACATTTTCATAAACCGGAAATGAATTTTAGCTAAGAGAAAAATAACAAATTTTTTTGTTTAAAAATTATAAAAGAGAGAGAAAAAGAGAAAGAGAAAACGAATATATTGTTCCATTTATAAGGAAAGAAGAATAAACGAAATTTTCTGAACAATAAACGCAAAGCAAAAAAGTGTTGCATACAGTAAACATTTTGATCAAAATTTTGAGTTATCAGAACTGCCAGTTATCAATATATTGTATGAACTTAAACAAAAACTTGGCGATAAATTCAGCAAATCAAGTTTGTTATTTGTTTAACTCCTCTTAAAGAAAACACTAAACGAGAGACCGGACTGAGTATTTTTGTTTAGGGTTACCTTACTATATTACGTCGGAATTTAATTACAGAACTTATCTTTTGACTCAAAAGTCGTATAGGAAAAATGCTCGATATTAAAAATCTTAAAAAACCTGTTAATTACAAAATGAACTTTTCATTCTAATATTTGTCATTTCGGAACAGAATCGGCAAAACAGTGTCTCATTGTTCTAAAACCTAAAATATCAACAAAACTTGTTACATTCCATAAGAAATGGGAGTATGTTTTGCACATTCCTACTCGGATTTTGGAAAAAAATGAATTTTTTAGTACAGAAAACCATTCTTTAAACTTGTCAAACACATTGCATACTTACAAATTTTCTCTCTTTTTACGAGGTAGTATCCCCAATGTTCTCCTCATCGGGAGTGAGTAAAACAAATAAATATACAAAATGAGACCCTTATTTTTCAAATTTCAAAATTTAATTTTTCTCTAATTAAAAAAAAAAAAATACTCATAATTAACATTTATTTTAATTTTAATACCTTAAAGCAACACCAAACTAACATACCATATTCAAATACAAATAAAATATTCTAATCCAATTTATTATTATATAAAAATATAAAAAAAAAAGTTTATTTCGTCTTTTTCCAAATACCATTTTTATACAAAATATAAACTGCCCCATGAGAATCATAAAATTTTCTACTTTAACATTTTCTTGTTTTGCTTCTTTTCTTTTCATCATTCTGCAGACAATTTCTATATAACAATTTTCATGTTTTCATTCGACTCCATCTACAATATATAGCCGAAATTGTTAAGCGCAAATACAAAATTAAGTATATTGAAAATAAAAAAAAAAAATCAAAAAGGAAGAAAATTTTCTTTTACTCTAAATAAAAATTTTAACAAACGTAGGGGCAAAACGATACTAAATAAAAAGGGCGACATCAGAAAAAATAGAAAATGAACACTAAAAATAAAAATTGAGATGAAGGTCAGATTATTCCATTTTCTTTTTCTATATGATACTAAAATGTTTTTTGATATCCATGCTTTTTAATACTTAATACACGAGAACGAAAAATTGTACAGCTGTATGAAAAAACCTGAACTGGAAAAATCGATTTATAAAGGAAGAAAAAAAAATAAAAAAAAAAAATAAAAATTACAAAAGAACTGATCATTTTTCTGCTTTTCATTTTCTATGTGCAGATGTTTTTCTCCTCTATTTCTATTCTGGCTTTTATACAAAAAAAAAAAAGAACAAAACAAGCGAAGAAAGAAAATTTTGCGGGAAAACTTTATTCTAATAGAAATAAAAATTAAAGGATTGGAAAAAATTTTCTATTTTATTCGGAGTTCTTTTTTTCACATCTTAATAATGTTGTAAGATTTTCGTGTTGGTTGCTGTGGCTAAAATAATTTGTATATATATATATATATATATATATATATATATATATATATATATATATATATATATATATATACGACAAACTTGATGATTTTAATATTAATACTAGATAAGCTTCATTATGGTTAAAAAGTTTATAAAATTATGGGAATTCCGCAAAAAACACAAAATTATATTTTTTTTATTTTCAATTTTTTACTAGTTGGGGTGCAAAATTTTTTTATTCATTGTTTTATTGTCAGAATCGTATAATATCTGTAATCATTTGTTCAGACATTGATTCCTTATCATCTGATAATTAACAAGAATAAGGTCAAGTGAAAATCTTCTTTAAACATTTGTTAAAATTTCTATGAAATTGAAGTATAGGCTTTTAATTGTGGTGTCATTTAAATTATGTTAATTTTGTTCTTAGTATAGAAACTCATTTTCTCTGACCCGATTTCCTAAGATCTACCGAATTTCGCGATTTAATTTCGTTACAATAAAAAATCTAATATTCAATTTTTAAATATTAGGAATTCCATCATTTAGTTATTGCAAAATATGTAAAATCGGTGAGAGTCTTGGCTTATTATTTTACCAGTCACAGATAACATGTTAAATTTCAAGGGCTTGTGTAAAAGTACAAGTGTTGGCATTCGAATTCTATGAAAAATCAAACTGTCGCATTCCCAAAGAAAACTCAAGTATTAAAGATTTAAAAGAGCTTGGGGCTTACTGGAAACGGGTATATAGAAGTACAGACAGACGAGCATCATTTTAAAGATAGTTAAAAATTTTATATTATAACGTTTGGAGGATCAAATTATTTTTAAGTCTAAAAATAATTTTTTTCAAAATCAAATTAAAATTTAAAATTGGAATACTCTCGGTGCCGAGTAAAATAACGTCTATAAATAATATAAAAAATTTCATTCTCAATCAAGTCTATTTAAGTTGACTCGATTAGTACTGACAGCGAAATGACGAAATTAAATATTCCTTCTTCCCTTCTTTTGAAATTCAATATCTAACGATATTTTTTTTTATATTTTCTTATTTATATAGTAGTAAAATTTAAAATTAGTCTTTTTAAATCAAAAAACAAAACAAAATTGCACTAAATATAGGCTTCTATAACAGTTCTTTAACGTCATAAGGATTTTCAATCAACATTATAAAACAAAAAACAAAAAAAAAATGGAACCTATTAAGAAAATTATTAAAATTGATAAAAATATCCTTTTCGACTTGTATAAGAGTACATGAGGCAGTAAAATCACTTAAACGTAGACAGTTTGATGTTTTGTTGTGTTCGGTTGTGTTGTGTACGAAATATGGCTTTTGGCATTTTTTATACAGTTGGAAGTAGTTTTTGCTCGCTTGTTAATGCATATTGCAAATTATTTTTGTTTTTCCTGTTTCACAATTTTTTTTGCCTCTTTTTTGTTTTTTTTTTAATATTTCCACAGTATAATAATAAATTTCCTGTGAAATTAATTTTATTTCCCTTTAGGAGGTTGTTTTTTTTTTCTTGCAAAATTCTATAAATGGAATTAGCCTTTTTGTTCAATGTTAAGTGTAGATGTTGAGAAAATTGATTTCAAGGATAAATGAGATCGAAAATTCAGACAAGTTGAATAAGTACGTAATTGTATATTAGAAATATTTTTCATGGGCTACGAAACAGTTTAAAAAATGCTACTCCGATCTTGTATCCGACTCATTTATTATTAAAGGGCATAAAAAGCCCTTGCATATCCCAAATCTGATTTCGATCTCAATTTTGAAATCATGAACTTCATTCCTATACCTCTGAATCGAAATCAGAACACAGCCTCAATTCGGAATATACTAAATTTAATGAATTATTCTGAAAGTTCGATTCAAATTTTATATTTTTGTTATTTTCCTTTATTATTTTAATGGTAACCCCTAGAATCGAATTTGAATACTACAACAGCTACTTCTCGTATTCAACTTTCATCTTAATTCTCTAATTTAGAAGCATTACTTTAGATTAAATGTCGTGTCGGACATAAGCAATTAAAAAAATTGCAGAATTTTTTCCTTGTAAACTCTATTGAATTTTCTGCTCATTCAATAGAATTTCAAATTTAAATCCTTATTTCACACAATTTTAAAATTTTTCAACAAATTATTTATACTTTTAAATCGGCAACTTTAACAACATTAACAATATTAAATTCTAACCTTAAACTATACACAAACTTTTGTTTTTATGATGATTGTATGTAGCTAAGATGAAAAGTATACAAAAAAGTTCATACTTTTGAAAACTCTTAAAAATTTAAATTAAAAGCATAAAAATAGCATGTAATTTGTAATTTTCTTGAATTTTATGAAACAAAAAAAAAATATTTTTCCCACAATCTTTACAACTATTTAAACAAAAACTTCAGAATCTTCATTGAAGATTGTTGAAGAAATCAACCAAAAAGAAAAGAAAAATACAAAATAAATTCCCAAAAATTATTTTCTAAAACAAATTTTAGTGCCCCCCCACCTCAATAATTTTTAATATGTACACATAAATGTAGGTATAAGACGTGCTCTTCTTTTATATTTACTTTGGCCGGATATTTTACCACTTTTTATTCAATAATTTCCGTTTAACAAAAAATATACAAAATCCTTGTGTGAGGAAAATAAATTTAAAAACACATTTGCAGGTATACTGTACCCAGTACCGGTTCTACTATATATCTAAAATAAGCAGTTGGAAAAGGCGTCGGAAGACAAGGGCGACATTGAAAATTTGAAAAACTAAATTTTACAAAATAAAATTTTTTTTCCAATTTCCTCCATTAGGTGTTTTTTTTTTTTCCAATTTCCTCCATTAGGTGTTTTTCAAAAAAAATTTCTTCCTATTTACACCAAAATCAACTTGATAACCTCTACCTGTATACAAACATTGCAAAACAAAATGATGAAAATTTAATCCTAGCCTTTAATTCTAATGACTAATCTTGCAATCAGCATGATAAAGTTACAAGAATGTGATTAATTATGCACAATATGCAATGTTCAGCCAAATAATTTCTTTAAAAACTGTGGCTGCGCATTTCTTAGTCACCGCGTAGGGCACCGAACAACTCAAAATCGGCTCTGAATGTATCTATATAGATAAAAATATCGGTAAAAATGTGTACAAAAAAAAAAAAAAACTCAAAAATTAAACAAAACAAAATTTACAGTGTAACTTTAAATTTTTTAAGGAAAATTGGCGTGTAAAAATGTTCTCAAAAATTAAAGAACCAAAAAAAAATTTTTTTGCTTTACAACAATTGCTTACATCCGAAGTAAGAAATATCAACAATAAAGTACTATTACGACTCAAAATCATTATAACGGTAGATACATACACCAACCAACTTTTGGTTTTTAACTTGATCTACCATTCCTCGTGGTACTCGCAACATACACTTTTGTTGATTTTGTTTTGAAATTTTTCAAAAAAGTTGGAAATATTTATTTTTAAAATGAAAAAAGAAAAAATGTTTTCAAAGTAAACAAATCGCTAATCGTAAAGTTTATTTTTTTCGCTTTACTTTCTTTCCACTATATCGAATTTCGCTTTCTTTCTTATTTTCTTAAAATTTTAATAAGAAAAACAACTTGTATAATTTTCAAGTTATGGGCAAAGGCCGTTCCATTATATCAAAACAAAGTATGTAGAAAATTTTTTGTTTTAGGGAAATATATATATTACATGTGTACAAACATAATTGTACAAAGTAACATATATTTGCTGTGCAATCGAAAAAATAAATTGGATATTTAAGTTAAAAATTTAATCGTGCTCAGTAATTGTAAGCTATTTTCCTTTATATAAAAATCTCTTATGTTAATATTATGAATTGCAAATTCGATATACGCAACATAAGAAGAAGATGGTCTAATGCCTTGCAAAATAATAGCAAAATATTTAAAAACAAGTACAAGTTCTTCTGAAATTATTGAAAAAAATTGATTTCATATAAGTAGAAAACCTATATTTTCAAAATTTCAAGCTAAGTTAAATCTTCTCTCAATTAATAAAAATTTTCTTGTTCCTCGATGTATTACAACCTTGATTTATAATAAAATTTGCATTTCTCCGAATTTAGAAGTCAGTCAAGATCTAAATAATTTAAACATTACCCTATATCGAATTTTTAAATCCAATTTTATAATTTAACTTCAATTGTACCTTGTTTATATAGAAATTTTGATGCAATTAAAATATATTTTTTTGGGTTTCGAATTGTTGGGTTTCGAAACGTTTTGTCAAATTAAAAGTTCAAATTTCGAATTAACTTTCAGTTTATATTCAGTTTATAAATATTAACAAAATTTAGAATTCAAACCAAACGGATAGACAAAATCTATATTTAATTCTGTCATTTTAATTTACGAAAATAAAATGTAAATTTTTATTAAATATTTCGCGTATATAAAACAAGTATTTTGAATACATTAAAATTTCAAAAACATTAAAAAATACATAAATATGTACGTAGACAGGAAAAAGGTTGTTCATGTTCATGCTTTTAAATAAATTAGCAACAACAAAACAAAAAAAAAACAAGAAAAAATTTTATTTTTAAACAACAAATAGAAAGGAAATAAAAAAAAACTTTATTAATTGAAACATTTCGGGAAATCTTCGAATTTCAAGGATATTTCCAAATAGCATATTAAATCAGTAATAAGAAATTAATATTAAATTTTCATTGTGTTATTTGAGTGAATCTAAAACCGATTATTCTTACTTTAGTTACTTATTTTTCCATAAATTAATATAAAAGATATCAAATATTAAATAAAATTAATATTTTTCATTTAAGTAGTTCTGTTACGGATAAAATGGTAGGTAATAAACGTAAATTATAAGTGAAAAAAGAAAATCTTCTTAAAGGAATTAATTATCCAGGAAACCAAGAAATATTTTCATTGAATTTGTAGGTTTTAATCATTTTTTCGAAGTAAAATTAGAAAATAAGAAAATATTTTAAAAAAGTTTTAAAGAAATTCTTTTAAGAATTTCTTGTTTTCAATTCATTATTTTCAGGATTCAATGTAAATTTTATATTTTTTTTCAAAAACTAATAATAATTAAGTTAGTTGAATAATAATTTAGAGCGAAACCTTGATTTAATATAAGATAAGTCTTCTTAAACACAATAATTATTGAATTTCTAATTAACTTTTATTAGGCTAAGCTTATTCTTTAATGTTAATTCAAAAATTTTGCGATTATGGCCGTTTTGCGATTACGTGAATTTGTCCAAATTAAAATTAAGTACTGCCAATACTTCATATAATTAAATTTATTTGTCACACATAACACCAAAATGATATTAAATTTTCCAGCTTAAGAGAATTCACTAAGTCGGCCTATTTGCCATTCAACATAAACCTATAAATTCATTTTCTAATTTTCTATTTTATTTGGAATATCACAAATAATATTAATTCATTTTAACAAATTTCAAAGTTTGAAAAAAAAAGGTTTATTTAAAAATTGGTTTTTACAATGTTGTTTCGTATTATGCAAGAGGAGAGTTTGCCTCCAAGATATTTAGTTTCTAAAAATAAATAAAAATTATTTACCAACATAAATAAATATACGAAACTAAAACATGTAAGTATTTTTATTAATTTATTAATTTTTGTATGTACAAGGTGACTCAAAGAGAAAAAATGAACACATACATAAGAATCGATTTTAGAAGTTTGGAACTTGCTTAAGAATTTGATTTTTCAAGAAATTCATTAATAATATTTTGCTTTTTCCGAGAGCACATTTTGAGTTTACAATAAGCAATAAAATTGCATATATTCAGGCGTAATTTACAATAAATTTAATAAATTTCTAAATTTTTGAACAAATAAAATACCATATTGCTTGGAAATTTCAAAACATTAAGTTTTTTTTTCAATTTGAAACCATTAAGTGTTAATTTTCTATTCAATTCGCAAAATTTTGATAAAAATGTATACGTAACATTTCGTAATAAGTATACCGAATTTTTGAGAATTTAAACTACAATTATTTGCAGATTCTTCATTTCTTCATATTGCAAAAGCTGTAAAGAAGAAAAATTCTTTACTGGAAAAATTCTATCATGTGGAAATTCTGTACAATTGAGAATACTATATCAATTGAGAATTTTCTGTCAAGTGGAAATGTTGTGCTAAAGTGCACAACTACAACCACCTCATTTCTTCTTCTTTCGTATTGGACTTTCTCAATTGAATTATTTACATTGTTTTTATTAAACTATGTAAATTTTACCACATAATTTCATTTCAACTCAAAAGTAAATTTGTTTAATAACATTAAGTTCCATAGCACCTATTTAGATAGCTCTCAATATATTGAAAATTTTTAAAATAAAATTTAAATGTATAGAAATTCTCTAAACTGAGCCTACCTCTATATTAACACAATTTCTAAATACCTTCCCATATATACATATAAATAACATATTTGTATGTACATTAAAATATGCAGGTAAACAATATCTCTTGTGATACAATACGAAGATTAACTGAGATAATAAAAAAGAGAAATTTCCTTTTTTTTTCTTACATGTCTCTCTTTTTTGAGTTTTCCTTTTCTCCTCATTATATATGTAAGATTACTAATTTTCTTTTCTTTTTTATTATTCATCCGATTTTCAAAAGGAAAAAAATGGGACAATAATAAAAACGAATATTGAAACACTTAAAAAAACAGACCCTTCCCTATATACATATATTAGTAAAAAAAATGAAATAACGGTTTTATGTAAAAATACATACATATATGATAAGATATTTCTATTTTAAATTGGATGATAATACCTTTGGGTTATCAGGAATAATAAAACACTATAAAAAAATAAACTCAAAGAAACCAATTTAGAAAACAAAAAAAAACCATAGAGAAATCCTTCTTAATTTGAAAGCAAATGTGAAAAAAAAAACTTCAGTTCTTAAGAATTTCAATTCACTTAATTTAGAAGATTGAGAAAGGATCAACATCGGTACATTTATAAATACAAAAAAAATTATCTTTTTTACTATTTAACATTTTTCGATTGTTCAACCAAACTAAGAAAAGGATAAAAAATTGTAACCTTAAGATACGTTTTTTTTTTGTAAAGACAATAAACGTGAGGTTGTTGTTTCCCATTTTCTCTGTAATATTTAGGGAAGGATACTATGGGAACTATAGAATACATACTTTATCAAAAATAAGATTTTCCTATTAAAAATTTAATGAAATAAAAGAAAACATAAAAAAGAAAAAAATATTTGTAAATTTTAAAAATTATTAAAAATTAAAATATTAATTTTCAAAGGACAGTCCCCAAGAATATCCCATTCGAATAAATTACCTCATGAGTTTATGAGATTATTAAGAATTTGTAAATTTAAATCCTTTGATTTTCTGTCAAAATCTGGGAAATTGTTTACGTAAGGATTTGGTTATCTTTATGTCAGTTTGAACTTCTTAATTAAATAGCCATTTTTTATTAAAATTTTTGTGTTTAAATATTGACTAATAATTTTCTCGGAACTAAATTTAATTCATCTGTTTAATTACCATTCAATTAATATTTGAAAAGAATTGAATGAAGCAAATTATAGGGAATTTTTTAAATCAAAATTTAACACAGCGCGGAACTGATGTAGGCTCTCGCGATTGATATATATTTATACTATTCGATATAATTTTTATGCAATATCAAATAAAATCCTAAAATAAATAATATTTTATTAAAATATTTAAAAATTATATGTAAAAAGTCTAGCGGTACGTTGGTACAATTCTAATTAAAATGAGATTTTTTTAAAATTAGGTCAAGAATTTAAAAAAATGTTTATTATCCTAAATATGTTCAGGTAAATAATTTAAATGAAATTCATAAAAATCCTAAAAATTATAATCAAAATTTTAATTACACGAAAGCCTTGCATTTTACTCATTACCCCTAAATATATGCAATATTAATTTAAATATAATTTTTTAATGGTGTGGTACCTAAGCATATACAATTCAACTTTTAATAAATTATAAAAATTTTGTAGAAAATGCTTTAATGTTAGGTTAAGTAAACTAAAATTAATTGGAATGTAGTTTTTAGCACTTTTCCAAAAAATTTTTTGAAAAAAGTGTTTATTAGTTTCACTCTGTCCGTCCGTCCGTCCGTCCGTCCGTGGACACTTTTTTTGTTTACAAAACTTCTACACCCTTGAAGATAGAAAGCTGAAATTTCATACGTACATAGACCTTCACTAGAAACTTATTTCCGTAGAACAAAGTTTTTACCTATTTCCCCCCCCCCCCCCCTCTAGAAGTTATACCCTCCCAAAACCCTAAAAATGGCTTTTTTTAAATATTTGTTGCAATGAAACCATAAGCATTTTTGAAATTTTTCAAACGCAGAAAGGCAACGGCTTGCTTCCCCTAGAGCGGTATACTATAGTTAAACTTTAGAAAAACAAAATGGCCGTTCAAATTTACCGTTATCTAAAGTTATTTTTTCTCCAAATTTTTGATGTCGTTTTTCTTCTAGACCTCAGTCTGTAGAAGCTTGAAATTTTAGGGGCTTTTAGACATTAACAAATAGTTCATTTCGTTAGAAGAAAATTTTTTCCAATCTCCACCCCCTCTCAAGTTATCGCCTCTTGAAATTCGTAAAATTTGAATTTTTGACACCTTATATTTCCGAAACCGCAAGTTTTTTCAAATTTTTATAAACGCAAAAAGCTAACGGTAAATTCCATGAAATTAAAAAATATAATTATTTTTCTTAACTCACACAATTAACCCTTAAAATCGAGCATTATGTTAACCCCTTTTTATATTAATTTTTGCTTTATTTCAAAGACTGCATATATGCGTCATCCTAAATATATGCAATTCTAGAAATAGTTTTGTATATGAATGAAAATAATTTAAATAGTGTGATAGGTATACATAGACTGTATTTAAAAGCAGAATTTTCACTTGTTGAAGGGAAAAGTGCTACAATACAAACCATTGGTTTGACCTATTTTTCCTTTACACATAAAAAAATAAATTAACCCTAAAAATTAACCCTCATCATCAAAGCACTAATAATTAATTTTTTTTTTTATTAATTTATTCATCATTAAAGTCAAGAAATAATAATGTTTACTATAGTATTTAACGATGAAACATTGTAATATTTTAATAATGATTAAAATTATGGCTATAGAAATGTGCGTAATATATAGAAACTATTACGCTTTAAGTGTGTTTATCGAAGATAACTAGCCAGAATATGTTGAACATAAGTGCTACTAAGACAAATTGAATGCATAAGACATCTGAAAATAAAAATATGCTGAAGTTGTAAATTTAAAGTCTCTATCAGTAAAAATAATTCAAAGATAAAAGAAATTTTAATGGACTTTCATCAAGTATTTTTAGAAAATTTCAAAAAGTACCGCACTCATACAAATTATTTAAATTATATAGAAATAAAAAAACTGAACATAGTAATGTGAATGCTTTCAGACCTACACACAAGTGGCACTAAATTCATTTTATTTACACATGAAAGGCAGACACATTGATCTATTATATTCTACAAATACCAAAGCCCTATAGTGTCAGGATCATAATAAAGTCTTGTAACACAAATAACTCCTTATTATTCACAAAATACAAAATTTAACTTACATTCATCTGCACAAAAATTTTAACATTTTTATGTTAAGTTCATATTTGTACAAACTTACATATTTGCACCAATATACATACAAAAATTATCATCTTATCAAATTTAAATTTGAAATTTGAATTATTCATAATACAAAATATTTTTATTTCAAACAGTTTACAAGTAAAACATTTATTATGTTTTGGGTTTTAAAATTATTATAAAAGTTACTTCTATTAAACGATGTAGCATTTAAAGTATTTGCTAATACCTAGTATAGATTATATGAGAACTTGAAAATTACGTGCAAGGGGATAATATTTTAGAGGCCTTTGTGAATTTAAATAATATATGATCTACTTTATATATTATTTTTTTGTTTTAGTATTTCATTTCCTATATAGCATATTGCATATTTATTAAATGAAAATTCATATATACATGTTATGTGTATAATAAGAACAAAATAAAAGAAGAAAATTTAAAAAAAAATGCGGCATATTTTAAGTGGGGATCATATGATATACAACTTCGATTAGTATCTGATGATAATTTGAAATTCAAATTTTCTTTTTCTTATATGCTTTCGTTTTGCGACAATGACAGAGACATACAAAGGAAATTACCATTACCATCATATAAATGAATATTGTATTTATCTTAAATGGAATAAGTATACATACAATGTGCAATACATTTGAATTTCAATATGTATATGGTACTTCGGGGTTGCAAGGCCTATCAAAGAGAAATTTTATAATAATTTATTGAAAATACTGAATTAAATTTATTTTTGTTTTATAATAAGAATATTTTGTGTAAGAAAATAAGAAGCTTTGGTAGTAAATAATAAAATTATAATAGTTTTTGAAAAGTGATCGAAATAGATCTTAAGAAATTGTTCTGCGGCCGAATAATATGGCTGTACCATTGACAAACTAGGTTAGTTTTAAAACCTATATACTAAGAATTACTTTGCTTCTGCTTAGTGTTCAAATCTGAGGTAATTTTGACCTAGTTATCCGTCTACCATGAGAGAAATTCAGGTACCCACTTAAATTAACTAAGTAGTCGTCACAAATTATTTAAATAAATAATAGCCAGGATTAAAACTAAATATTGAAACAACTACGAGGCAGAAATTTTAACAGAAATACGAGCAGAAATTTCACAAATGATATTATTTTAATAAAATATACATATTTGAAATTTATATATTATTAAAAAGATAATTAACCTCAAAGTTACTTACTGGGAAACTCACAAAAACATGCAAAAAGCAATGTGGTATAAAAATTTTGTGCTAATTTTAAAGTACAATGGAAAGAAATGGGTAAAACACAATCCTTTCGTGCGAACTGTCAACCGATAGGCTTTATTTTGGTGAGATTACGATACATGCAATTTTCATACACTTGTATACACGATTCACCTTATTCTTATAAGTGAAATGTAAAAATAAAAATGTAAATTTTATTCATTTGCTTTTTTTATTTTCTTGTCTTTTGAGTTTAACAAAATAGTAGTACATGAAAATGCCAGCAAGTAGACACAATATTAGTGAAAAAAAAGAATATAAAGGAAATTGCAAACTTTGAACAAATGGAAAAAATTTCTTGAAGAAGAATATGAAAAATTTTACTAAAAACCATTCAATATTTATTAAATTTTTTCGAATAAATTAAACAAAGGATAAACAGATTTTCAACCTTTTCCTTTCCTGTTCTTCTTTTTTTTTATTTTTTATTATGAATGATAACAAAAAAGGACTCCTAACAAAATATTTATTTGCAAATGGCTTGCAACTAAAACAAATAATAATTTGTAAAAAAAAAAAATTGAATATTTTTTTTTGCTACCAAAACAGCACATTCTAATGAGTGCTATAAAAATTTCATTAAATTTAATTTAATCAAACAAATTTGAATATTTCACTAAAAAATAAATGAATTGTAAATAAAATGTTTTTGGACTTATTAATCTGAAATTTAGTAAGATTGTTTTTTTTTTTTTTTAAATTGAATTACAAATTTATTTAATTGAAATTTTTGCCATGATAAATGTAACAAATATGTATGAGAAATTGGAGTTGTAAGGATTGTTTTGTCACAATAATTAATAATTAAACAGATTAAAATTGAGTAGACTTTAGAACTAACGTAATTTAACTGAGTTATTTTTGTGGAAAAACGTTAAAAAAGGAGTAGATTTGTAGATTTGTACAAGGGGGGCAACTGTGCACCGTGACCACATACCGAGTGCAGCGCATGCCCTACAACACACGCTCGAGACCCACCCTTCTGATGAGCTGAAGCAACTTGTGAGACCCGGAAGATCGCACCTCCGCCGCTGTGAAAGCAAAGCCCCCAGTACCTCGTTCCTCCTATTAGCAGGAGCATCACACTCCCACAGAAAGTGCGCCGAGGTCTCCCCTTCCTCCCCACAGAATCTGCAAATGTCCTCACTTTCCAGGTCCATCCGACTGAGGTGCTCCCGAAATCTACATTCACCCGACAAAACCCATGAATTACATGAAAGTGAGGAATTACACGGACAAAAGCACTTACACTCTTTAACGCTCACTTTTTAAATTTACTACCAAAATATCACACAATTTTAAAAGTATTATAACTGAAAAGAAAGAACTATTGTGGGCACTTTCAACTCTGTATCTTAAAATTTATTAAAAAATTTTCGAATCCTTGTAATGAACCTGGTTTTTTATATTGTTGCACGTAACAAATATAAGATTTCTTAAAGTAATTTATAAAATTTTGCATGTCATGTACTCTTGTATTATTATAGAAACTTTTCAAACTAATTTTAGTTAATAAACTTTCATAAGTACGTAAATATATGCATACTAGTTTAAAAACTCAATAAACAATTACTTAGAACACACATCGAATAAAATCAATAGTGAAATTTCTTATTTATAGGAAGAACGTATGTATGTGTTTATGTCAAGTTATCAAAATGTTTTTATCACTTTTAATAAATTTAATTAAATTTACAAAACTTTTACTATACAAAAGTTATTAAAACTTTAGACCATTTAAGTATTAAATGCATAAATATTAAAGAACTACAGAACTATGTCAAAAAAATCTAATTCAAATTGGTTAAACTTATTAAATAAATTAAAACTATATTGAATACATTGAATTGAACGAAAATATTCGATGAAAAACTGAAAATTTTAATTAATTTAATTTAGAAGAAAAACCAAATTTCATTCGTTATTCATACCATTTTAATTATTTTATCGATTTTTTAAAAACCAAAAAAATAATATTTTAAATAATAAATTTTTAGTCTATAAAAAATTTTATGATACACAAATTAAGAACATACAGTGAATAATATATTTGACCCAGAAGTGAGATATAAGTATTAAAAAGGTTGAGGTGAAAATGTCCAGTTGAAAGAAGCACACTTGTTTCAAAAAATTAACTTATAAGTAATTGCTAATACTTACTAGAAAAAAATTATTTCTGTGGCTCAGGGACCGTATTAAATATTAAACAATTTTTGATAGCAGAAGCAAACCATACAAAATTTAATTTTGCTGATACCTTTAAACTCCTATTGTAGAACAATAGATTTTCAATGATACCGCCGATTTCATTATCATTTTACAAAATATGAATCAAGGGATATGATCGAAATTACATTGTAATAAAATATAACAGGTTAACTAATAAAATATTTCATCGGTTTTATAATAAATTCGGTACTTAATACCTGAAATGGAAACTCCTTCATTCTTATACAATCTGTTTTTATAAAGTAACAAAAATTACTTAAAGTGCGACAATTTTAATATGCCAAATGACATGAATTTTTGTAAGTCACTTATGTTCGAGAATGTTCTTGTAAGAATAAATCAAAAATAATTTATTGTATTAGACCAGACTACAACCATATTATTAAAATTCAAATTATATAGGAAAAAAATTTCTTGTAAATTTATATTTTTCGTCCTCTTTACAAAATATACTATTCTAATTCGAAATGGGAACAAATTTAAATTTTCAACTTTTACTTTTAAACCACTTTTAAAAACTACAATTTTATTTTACTTCATTTTTGTTTTTACGATTTTACTTTTACATTCTCGTTTCCGGAGATTTTTAAATTGAGTTTCTGGCGATAATTTCCGTTCTAAAAATATATCAGTGAATATTGATTCAATCTCAATTTATATTTCAATATTTATTTTTCTCAGTATTCTTAACACTAAAAGTAAACAAGTGTGGCATATCCTGTATTCTTAAGAGATTAAAAAGACAAATAAAAAAAATAAATCAGAAGAAAAAATTTCGAGTAGTTGGTACAATTTTTGTATACTAAATTGTCCATTTTCCAATTTAATTCAGACAAAAGGAGCTTTAATTAATTTTGTTTACTTTATTTAAAACATTTGTCAATAAAATAAGTGACACAAATTCGAACACATTGTGTATTGTTTTATGTTAAAATGTTAAATAAATTCCAAAATAAGCTTGAATATTGTAAGGTTAACAAGAGAATTTTCAATTTTAAATTGTCACCCTTAACTGGAAAATCATAAAAATTTTATTAGTAAAATTATTTAAATTATTGCATATTTTTAGGGAAGCGAATGTATTTCCACAGTTTTTATTGAAAAAAAAGTTTAAAATTATTTTTAATTTAACTCGTAATGTTAGATAAACTAGTAAACGTAGAATATAATAATGCGGACAGCAATTTCAATTACTACAAAAAGTGTAAATAAAAACGGTATTGTAACATAGAATAAACAAACTGTTTCTAGCTTTTGAGTTCTAAAATCCCGGATCAAATTCTAAAATCTTAGGTTCTAAAAATCTAAATATGTATGTATACTTAGATAACTTTACTATAAAGCAGAATTTGAATTAAATTTCTAATTACAGTTCTTATACAGACTCAGAATTGGATTTTAGTAACATTATTTGTTCATCCAATATGCAGATTTTTATATTGTACCAGTCACGTTCTTTTTCGAATTTAAAAAGCAATAATTTTCATATTATAACAACGATCACTGAATGGAAGTAAATATACATAAATTTTCTACTTGAAATCCTTGAGCCTTCTTTTTCCATAATCATATTCATATTTTCATATCGAATTCATATATTGAGACCATCGAAATACAAATTTTATGTAAGTAAACATTTCTAACTCATGCTTTCGACAATATCATTACAAATTAGACAGTAAATATGAAATCTGCGTGAACACATACATATTAAAATTTGTATATACAAAGATTGAAATAATTTCTGAGGAACAATACAAGTTTTACAATATTTGGAAAATTATTTTCAAAATAAAATGAAAGAATACATTAAATTCTAATAAAATTCAGAAACAATTCACAATTTTTGACAATGTAAAAAAGCTTCTGATTGAAATATTTTCTGACAGAGAATAAACAAACATAACGGAAATAATAAGGAATAATAAACTTCTGTCAAAATTATTCTCTTTTTTTTTTCTCTTCAAAAAGCAATCAAAAAATAAAATAAATTTTCGTTTTTATTTTAATTTTCAAATGAAAAAAAAAAAATTTTTTCCCATCTTTTATTAAAAATAAAGAAAAAAATATCAAAAATTATTAAAAATTGGGATGAAGTTTTCTCTTTTCGGTTCGTAAGTAATGCGGACAAAAACTACTTTCACTCGTAAGATGAAACAAAAAAATCGAAAAGAAATATTTTTGATTGGAAGAGGCAGAATACTTCAATTTCAAAAGCAAAACAAAAAAATACTTCCCTTTTAAAAGAAATGCACAAATTCTTTGCTAAATGATGCAAAAGATTATGAAACAGAAAATATTAAAACAAATTTTTTAAGTTTTTAAAACTTCTTTTTAATGAATTTTTTTTTTAATTAAATTATGAGTTCTATGAAAAAGAGAAAACTTAAAGTTATTTTTTAATTAAAGTTAATATCAGAGTAAATTCATCTATAAAATAAAATCTGATGCAAAGTTTATAAAAAAATTTAAACTGTATGAAAAATTCAAGACAATATTAAGCATATAGTAACCGACAGCGGAGTCGTGATTATAGATCTAAGGTCGCCCAGTGCAGGGTATACTCGAAACTGATGGGCCAATGCTATAGCGAGCTGGTGGGTGTGTGAACTCGCCATAGTGTTACTCTTCTTTTCTCTAACATTTACCTACCTAAGAGATCATCAACAACACAGTATTTTTGAGGACTAACCTAATTGAAATGTGCAAGTGGGATATCACAGGACTACAATTATAAAATTCCAAAAAAGATTAAATTAAAACCGTACGCATTTAAAGCTGTACGTGCGTATAAGTTTAATTTTCAATTTAAAAAAAAAAAAAATCATATTGCATACTTTTAGGGGATAAATATTTTCGTAAACAATTCTAAGAAATATATCATTTTCTATGTGAAATTTAATTCCATAAAAAACCTGTTTTACATAATTGTTATGTGTTTCATTAGCGTATCTTATCTAGTTAACATTTTAATAAATACGGGTAATGTATATGACGTCATGTTCAATTCAAACAAATTCAATAAAATCGATATCTCCATGGTGAAGGTAATTTTTTCATTGTATCTATTAATTAAAATGAATAAAAATTTATCGAATTTTCATACTTATACAAAATTTTTTTTTAAAATAGTTATTCAAATTGAATTTTATAATTTGTGTAAAATATGGAGAAATTTGTGGAAATGTGTGTCATTATTCTTTATTTTATTATACTAATTACAAACTTATTAAATAAATCATATAGGTAAGTCTTGAATATATATACAGAAAACTATTTGTGTCATAGCTTTTGATTTTAAAAATATGAATATATAGTTTTCTACTTGGAATCATGAAAACCTTTGATGTAACATAAATGTAAATCTGCTTAAATCTGCCAACTCAAAAAATCTCAACAAAATTTTATAATACATTTACTTTAAGCATATGCTGGGATATAGAGAACAACTAAAATTCAAAATGTACCCATATTTCTTATTTGAATTTCCTCCCATATTACACGAGTAAAATGTGAATAATTTCCTTTTATTTTCATTATTCACTTTAATATTCCTCCGGTATTAGAAATTCAAAACATTTTTTATAATTTATACAATTTTTCTATTTTATTTTTGATTTCCCAATTATATTAAACATATATTTTTATATAAATACAAATTATATACAAATAACAAATTATTCGGGGCGTATTTAGGGAAGATTAGCAAGAAAAAAAGAACTCAATTTTGTGATATATTACACTTTAAGATAATTTTGTGTGCAAAAATTTTAAACGCAAGGAATACAAACCCCCACTAAGGAAGGGGAGAACTAAGAAATAATAAATAAAAAAAATAGATAAAAATTTTTTGATAAAATTTAAATTTCCTATTTCTTTAATTCAGTTGATATTTTAATACTAAGTGAGTATCTACCTAAATCAGAAACCACTCAATTACATACATTGAAAGACCATCCCAAAATTGGGAGATAATATGAGAAAAAGGTTCAAACCCGTAATTTTTAATACCACAAGATGTTTTCCCAAAATGGTAAAAAATACAAAAATTCCAAGGAAACGACTGAAAAACATTTTAAAAATAACGATCCATGCATTTAACATGTTAGTTGGTGTGTGATTTTTAAAAACTTCAAGGCTTATTTTTTTGCTTCTGTAGTAAAGTTGCCAGCAACATTTAAATAAGACAGAACTCCATAAAAAATTTTCATTAATTTGCTTAAGATTGAAATTTATCACACAATATTGGTTCGATCACATAATAAACTGACGACAAAGCATAAAATTATTGCTGCGATTTTATAACTCAACAATTTTTGTAAGAATTTTTTCAGATTCGTTCAGATTAGGAGCACACTTTGTCAAAAATATTCGCCGTCAAATGCCCGATATCATTTTAAAATATTCACGTAATTTGTTAGTGTTAATTAATTTAGAATGTCATGTATTTTCTGTTCTGTACTGCACACATTTTGAGAAGATATGGCCGATTCATTCTAAGTATATTTAAAAGTTATTTACCAATTAAATACACAAAAATTTTAAATATTTTTTAAAGAATTTATTACCCAAAGTTAAATAAGGATATTATAAGAATCCTTAAATCCTTGAATTTTAACTTGACAGAATATCAAAGATATCAAAACCTTAAGTGGAAAAAAAATTTTTATTTTGTTTTTCCATTTATTTTTCATTAATTTGTATGGTGTTGTGTAGATATGTATATAGGCACACTTGATATGTGAATGCATGTAACGAATAAATAAAAAATTATAAAATATATTCCTCACGAACTTATTCCAATTGGATGTGAATTTGTAATTAGATTAAAGGAAAACAACGGATTTTGAGTTTTGTAAATGAGAAAAATGTACGCGAATCATTGAAACATTTTTTATGACGTTTTGAAATTTGTTTTTCCAATCAGATTTCCAGTTGATTTATGTCTACTAAAGGATTAAATAAATATATTGGATGTGTTTTTGTTTAATGAAGAATAAATTTTTAAATTTCTTGCAAACGCAAACCCATTGAAATATGCGAATATGATCAAATGCGCTTAGAATTTATAATATCATTGAATTTCTTTTTTTATACAAAAAAAACGTCATTTCCATTTTAAGGCACATAATTATGTGAAAATTATGAAATTTTCATAAAATTGCATGTAATTGGGGGCTCAAATTTTATTTTTTATTTATATTTGAAAAAACAGATATGGATTAGACTATTTAATTTTATATTCTAGCATACGCGCTCAGGCGCCAAAAAAATAATTGTATTAAAAAATTACTGTATTTGAAATAATTGTGTATGCGGTGTAATAAAGCAGCGATGAAATCTTCCACTTTTGCTTTCAAATGAAAATAAAACCAAATATGTTTAAAAAAAATTAAGAAACTAACTTCAGGGTATTTATTTAGGGTCGCAACAAACACTTTTCGTAAAATGGCTGTCCGAAATATCACATGATCAATACGATTTTAGAGAAACGTTTTAAAATCCTTCTTCAGTTTAATTGAAGTCAGTTGAGTTTACAGAACATTGATTTAAGCATTTCCGTTATGAAATTGGATTTATTTAAATTATGACGTTTCCTGCCAAACAGACTCAATTTTGGGGACAGGGATCTTAAAGTAAAATTTTACTAATGAACGAAAGCAATCAATATATGCGGCATACATGGAAAATCAATTATTTTATCCTTTTTCAACTCATAAGAATCTAGCCTTACCAAAAACCTTCAACCTTTTTTATTCCAAAAAATTTGGCCAAAAAAATGAACTACTTGAATTTGTTTTTTTTTTTTCATGAAAAAAAATTAACATTCTAAGTTATTAATTGTCGAACTCATCCTTCAAATATTTTTCTCTTACATCTAATTTATTTGTGATCTAAAGAAAACAGACAAAATATCAAAAAATTTAACCCACCTTTAGGCAGTTTTTCTTTTTGATAATAATTTTTTTTTTTAAATAAACTGAAATCCTTTAGTTAGAATGAAATCCCTCAGCTAAAATTTTAAGTATACTCGTAGATTCATTAAAAAAAAACACTTTCATATACAAATAATATCTAAAAAGAATTCAAGTGACCCAAAAATGAATTTTACCATAATTTTAAATGGAAAAGAGGAAAAAAAGAAAAAACAAAATTCATTTTTTTTTTCTCATTCCCCATGGCTTACGGTAATAAATCATGCGTTCTAAATGCAAAAATTAAATAAAATATTTTATAAATATTTTCGTAATGTTGCAAAAATTTTTTAAAATATGATAAATTTTTGAATTTAAATTAAATTCTTTGAATTGAAGTTGAATTTTTCAGTATATTTATAATAAATCAAAAGTTTTTCTTAATAGTAAAAGAAGTATTTAAATCGCACCAAGTTTTGACATGTTGAGTTTTCAGTGCTAAGTACAAAGAAACACAAATTAGCTGTTTTAAATCAGTTATGAGTCAATTAAATTTGTTAATATTTAATTTTAAGGAGTTCCTATTAAATTCCTACTAAATTCCTACCAAATTCCTACTAAAACTAATTCCTACTGAAAATGGTTTAAAGGCGGTTTTGCTGCAAAATAAAATTCAGGAATTCTATAATTTCAGAAATTTTAATAGATTTTCTAAAAATAATCACATCTTTACTATTCTTATAAGATTTGGTTTTTTCTTGGAATTTGTTACATATTTGGACATTTAAAGATTGCTGACTCAATCTGTATGAAAATTATTCTTAAAATAAAAGCAGCATAAGAATAATTATTTCTTAATAACTTGGAAGAGAGAAAGACAAAATAAATACTTTATAAAAAAGATAACAAGACTCCATTTCAATTTCCCCAGTTTATCTTCATTTTTCTATTCATTATAATCACCATTATCATTATTGTATTTGTTATTTTTATTTTTCCCAAGTCAAGATTTTATAATATCCTTCATATCCTTTGCATATTAATTATAAATTCATATAAGTATAAAAGAACAAAAGTATACATACTTACTTACGTATAAAAAAATAATAGCCAAAAATTGTAAACATGTAGTGGAAATTACAAAAAGAATGAAGAAAAACGAAAAAGTCACGTGAAAAAGAAAAAGAAAAGAAAAAATAATAATGAAGACATTCTAAATTTTTTTCTAACATTCCTCCTACTCCTCCCTCTCCTACTTCTCTGTCCTACACTAATATTATAACATTATAAACATAGAAGAGAATTTTTTTATGAACTCAAATTCCTTTATAGATATTTATCATAGTGAACTAAATTTAACCTCGTTATCACAACACTTTTTTAACTTTTTCATGAATAAATGAAGGACTCCAAAATTTTTTTCGTGTTTTTCAACTTTTTTTTTTCCTAATTTTTGCTTTTTTTTTTTTTAAGAAAAAACAAAATGAAATTAACAAAACTTTGAAAAAAACGAAATTTTTTTTTTCGTAATCAAATACAGAATAAACACAGACATACATACAGGACACAAATAACCATTACATTCAAAATAAACACACATATTTGTCTCCTTCATTTAAAAAAAAATGTTTTTAAATGAACATAAACAAAAGAAAACAACGGAATAAATAAGGTCCTAGATTGTTGACAGAATGTTAATTTGGTCATTGACTTGTAGCTTTTATTCGCTATGCTACTCATACAATTATACGTTATTTATAGCTATGTAAATACCAAAGATGTGTGAGTACATATTTATATAAGGAATGGACAGTAACAACAAACCATGAATATCTAATTTTTTGTTTTACATAGTTGATAGGATCATGTAGTGGACACTATCGCGACAATGTACAAAATACAAAATTCGGAAAAAATGAATAAGTACCATAGTAAAAGTAAAAAATGAATTTTTTTTTTTTAAATTTTCGAAATAAAATTTTTATTCAACGACACCCTTTTTATAATACTTCAGAGAATTTTTTTATAAAAATGAGGAAAGCATTTGCAATTAATTTTATGAACAAGTACTTTTGAGGAAGAATTTTGATCGTACTTAATACGATCCTCATATACACAAATTTCTATAGTTTAACCGACAATAGAGTTGATTATTCTTACCAATGCTGACAATTGAAAACAAGATTTAAAACTTGTAAATTTTGGGAAAATATTACTTAAAGCTGGTAAATGTTTAAAAATCGTATACTTACATTTAGTAATCATTAACCTTAGTATCACATTCATGGACAGAACACCAACGGTAAATGTTTCAAACCACAAAAATTTTTCAATTATTTTGACCCTTGTCGAAAATATTACATTCTTTATTACAAATGTCGGTTATTGTGTGCCTGATCAAGTATAAATATATAGAGGCTGAAGAATCTGAATATAAAATATTTAAACTCTTGAGGCTAAACTATAATAAAATATTAAATTCATAATATTTTTCAATCACTATTTATTCCAGTACCAAATAAACAAACTTACAAAAATTTTAAAATTCATTCCTAGGATTTTTAATAAATCTAAAAATTTTTAACACGATTTTTTTACTTGTTTTCTCTTCTATCTGATACTCCATGAATATTAATGGCCATAGCAGTAATTTGAAATTAAATATAAAAAAAAAGTCCTTAAAAAACGCCCATTATTTCTGGTAGTCTTTCAATTTTTTTTTCAAAAACCTCTGCAAATAAAAAATATTTCGAAAAAAAAAAGGAATAAAATTTTCTGTTTTCCTGTTTATTCTTAAAGAATTTGTTTTTTTGTTTTCTTTGAAAGTTTATTTTGAAAAAAACACAAATAACAAATACAATAAGGACATGTTCTAGAGTCACTCCTTTGTAATTTATAATGAAGTCTTATAAACTAAATTTTGACACCTTAAAATCAACACGAAGCAAAATATCCTTAAATTTTTTTTTCTGAATTATAAGTTATATGATTCTTTTCCACTTTTTCGATCACAGATCTTAATTATTTATTCACCAATGTCTACAACACTATTTTGTACCATGTTTTTGTTAAAAAAAAAATTTATATAGCAATATTCCAATGAATTTTCAAGCAATTATAAAAAACGGCTGGTTGCTTTGAAAAATGGCTGGCTGCACTCAAAAAGCAATAAGAATAATTAGTATTTATATAAAAGAGTTGTAACATAAAGGCTGTTTCTTTTCAAATCTTTGATATACGTTTTAAATCTGGTTTGCCCGCACAATCTTAGTATAGACCTTTTATATACAAACGAATCACGGTATGAACAATATGTTATATATTATCTGATCTTTGTCCATAGGCAAGTCTGTACTATGATCTTTGTCATAGAACAGCAATTGCAACTAATTGCCCTATGATCTTTGTCATAGAACAGCAATTGCAACTAATTACCCTATGACAAAGATCATAGGGCAATTAGTCTCAATTTGGCCAAATAATAGCAATATATTTAACGGCAAATAAGAAAAATAAACATCACTTCAACATCCTTGGTACTAAATTATAAAAGAGCTCATTCCCTCTTTTAGATGACAGACTATAGGAATTAATCAGCATATTTCAATTCCAATAAAGAACTCAATTTTCATAGTGTTACCATTAATAACGTTTTTCTCAATTGTATTTTGTTCTCTCATTTCGAACTCTCATTTCATGTGATTACTTTGTGTATTGCGTTACAAACTCATTTAACACAGCTATTGATATAGCTAAATTTTAAAGTAACTACATTAATTTATTCAATAAAATAAAATTAAACAAAAACTTTTATAAACTTCACTTTGTAAACAAGTTTCCAAAATGAAAGACTCTTAAAAACAAACGAGTTTTAAAAATAAATTTACACTACTTTAGTAATTATTTTTTTAACTTTATTGAATTTTAATTTAATCAATAATTTTGAAAAACAATCTTATTACTTAAAATAAAAGATTTGCTGAGCACAATAACTAGACAAATATGCCATAAACATAACCGTAGTAAGCTTTCGATATTCCACTAAATCGATAAGCAATTTAATTGACTAGTGCCATCTCACTTTTTCCCATTTACTTATGTATTTCGTTTAAATATTTGCACAGTTTTTTGCATAAATACACAACCATAATCAATACAACTAAATGCAAGTTGTCATACACGCATAGTGTGAAAACCAGATATATAAGTATGAGGTGCATAATTCAATGAACTTCATGAAAAATTCACTAAAAAAAATTTAACGCATATTATACTGCAAAAATTTTTGTTCGTATATACACAACTTATGTATATATGTACACAAAATAAATAAAACTAGTAAAACAAGATTACGTAAAATGAATTTTGTGGTAATCCTAATTGACAATACTAACTACGCTACTAAAACAATGATTAACATTTCAATAAGTTACGATAACAATGCAATTAACAAAAATTTTTAAATAAAAAATAATGCATCAAACATCACGTTTGAACATATGCGCCATGTTATGTAACTATAATGTTTTTCACATCGCACATTAGTGTGTATGTACTAGCATCCAATTTATAATGTTGAATTGAATTGTCTCTGTGGAAATAATTGAAATAACCACAAATATAAAATTTTTAAAATATATTTGTTACAGTATAAGTCTGAATTAATAGTTTTACGTAAATGAAATTCAAAAATTTTAAGTAATTTTTGAGAAAATTTTAGGAACTCCAAATTAAACCGGGTTTGTATATATATAGTATTTCTAATGTTTGCAATTTAATTATAATTTCATTTTCGTTAGGGGGCCGTGCAAAATTTTAAAAAATTTTCGAATTTTTGCCAAGGTAGGAGGTCGTTCACAATTTTTTAATCAAATTTTCGAAATCACATCATGTTTTCCCAATAGTGTAAATAAATTGAATCAAATAGTTTAATTTTATATTTTTTAGCTCCAATTTGACCACTTCAAATTTGTTTGAATTAAACTGAAATTTCTCGGATTATAAGTTTACCTCTTAAATTACCCTGATTTTGTGGTAAATCGACTTATATACAATTTCGCCTTCTTACCCCGCTGGTATTATTCGCATCAACTTTAATTTGATTATCAAATTTATGCAATAGCGATTGCATTTCATATATGTAAATCAAATTTTTTAATAAAACAAAATATTCTATGCAAGTGTTATTAATCCAAAATTCTCATTGAAAAATACATGCATTATAATCGGCCAGATATCTGTTCATATGACGTCATACACATATTTATAATTTCTCAATCAACATCACATCATTTTCGCTAAATCATTTTACAAATGGAGAATACAATTTATAAGAAAAACACTTAAATCTATTCTACACAAATATTTGTAATATTAAAAATGTTTAGAGTGAATCATTTAAGCATAAAAACGTGAGTTATTCATATAATCATTAATTTACTCAATCAGTTCTTACTTATAATTAAAATCACATTAAAAATATCTGAATTGAAGATTCCCATAAAAATATTCGAAAAATTTATTTGAATGAATGAATACGTAAAAATAGAGAAAAAATCACAAATGTAATCATGACATCATTTTTAAATATAAATAAATCTTTGAATGAGATTAAAATCACTTGCAGTATTTCTCGATACTTCATAATAATAAAAAAAAAATACTAAACGATTTGATATTCCACCTTTATTTACTTTATTATTTTTATAAATATTAAAAATAATAACAAAATTTCTATATTATAAAATCACATACAATCATTGTGCAGTTCAATAACATATTGATAGTAGACAAAATAATTAATTAGTATAACAAAAATATTTGCATACACAATTTTTAAGATAAAAATTTTATTTTTAAAGTTAATCGTCATTATAATGTGACGAGTTTGCAAGAAGAACGATATAAGTCAAAAACCGGAATTTTTGAACTATTTACATACATAAAATTTATAATATTTCACTGATTAATTACTGACAAGACAGCTATAGAAGTTCCATAAATTTTCAAACCACAACAGTAATTGACATATTATTATGTAAGTAACAATAATTACTATATATATACTATTTAAAACAAAAGTAATTTGTGACTGTACTTATAAAAAAATTGCATATGATTTCCATGAAATAAATTTCAAATAATGACATAAGACTGAACTACGCAATTCGAAACCATATTTTTGTCAGAAAATCGTATATTAAGTCACACACTTTTCTGTTACACATGTCCTAATATTTAAATTAAAGTATTTTTAATATTTAATGAAGATTAAATTTAAATTAAATACATTTTTAAATGACTGTAGTAAAAAATTAAATTTTTTGAGTTATACCATTATTTGTTACAATGGGCAGTATATAATTTCATTAATTTTGCACTGAATAACCTACCACCGTATACCAATAAGTATTATTATTTTAATATGTAGTATGTGCTAACACATTTATATAACCGGTGCAAGATCTTTGCTGTACCCATAATAAATTAAAAAATTCGGAATACTTTGAACTTATGAGATATTCACATGTTTATTGACCTTTATTTGCATACATATGGAATACGTATGTACATATGACCATATACATGTGTATGAGAATGATTTGTTGATATTAAGAAACTTGAAAAGCTCTAATAATTAAAAAGAATGATGTAATTTGTAATTTAGATTTGACGGGAGCACGTATATAAAATTCTTTTATATTTTATTTATTTATTCATATATAAGATATTAATTAAGAAAATTTCTAAAAATGAAAAATTTATGAATATTTACTTTCTATACCACAATAAAGAAATATTTTATAATTAATGGTATTATGAATGAATTGAATTTAAGATACGTAAATATAGATTGAGTTTTATATGTACATATATGTATAGATATAAGTTCTACTCGTTTATACAAAATATTTATATACGGTTTCAAATAAGTTCTCCTAAAAATATTTTATAGTACACTATAGTAGAGTAAAGAAATTATCTTAACAAGTTCAGAATTTTCTGTGCCACTGAAAAAAATAATTTACTTTTTTATCCAAATTTTACAAATTTTACATAAACTACTTGGAAAATACCCTGTCCAAGCAAATTTGAAATATTTTTCGTGAGTAATATAAAATTGCAAGGAATAAAAAATTACGATTTTCATGTACGCAAAAAAACTGTGGTATTACAATATTGAATTGGGTATATTCAATATTTAGGGGCTCTATTCAATTCTAACAGTAGGCAGTTCAACGGACAAGGCAAATAATCTTATTATTAAAGTTTTTTGCCTTTCTGGGTTCAACTGTATATTTATACAAAAAAATTTTATCTGTCGAAAATTATTAATTTGACTCAAGTATATTTAATTGACTTGAGCTCATTGAAATTCTATAATTTCTTAAATTAAACTATTTTTATTTGGAGTTTTAACGTTAGCGTATTAATTAATTAACAACTACTATACTGTTGATTTGAAATTGATCATGAATCCAAGCTGAAATTTAGTTGAATTCTCATTTTCATTCATATTAATAAGTGAGTATTATTGAAAAACTGAAAAACTGATATGGTAATTGAAACAATTATTTAAATTTGTGTAATTTTTTTAAATTAATAGGAAAAGGCAGAAAGAGATTCTCATTAAGAAGAGATTGGTCTCAAATTCATAATTTACTGAGCGAATAAGTTAATTTTTTATGTGTACATATTTAAGTGGCCTAAATTCAGAAATTAAAATTAATGACTCTTAAATAAAACAGGACCTTAGAACCCGAATATATAAGTAAAGTGTCATTTAATTTGTTTCGACAATCCGCATACGCAGGAATTAATTACAGTAATTACTTTTAAAAAAGGAAAAACTAAAATTTCGAATTACATATATGCATACTCACATAAATATTTTCAAGTTTTTAATATGCTTGAGATTATTTTCACTATATTATATTAAAAAAATTGTTCAGTAATTTAAAATCGCTGTTATATAAATCAAATAAACTGCAGGACTCCATTGAGAAGCAAAAAAGAAAAAAAAAAATTAAATAAAATTTTCAAAGTCCAACTAAATATAGGACTTATGCTCTGGTTATTCTTTTAAATTTACAAGTACTAAAGAAAAAAGAACAATTTATTAAGCTTCAATTACAGAAAAAAAAACCACATCTTTTTTTATATATGTATGTATTTATAACATCAAGGTTGCTGTCTCACATAAATAAGTTTCACAATAATTTTTTCCAATAAATATAAATATAAGTAGAACATGTACGTTATATAACCTAGAGAAATTATACAAGGACTTGAGTAAAATGCCAATAAAAACAATTTTCTCGGTATATATAAGAACAAAATATTTCTGTAAATATGTACTTGTTATACATATGTATATATATAAAAAAAAAATTATATTAAAAAACATTTTACAACTAGATACGAGTACACATCTTTTGATAGGTAAGAAGTTGAGGAAAAAAAAATAAGAAATGAAATTTCTATATATTTTTCTTGGCACCCATTATAATTTTTTTGTCAGAAATGCATAAACTGAAGCATTAAATTCAGTTTAAGGTTACATGAATCACGTATCATATATTAAAATACGAAATTTTTTTTATGGTATTTTCGCATATACTTATTTATTATACTTGAATATAATTCACGTAGACATTATTATAAGATGCATGATTGCATTAACCTAACTAAATTAGTTCATCTTACATTTAATCTAATAGAAATCGTGATTTGAATTGATTTCAAATGGGAATTATTATGAGATGGAAAAAAATTGATTTTCTCTTTCATTTGACATCTTTCACGGTAGTTTCAAATTTATATTTGGTTGAAAACAGTTTCGTGCAAGAAAAAAAAATTTTAAATTTTTATTAGAATTTTTTTCTGTTGTTTTGCAAAAACCAACCAATTTTCTTTTATGGACATAAAAAAAATCGATTTGTTTTTAACACAATTCAGCAAGTATTTTCGAAAATGTCGACGTTTTATTATTTTAATGCTTTTACATTCAAAAATATACGGTAAATCGTACTTGTTTACATACTTATTACACACTGATATTCTTAAAATATAAATAACAAAAATGCAATTTCATGATAAATAACCATAAGGCCCTGTACCAAATTTTTGTCCAAATGCAATGTCATGTCAAATTTCACCTTATTTTTGAAGTTGCATACTAATACTATATAGGATTTCAATGTTTAAAGAATAATTTAAAATATTTTTTTGGAATTGAAATGGTGAAAAAATAAATTTGTAAATTATAGTTTTCCAAATTTGACATACCACGATTAATTGAGACATCAAATTTAAATTATTGTTGATTTTACTTTAGTTGAAAATATTTACGTTATTGAAATTTACAAAAGTCACCTTCAGCATAAAAATATTAATTATGAATACACGAATCAAAAGGTTACGAGCATGATACTGCCTGAATCCGAGTTTAAAGGATTATAAGAATGGTGTTTTAGCATAAAATCAAATACTCAACACTTTTGGGCATATTATCGATTGTATATAATTTTGCTGGTGCTCCATTCATGTACAGTGCATATAATCTTAATAATGTCACCATAAAGAATAATTTAGATTACAAAAAATTTATTATTTCCTTAATATTTTCTGATTACTTTCGAGATTCCGATTTAAATTATTACCCAAATCTTGCAAAAATTTCAAGTACATATTCAAATTTTTCATAAAAAGTAGCTACATACTTAAAAATGAAATATTAAATTTTTCATTTAAAAGATGTCACTCTTAAATTTTAAATATTTTTCATAAAATTTTAACCCTAATTTACAATTTAAAATATGAACTAACACTTTCTTATACCACAGTTTCTTATCTAAAGTAGTTAAAAAAAAAAAAAAAATTCATAAATTTTAAAAATCATTAATAACACATGACACTACTAACTATTTAGATACTTGCATTTTTTTACACTATGCGCTAGAATTTTGTTATTATAGAAGTTGTAACATTGTGGAAAATTTCATTTTTCATAAGGAACAGATTTTGATTGCAAACTCACATTTAATTTATTTTTTTTATTTTTTTTCTCTTTAATTTTTGTTTATCAAATTCCCACATACTTACTTATTTACTTTTAAAGAGAAATAATGTTGCAACACCAAAAAAGAAAAGTAAAATTTTCTTCTAAACAATGTTGTGACAATTTTACTTTTTGTTCGTTAAAAGAAAAATGATTGTAAGCGGTAAAAGTACGATATACGATATGTGAAGGAATAAATAAATGTATGGTTTCCGTAACAAACAATTTGTCATAGAATTACTTTTTATCTCTATGTAAAAGATATTTTGGTGGCATTCTAATATACACAAAAACAAAATTGAAGAAAAATAAAAATAAAGCGAAAAGTCGTACGTATATGAGTACATAAAATTGTTGCCTGTAAAACTTTTACAAGTTCTAAAATTAAACAACAGAGAAACTTTTTATTTTTGGTAACTTTTTTTTTACTACTTATACTTCTTCTTTATTTCTTCTCCTTATCTGCAAGTAATTTTTCATTGTATATAAAATAACATTAATAAAATTTTATATTTTAATTTTTCTATTCTACAAAATATATGAGATATGTAGAAAAACGATATTCATCTATGAAATTAGTTATAGAATAGAGAAATTTTTAACATTTTCAGCATTAACTACATATTATAATGTGTGTATAAATTTCCCGAATTTATTCTGTAACTATTAAGTGTTTTTCTATAGCATTTTCAATATATTTAGAATAATTTAAGTGACTTTTCAATGTATACTGCGAGAAAAGATATTTATTATCATAGTTTATGTACAAGTTTATATAAACTTTAATTTTTAATGCACTTATAACTTTGAAATAAACCCTGCATTCCTCAAATTTTAAAAATTTTTCATTACAAGTATGAATTCTTGCATAGTATAAGTTATATAGCAACATGATATTTAAAATTATTTCGGGATTTCATGTGTAAACTGAACCGGAATTCAAGTCAATTTAAATTTGATATTCAACTATCGCACGATAAAATAAAATTTTAAATGTCACTTATATAGATTCAATTAAATTTTAAATATTTATTAGTGTTAATATAAATAGGTAGTTGTGTAAATGTTTCTTTACAAGGTGACTTTAATGTAGGTGCCGCCAGCTGCTCCTTTCGTAAAATCGGAGCCTTACTTTGGTGTACTAATTGCAGCGGTTTTGCGCACCTTGAGGGATTAGGAGGAACGGGCAGGGTCGATTATTGGAACAATTGTGCAGTCCTATCTCATTCCAAAAAAATTATTACGAACTCCCTTGGTCTAAAAAGGTATATAGTCTAACTTGGAACCAGGATAGTACATTCCACTTTAGTGTGTATGTAATGCGGTGATTCGCTTACGATTGAGACGCTTGGGAAGAGGCTTTGTGACCCCGATAGAAATCTCGCTGCTTGAGTAAATCTCGTTGCAATATTGAAATTTATCAGGGGCTTACGTGTAGTGCTAATATAGGTGGGGATGGGAATCACAAAAGATCCTATGGGTCGACCGACGTAACCTGGACCTACGTGAAAAAAAATTGAATTTTATTCATATTGAGTTTCTTGACAGTATCAATTGAATAAAATGCTTGGTAGCTGTCTAGCATGCTTAACCTATTAAAAAATAAATTTAAAAATTTTTTGCACCCACTAAAAAATAAACTAAATCCATTAATAAATATGGAAGATATTACCGTATTAGATGTAGAAAGATGATTATAAAAATTATTTTGAGGTCCGAAAATTTTTATCCTTAAAACATGCACATTTTTCTCTCATTATTACATAGAATGAACCAAAATATATGTATATACGCTCCATTTATATAACGGTAAAGAAGGTACATGGCCTACAATATAAACAGAAAAATGTAGTTGGAAGGCCAATGAATATGTGTAATTAACTCTACTCGACTCCGCCTTAATTTTCAGAATAATTTACGTGGAGTCGATGAGATTTATAGAAAGATTGTGAATTTTATGATCATTGTGAATTTTATAACGTAATGTAGTAAATTTATAGTTAAAAAGAAAAACTAATTTAGATTTAACTAAATCTAAAAATATGGTTTACCGCAAATTTGCAAAATATTTGTGTTTTTCATATTTTTTTCCTTTTAATTTTATTTTATAAATTTTATTTGAAATGCAATTACTTTTGCCAAAAAAACGTTTAAGGACAACTACGATTCCATTAGTAATTCCACTTTGTTTTTTTTTCGCATAATAAATTGATTTTGTTCTTGTTTTTTTTTGTCTCTTCTTTATGATTTCAAGTAAATAAAAGAAAGTAACAATTTTCATAAAAAGGATATTTTTAGTAAAAGGACATAACATTGTATATAAACAAATAAAATACAAATTATATTTTCGAATTTAGAGAAAATATAAAATTGAAATGAATTCAAGGGAAATTTTACGCTTTAAACTAAAAAAAAAATATTTAAGTTAAAAAGAGAACGAAAAAATAGAAGATTTTTTTTTTATTTTTTCGCTATTTTTTGTTCAATTCAATTCATTTTGTCCTGACATCTCTGCAAAATATTTTCTTTGCATTGAAAGAATATATAAGAAAAAAAAATTAGTAAAAACATCCTTTCAAAGCGCTGCTTTTTTCCTTAGTAACAAAATAATAATCAGCATGGCGCCATAAATACTCCAATTCACACAGACAATCACGTAATTTTTTTTCCTCCCATTTATTCTTTTCATCCTTTATACTCGTGATTTTTATAAAATATGCTCTTAAAAAAAACTTCATACAAATTGGAATAAAATTTATAAAAATAAGATGGTTATGGTTGCTGCTATAAATAGTTTTATATAGTTATTTTTATAGCAGCGACATAAACATTAGAAGAACGAATGAGAGATAGAGAGAGAGAGAGGGAGAAAGAGAAAAGGAAAAAGAAAATAAAGGTGTTAATCATCATTTTGATTATAACTAATTTGTTCTTGTTCAAAATTAACCCTATGAATTTCATTGGGTATAGTCATTGAAGTTTAATATGTGTTACAACTTATTTTGACACCATTATCAACACTTCAACTTGATTCAAAATCCGAGAAGTGGAAAATCTCATAAGTTGAAAAGATTAATAGTTTTCAATCAACAATTTTTTTATTTAAATTTATTTTATTTTTTTCAATTGCATACTTTGGGGCGGGGAGGAGAGAGAGGGGGGGAAGGAATAAAAAAATTAAAACTACCATTAATAATTCTATGATGGAATTATAACAATATTTTTTGACAACTATCTACTTTTTAACTATAATCGCTTCTTCTTATATTTTCAATAGAGATTTGATAAAGCTTGAAATTCGTGAACAAATTAATCACCCAAAATTTAATCAAATTAAAATTTTATGAAAGACCAATCTAATTGTAAGACCAATTGTAATTGTATTACATTTAGTTATCTAAAATAAAAATCTTGAATTGGTGCCAAGACTTAGTGTTTCCGAAAACGTTTTGGCAGCGAATGCATTAGGTAAATATTAAATATGCTTCTTTCTGGGACTTTTCAGAGCTTTGCAATTCTACAAGCGAATTAGCGTACATGTAATTTCAGTTGAAATTATTTTTTTGCATTATAAAGATGTTCGTGTTATTGGATGTTCCTTCAAGTATTGGATTATTGTTTCAAGTATGTATAACCATCTTCCCTTACACGTTACCGATTTTTCTCATTTGTTGTAAAAGTAATTAATTAAATAACTCAGCGAGTTATAATCAGTTCTAATTATTATTGTAATTTAAAGTCAAACAATATTTATTGACTTCAATCAATTCTTTAAATTCTGAAAATGAACGTTTAAACACAATTTGTATGTGATTTTTGTTAAAACTGCAAAAAGTTCAAGACATGTGGTTTTACATAATTCTATATATATAAATATGTATATATGTAAATAATAAATCTTGTAAAAATAAAACACTAGGATCAAATCATATAAGCAAACATAAACAAAGTAGTCGTGTGTTGTAAATCTTGAAGAACAATAAAACTATAGATGTTTGTGTTTTATACATATGTAGGCTATTAAGAGAATTTATAATAAGTTAAAAAAAAAAGAAAATAACTGACACATACTTAAATATCATATTAAAAATTCTTAATAAGTATGTATTAGATATACAATAAGTATAAGGATTTCCAACGCGTGTGCTATCAATCTAGTATACTAGATGATATCAAATGAATGAAATGAATATTTTATTTTAAGAGGAAAATAAAATTTATTTGATAAATTATAGTTTAACTAAATGGCGAATTTTGTTTTTTTTGCTTTGTACTTCCTTAAACTTTTTACATCAAGGATATTTTAATTTTCTCTCAATAAAATTTGCTTATATAAAAGTACATTCATTTTATTGAAAAATCTAAAAAAATACATATAACACGTCATATTTACACTAAATACGTCGCCTTAAAATACAATTATCCTAAGTCACATTTGAATAATTTTCGGGAGGAGTGATTTAAAATTTTTTCTTTTAAAATGTTGTCTCTTATTCAACATTTTATCAATCAGAATTATATTTTTTAATGGATTCTGTTTAATTTGAGATGGAAAAAATGAAGACTATTCAGTTCCCAAAAAGCAAACCTATGTGAACAAACAAATATTTGATCTATATAAACATTAACTTACGATTTTTGTACAAAGTAAATTATAGTTATAGTAAAAGTTTATTTAATTTTTAAATGCTAATAAACAATAAAAATTTGAATGCTAAAACAAGACGTGCTTCATACAAGAAAATTATTAGAAGAATTTACTTCAAAATTTTTTTTTAAAATTTATTCTTTCTACTCAGCGATAAAAAGCCAAAAAACCACTTTGATAGAGCATAATTTTCCACACCAGCAGCAAATATGTAATGATAATGAATAAATAATATCCGTTTTGGTTAAGAGTGAACATAGTTCCACCTCCATATGTATATAGAGCGATTCTGCTTTATATACATATGTTCACGTTAACGTTTAAACAATACACGTGCAAAGGAAAAAGAATTGAATGGTCTTATAAAAGGATGTATAGGAAAAATTTCCTTTTTCCACTTCGAACCATTTTAAAAACATTGATTTCAATAACATAAGAAAAAATCTTTAAAACACATACTTATAATGTAATTATGTCCTCCGTCATATTAAGTATATTTTACCTTAAAGGGTACAGAAAAAAAAAAACAAAAAACAAAAAATATAGAAATTTTTCTCAATTGTTTTTGATTTTTTTTTTAATTCCTTAATATTTTATTTTAATTCTGTTTTTTCTTTTCATCTTTTGCTTTGAAGGGAAGCAAAAAAAAAATAGGGTATTAAATAGAAAATATGAAAAAGAACGCATAGCAAATGGAATGCTGCAATGCGACGCATACACTTTTTATTTTATATTTTGTTTTTGTTGTTTATCTGCTCATATACATATATATATTTTTTTTTGTTATCCTGTTAACAACTGTGGTACATTCATACAAACAACATTACATTTGACTTTTTATTATTTAACAAAACAGAAAAAAAACCTCAATATAGGAAAATAATGTGCACAAAATTTTGATCGTAAATTATTTTTTTTTTTTTTGCTTCCCGTTTTTTTTTTCTTTTTTTTTTTGTTAACAAGAATATTTTGTACATGAATTTGGCATATTTCTTACAATACCATACAGAGCTATTTTGTAATTCATAACAACATTGTAAAATGAGGGCAAAAAAAAAAAAAATTAAAAAATAATTCTTTATGATCACTTTTGAAGGTCATTTTGTTTTTAAATTTGCGGTAGTTTTTAGCAGCAGCATAAATTTAAAATTTAAGAACATGAAATTTATTTTTTAATTTTTAATTATACTATGAAATTTTTAAACAGGAGTATTAAAATAATTCGCTCATAATTTATAAAGCGTTTAACTATTGGGTTGGGAGGCAATAACTATAATCCCTTTATAAATTTATTAGGTACGTTAGAGAAAACAATTGTAATTTTTAAATTTAAAATAAAAGACAATTAAAAAACTTAAAATGAAGAAATAAAAATAAAATTAATTTTCAAATGCATAAATTTTGCATAAAAAATTGCAATTATTCCCTTTTATTTTGCTTTCTTTTCCTTTCTTATAATCGATAACTTTTATTGATTTTTGTAGATTTGTACAAGGAGGGTTTGCCTCTCTCCCCTAAGTGCGAAGCATGCCCCTGCAGCATCATCCACCACCCTGATGAAATAGAAAAACTTGTGACTTGTACCCTTATTTTACGAGCAAGAGAACCCCACAAGGTGATAATCTCCCAGAAGTTCTTCGGCCTGCCAAAGATCCGAAAGCCTACTCTTACGCCTAAACCAAAACTTTCCCCTATTTAGTTTTATTTAAAATTATTGTTTATCTAATATTTTTTTTTGGATTCTTTATTTTCTAATAAATACACAAGCTTAATAAAAAGAACTAACTACCTTTGAATCATAATTTTAAAAAACATTAAATGAAAAGTACAAATCTATACATATTATACTTATACAAACTTGCATACATATAGCAAGCTGTTACCAAAGAACATAAAAATCATTTTTCATATAAATACAAAAATTATGCAATCCAGACACGTCTCACCATATTCCTTGAGGGAAAGACAATATTTTCTTCACTTTCATTTAAAAAAAAAGAATTTATTTTTCAGTCCGCATTGAATGAGGCATTCATCAGAAATATGCAATCTGTTCTGATGTAAAACAACATTTTTTTCTAACTTTCAATGTCATCACAAATTTTAAGTGCAGAAATTTAAAAAATTTTAAATTTTTATGTTATATTTGAGTATTATAGAAAAGTATTTGTTAAAAATCCATTCACATATTAGGAATAGAACATTTAAAATTGGAAAATATGCGTACATTTCGAAAAATTTAAGGCAAAAAGGAAAAAATACTAACAATTGTTGAATTTTAATTTCGAACGTTCCGAACTTGTGTTTATTTCAATTACAATCGCAAATATTTTCATTGCCAGTGCTAATATTTACGTGCTGATTTAAAAATTTAAAATTACCTTGAGATTATTCAAAATCAAAGCACCAAGTTTCCAAATTCAATAAATTTAAAGGGTACTTTACATAAGCTTATCAACAAAAATGAAATTATTTACAGTTGTTAAAAATTAAGTAGGTCAATAGTTAATTTCAATTTTAGACTAATACAAAATAATATAATCATTATGTACTGGCCCTAAACAATGAGTAATTTGTAAATAGTTCAAACGTCCTTTATAAAACTTAAATAAATTTTACGTAAAACAATCATCGAGCTATTATAGAAGTAGACAGGGATCAACGACTTTTAATAAATTTCAAAATACTAAATTTATGTCGAAGACCGGCAATCAAAAGAACTTCGAATCGAAAATTAATGTATGTACATATATATACATAAATTATTTTAAGAAGTTTTAATGAATCAGAAAATTGGATTACTTTTCTTATTTTTTACATCTCATTCTTTAACAACAAATTAAAGAATAATCATCGCCTAATTTATTTTTAGCCGAATTATGGTTACATTTAACAGTTTTTCAATTTAAATTATTGAATTTCTCATGGTTACTTATTGGAAAATTTATCTATTACCTCAAATCCTTAAAGAATAATATAAATAATTCCTACACGTATAATAATGTAATGAAATTATAAATATTGACAATTCTCGAACATGACCCTCCTGTACTCTATATGTTATCACTTTTGAACAATACCTAAGAAAGTATAACAAATTTATATTTTATCTTGCACATAATGTAAGCAAATTTATTCAATACCAATATGAAATAAACCTTTATTAGTGTAATATTAAAGCAAGAATGCCGATATATATACAATAATAACATTTTATCAGTACACAAAGTATTCACATAAGTATTTATATACATTTCTGCTTTGTTATACTCAAAATAAATTTATTATTAAGGACATTACAATATTATTTGTATTTTATTTGACCCAAATTATCTATCAATTAATTTTACTTATATATACATAGTTTTGACACTTTTGTTTAACAGAAATTACTAGTTACTTACTTCGATTTAATGGAAATTACTAAATGTAGCTTAGTTTCTCAATTATTATAGACTATAAAGAGTTTATTCTAATTTATTTCTTTTGGTAATTATTTTAATTTAAAAAAATTTACATTCTACTATATCTATCATCTGTATATCTCAAAAAATTTCAATAGCTGCTGGAATATTTCTCCTCGGCAAGGATATCACCATATGGTTTCATTCTTGTTTTCGGCAAGAAAACATTCCATCCCGAACACAATCAATCATGGTCCTCCTATATTCCAATTATACTCTCTCAGTCTAAAGCAAATACCCGAAAAAATCATGGAGTTTAACGTTAACTGAAAAAGTTCCTTCCAAAACCATTTGCGCCTCCTGACTATCCAGAGCAAAACAGACAAACAAAATATGTATGATCATCTCCTATAATCGTCTCGAACAATCTACACAAAAAGGAATCAAATCTAGTCACATCTCTGGTGAAGAAGCCAGTAATAGTAAGAACTCGATTTTGATTCATTCCCAACAACAATATGAAATTAAAGTTTTTTTATATTTTTTTTCCAAAATTTTGATAATTTTGCAGAATCAAAATAATTTTCATTCATGCTTCAATAATTTCAAGTAAGTTTTCAAAATTTTTTTCTTTAATAAGTAAGCCATACAAAGTTTCATTTTTAATGCTGATTTTTCAAAAATTTTGAAATTCGAAGAAAATATTTTACAAATAAGTAAAGTTATGATAAAATGAGGTCCCCTATTTTTTTTTTTACATCACAAAATTCTAGTAAATCTCAGTGTATAATTTATACCTGCCCTGCATATTTATAGAAATTATTTAAACGTGTAGTTTATACATACGGGCATGTACATATGTAATTCGTATATAAATGAACAAAATGGCTAAATTTAAACAAGGTTAAATACTTAAATCACATTAAGACGAAAAACTTTTACATAAAATTTCATTTTTATTTCCTATTTTTTTTTTTTTTGATATTATTTTCAGATTTATTCCAATTTAGAATAAGTATGTGTTACATATTCTTAAAACGTTTAGATTGAAACGTTTCTTTACATATCTAAATATGTGATCACTATGTATATGGATATTTACATTAAGACCTACATCTTGTTTTACTTTCTTCTTGTTTCTGTTCTCTTTTTATAAAAATAAACGTAGAATTCTGGAGAAAAAGACCTTGAAAACGTACACATAATTTCCTTATATTTTTTTTCATTTTTTGTTCATTCTCCTCAAGTTGCCACAATGTGTATTGTAGTTAAATTTCAAAAAAAAAAAGCAAGAATGAAAATTTTTTTTTTGAAAGCTCAACTCTACTACACATTTATACCTAGGTCTATATAATATTCTTGTGAATTTCAAAAAAAAAAATTTTCATTTATTTTTTTCTGTATCATGTTAACGCTGTGCTTGCTCTCCTTCAACTCCAATAAACAATTTTCACTTCAATTTTGAGAAGAAACCAAAAAAAAATAACAAAAGTAGAAAAAAATTTAAACAAGAATAAAGGTGAGTCCGTATCCTTCTCATTTTCTAAATAAGAAATAAAACAGAAATTTTTTTTGAAAGGCAAAAAAAAAATTCTTTTCTCCTTTTTTTGCAATTCAAGATTAGATAAGAATTTCGAAGTTAAATGGATTTTTTTTTTCAAAATTTTTTTAGGCTATTGTTGTTGAATATATTGGTTAAATGGTGTATAAGGAAACTAGAATACTAATATGAAATTTTCAAATATAAGTATGAACATATTAATCTATTAAAGAAGAGAAAAACACGGTATATAACAAAGAAAGAACACCACTTTAATCAAAACATCCTTTTTTCTGTTATCTCGATTAAATTAATTTTTCTGATAACAAAAGTAAATTTATATATAAAGAGAAAAAAAGGAAAACAAAAATTTTAACACAGAAGAATGAAATTAAAATTTCAACTCATATATACGAATATTATTTTACATTACTCGTTATCACTTTATGTATACATATACATATATACTTGGTGTACAATTATATCTAGCTTTCAAACAGTGTAATGCAATCTGATCTTATATTTGTATTCTTCTTAGCAATTTTCAAAACAAAATTAATAGAAAAGTACCTATTAATTTCACTCAGTTCGTTCGTCCGATCGTTCGCGTGTTTACAAAAATAGAAATCCTTTAAAATAGAAAACTGAAATTTTTTATGCAAATACCTTTTTGTTAATTTTTACATATCTTCCCCAATGTAAAATTTGTAAAACCTCGAAATTTAATAAAATAACGCCATTTTTAGACTATATATTTACTATACTTATTGAAGTCGCAAATATTTTCGAAAATTCGTAAATGCAGAAAAGTAGCAATTTGCTTCTTCTAACATAAAACAGCATAGTTGAACATTATGATGACAAAATAACCGCTTAAATTAAATGTGAGCTTAAGCCCGTGTTTTTGTTCAAATTTTTCTTTTATAAGTATGGTAAGTTGTACGAATCTGACATTGTAGAAGCTTGTAAATACTAATAAATAGTTTATTTCGCTGAAAATAATCCCCTTCTAAGCCCTCTTAAATGTACTACCTTCATACAAACCAAAAATACTGAGTTATTAGTAATTTTTAAGGCAATGCTATAGGAAAAACCTATTGTATAACAATAAAAAATAACCTATAAAAGAAATTCTGAACTTAAATAACCATTTTTTTTTTTAAATTGATTCTTAACGAAGAAAACATTCAATTACTTAATAATTCAACTAAATACAAAAAAATATTCTCGCTTTTCAAAAATTTGCAGCTTCATTCGAGTGACTCATAATTAAAATTTCAATATATGTTTGTTCTACTTATACTATTCAATATTTTTATTCTAATCTCACTATTTTATTCATATATTTTAAATTTATTTTTAAAATTCATTATCTATATTTGTTTATGACTTTATACTAATAAAAGAATGATGCATGTAAATGGAAAGGTTTGCGAACACTATTCTATTTTCTATAAAATAAATTTTCCCTCCTTACTATATTATTACATTTCCTTTTCCTTGTACACACACTCTAGTACTCATAATAAAATATTTGAATTGTAAAAGTATCCTTTAACAAGAAAAAAAAAAATTGTAAGTACAAAACAACTGACAAAATTTGGAAAAAAATTTTATACGTACACTTTCACTACTAAAATATAAAAAATAGAATATGTATACGTAAATCTTATGTATAAATTCAGAGGTCTATAAATGTAGAAGTAATAATAGCGCAAAGATAAAATAATTCTAACTTGTCAAGTCGAAATTTGAATGTACGAGACCTGCGCATATATGAACTTTAACAAAAATCGTATAAAATTTTGTACGATTTAGAAGAACACGTTAAGTATTAATTTTTTTATTGGAACGCGTAATACATAAGTATTACATATGGAACTTCTTTCTCAGTTTACTAAAACCGGTTATATTTTACAAGCATTCACTAAAATTGGGTATTTTGTTGACTATGTTTAAGCTATGTAAATTGGCTATGTTTAAGTTTCATTGAAATTAATCCACTAAATTTATAACGAAACAAAATATGTTTATTCTTAATGAATTCTTTAATCTTCAAATCCTGTTATTCAAGAATAATTTGCAAATTATTATACGTTTTAATCGAGTGGCACGTGTCTTCATAAAATTGTCAATCGCTTCAAAAACTCTCTTACATAAAGGCATATGAATTTAATTTAGTAAAATGAAAAAGTAAAAAAAAAAATTTTTTTTATTTTTCATTCATTCAAAATTTCTTTCCATCAAATTTTATTATTTTTGTTTCCTCTTTTTCACCTTACACACATATTATTATTTTTTTCTTTATTTTTGTTTTTTTCCTTCCTAGCACCTTGTATATTAAATATGCAATTTTTTTTTTTTTACCATTATATTTAAACATTTTATTTCACTATCTAGGCACCAGTAATGTTTAACTTTAACATTATTTTTTATATATTATTTTTTGCTGTTTTTTGTTGGTGTGGTTAGCACTTTTGATAAACGTAACATCCGTATTAATAATAAAATATTTATATAGACACATAATATTTACAAAAATATGCACATATTTAGATACAAGTTTGCATACATATACATACTTAGATATTTACATTTTAAACCACATACTTACAAAGTAGACCTATAAAAACATAAATATGCTTACAATATAAAAATGAATTAAAATGAAAAGGAAAGATATTTTGTAAATATTTGAAGGCTAACAATATGCCGTGTATTTAATCGAAAAATAAAAAAATTAAAATAAAATAGGAATTGCTGTAAGAATAAGAAAAAATATTTGATATGAAAATTAATGCGGGACTAAAAGAGATAGCAATCTCATAATAATAAAATATTATAATTTAAATAAGTAAATAAATAGATAGCATCCATATACTTATACACAGAATAAGTATGTGCCACCTATGCATACATAAATAATAATAAATAAAAAATTCTTACAGTATATATAAGTAAATAAAAAACAATATTTTATTTCAAAAGTCAAAATGAATGGTTTTCAATGTTAAAAATACGCGGCGTGTATAAAAAAATTTTCATGATCTCAACACAACGCTCCTAACCACATTCAAATGATCTACATTGAATACGTAAAAGTTATGAGTCTAATGGTTTTCATCATTTTTGAATTTAAGTAAAAAAAATAAGTATATATTTTTTTTTTCATTAAAATTTCGCTAAAATACACCAACTTAGTTTCTCTTGTCTTTTATTTGCTGGCTGTTTTAAAAGAATTTTTTTTTTTTGTAAAAATAAAATAAAATTTTCTTTCACATGTATTTTTTATTTGTTGTTTTGTTTTTGTTTTTTTGAATATTTATAAGTAAGTTTTGTATTATATTTAAAAAAAAATTTTTTTTTTGCTATTTTGGTTCTTTTTTTAAAAAAATATTAATAAAAATATATATACGTATACAAATTTAATTCAACTCTTTTGAATACAAAACCAGAATAAATATTTTCTATGAAAAAAAAAAAATAAAAATAATTTATGCTGACAGACATGGTCAAATTAATATTGAGAAAATATTAAGCAACGGTATGTACCTTATAAGTATACACGTAAAATATCAAGTAATTTTTAGAAAACAATTCGTGTGGTTGTTTTAAATATTAATTTTTGCAAAAAAATATTTTTTAAATATTTTCGTTAATTAAAAATTGAAATTCGAAAATTGAGATTTTTAAAATATTAAAGTCGAACTACACCACATAATAACAAGCCAGATCAAAAATAGAATATTCGTTTGTATTTTAGAATACAACCTTATAATCTAATTAGTATGGGAGCTCAAAAAATTCAATAAAATTTTTATGAAAAAGGTATCATAAATTAATAATAAATTTAGTTGTTTTTAATATTTAAACCTCTTTTCCTTAAGTTTGGAAATTTATTACACTTAGTTACTTAATGATAAATTAATAAAATCGAATTAACTGTAATTCATCAGTTTACATTTAAGAACTTTAAACCACACTTTATCAAATATAAATTCTTTATGTAAAACTTTGTCTTTACTAGTGTGAAGTCAATTCCTGAAGAAATTCGGAATTGAATCTTGTTTATATAAACTGCAATTGCATACTAAAAATCGTCATTTTTTTAATGTAAATAAAAACGTAAGTAAATTATGCAAGTATTAAGTTGCGTTGCTGTTATTAATTACAAAAAATTATTACGTAAAAGCGCAGCTAAATTTATTACCATTTTCATAAACATAACAAAAATTTTATCTATTCTTTGTACTACAATACAAAAAGTTAATGCCCAAAGTGTCCTTCTAAAATTTAAATATATTTTTAAAATACTTAAGTAAGTACTTATTTACTCAATATTAGAATTGAAATTTTTTTGTTTGAATTTAATTTGATCACGCATTTTAATAAAAATAAATTCATTATGGTGACTAATTTTATTAAAAAACTTGAAATAGAATTTTAAATATTAAGTAATATTTTTAGTTAAAAAAAAAATACTTAGATTTTAGAATCTTAATAAAATTTAGCAGTAGGGTTCTGAATCTAATTCATGCAAAACCGAATTTGTTTCTTATTAATTTTGTATTTTTATGGTTAGGAATTAATTTGGTTATGGTCTGGGTATGGTTTTCTTTTTCTGTTAATCGAACTTCATTTTCAATATTTCAAATACAAATTTTGTTAAATAGATTTTTTAATAATTTTTACAATGATTACATTCGATTAATCCCCTTACTTATAAATACAAAAAAAAAAGAAGTACTCAATACCTATGATATTTTATTAAAATGATAAATATTTAGAATAAAAATGAAATTAACAATTTAATTTCCTCTTTTATTAAAGATAATTTTTTATTTGTTCCAGGAAATCTAAGTAATACAAATTAAATTCATTGATCATTTTGAATTGATTTGCTTAGTTAAATAAGTAATCGATTCTCTAATTAAAATTCAAATCACACTCATTTAACTTAATAAATACTTATCAGTTATGTATCAGACATTATTTATTATATTAAGTACTTGAAAATTAACGTACTAAATAACGTACTAAATAATATAGTTCACACTTAATAAATATGAATATTCCACTCCATGTACAAAATTTTTACGTCACAAAACATAGCACTTACTTGATAAGAAGCAAAACAAAAAATTTTTTTGTGTATAATTAAGTAGCATAAATATTTGCATTTTTAATATTTTAATGAAATTCTGTTATTATCAATTTTTTTTTATTCATTGATATTTTTTTTTTGAAAAATAATACGTAAATTTAATTGTTTTATAAATAAACGAAACTTAAGAAATAAATATTGTTTTATAATAATTTTAATATTGCTAGAATTTTGCATTATTAAAATCAAACCATGTAGCTACCACAATAAATTAAAGCTGTTTACCGAACTGTTTACCTCCTGCTACGTAAATCATATAAAAGTAAATCTTAAGAATGATAATAATAATGAATTTATTTGGGTATATGGGTATATGTTTACATACTATACTTAATCTAAATTTCTATTGAAAAGGGCAAATTAAATATCAAAATCTTTTATATTTCAAGTTCACTGAAAACACTTCGCTACGGTTAAACTTACGTTAATTATATGTAGATAATTTGATTGAATGCAATAATCAAGAGTGTAAAAATAAAAATTTTCTGTTTACTTACATGAGATATTCTAAATTTTACATTAACCTTTAATTAGAATACATTCTAATGTACTTAAGTAAAAACATTCTAATGTTCTAGCGTAAGTATAACTAACCTAAGTTGTTATTTATTTATATTAATTAAGTACCTACCTAAGTGTAACAGTTAATAATGTAAGTAATAAAAATTCTTCTTACTAACATCTTCAGAATCAATTTATAAGAACAATATTTATAGGCTCAAATATTATCTAATTGCATAGTTAGTACAAAATAATTAATTAATAAAATATTTGTTAATAAAATAAAAAAAAATAAAATTAATAAAATAATTAATAAAGTTCCCAATATTTTATTAATTAATATAGGTACCTACCTAAATCCCTACGAAATTTATTTTCAATTTTTATAAATACTTAGTTAGAATTTATATAAACTGATTACACAATTTATAATTACTTATAACTTAACATTTAATTCAATTCAGTTTAACGATAATGTAAAATATAAAAAAATTAAATAAAAATCTTATCACCAGAATACAGAAAACTAAATGAGTGCTTAATATGCAAGTAGCAAGTGATGTGAAAAAAAAATTTCTACTACTTATTTCTGATAAGAATTTTTTGTTTATTTACCAACGCTAAGCATCGTGATTTTTTTTTTGTTATTTATTTTCTGCTAAAATCAACTTTTATTATGGTTACATAACTAGCTACTTATTCGTTTTCAATTGTAACAATCAAAACAAGCCGCAAATATTTTATTATATGTCCATTACTTAAGATAGTTGATATAATTCTATTAATTATACAAATATTATAAATATAATTGCAATATAATATTAACAAACACAATTAATTTTATGTAAGTGGGTAAGTGGGAACCTATCTACCTTTAAACAAATTAAGCATTTTAATTCAAATATTTACTTATAAGAAATATTTACTAATAAGAAATGCTTATATATGTACTCACTTATCTCTTTCACAACTATTTGAATGAGGAGTTCTTATTTACCTTATAATTTCAATATTAATAAGCGAAATTTAAATTAAAACAACTAAAATTTACAGAAATTAAAATGTAATGGGTATTTAATTACCTACCTACATAGTAAAAATTATTTTACTCACTAACACCACTACATAATTTTTAATTATTTTATTTAAGGATGCAACTTATTCTCAAAAACACTTTTTCGAACTTTACTGCACAATTCATGGGTATTTATAGGTTACCTACTCTCGCTTAACTCCTAAATAATTTTAAAAAATGATTGTATTTAAGCGAAGAATTTTAGCAATAATTAAAAATACTTATAAGCAATAGTACTGCAAAATGACGAGATTATCGTATACCTAACATTTTTATTAAATTTTAAATTTTATCAGAATTTATAACTTAGTTTTACTTAAGTATAACCAGCTACCCCAAATACTTATATAAATTAAAATCCATTTAGTTTTAAGTAGTATAAAATCAAAGTCTACTTGGACTTACCCTAATTAATTAATTTTAAAATGCATGCTTGCAAATCTAGAAGCCTACATACTGAAACTAGAAGTTTACTGTAAAAAAACGTAAAAAAAAAAAACGACATGGTACACCAAATAATTTGATCATCACTGCTTATCAATTTTTAAATAAAATTTGTATGCTACATACATATGTATTTAATTATGTAAATATGTATGTAGATGTTTAGAAATTTTATTCATATGCTGATTAACATTCTTACTAATCAAATTTATTCAATATCATTTATGAATTTGTGTTTATTATAATTTTCTTATTTCATCTCATCTCTCTTAGCTTAGTAGGTAAATAAAGTTTTATAGTGAAATATTAATCATTCAAACAAAGCACACAAACAAATGGATGGTAACACAAAATATTAGCTACAAAATTTGTATTTCATTGATTTAAAAATATTGGTTGCCCTTTGTAAAACGCTCTTTTGTTTTGCGAACAATAAAATTACGAACAACATACCCTTACAATTCTTTTGTAAGCGTTTTTATTTGCACAAAAAAAAATCCAAACATGTGGAATTTTTGACATTTTTATTTTATTCACAATATTATTTTATTTATCATTGCATACATAGCTATGTAAGTATGTTATTTTAAGTAGTCGGTAAATATTACATGAAATATCTTGACACTTGATAGAATTGAGTAGAAATTCTATTTTAAATATAAATTTGTATAAATAAGTAATCAAATATTTTAAACTTACCGTATTGTAAATAATTGGAAAACTAGTTAATTTTCGTAATCCACTACGCGATAAATCATAGCGAAGGAAATGACGAGAATTAATAACTGCGGCCGCGACTATACATACTCCCGGAGCCATTGTAAAACGTTAACTAAATTCAAAATTCACACAAAATTTTTAGATTATTTTTTTTTTTTCCTTTTTGAATTTTTATGAGAAAAATCTCTTCTCTTTTTTTCGAATGAAAAACTTTAATTTTTTTTTTAGGTTTATTTGTTGGAAAATAGGAAAAATTTTACTATATATTTTTTTTTTGTTTTATGTTTTGAATTGAAAAAATCTCAGAACTTTTATTATGCTCAGCTTTTTTTTGTTTATCCTCTATCTAATATAACTTTTTCTTACACTTTATACCTATCTAAGTTATTATTATATTTTTCTTTTATATTATTTTCTATGCCACAATATATGGCTACTCTTCTCTATGGAATATTAAATGATTTATCTTTTGTATATAATTATACGGAGGGAATAGCTCTAGAATATTGAAGAAGTGAAAAAGCTTTACAATTTTCTGGATACAGATTTTAAATTTCAATATTTATGCAATAAAAAAAAATATTTTTGTTGGAATTTCAAAGATAAAAAAAACAAGAAAGAAAAATCTACACAACAATATCAGAGTTGAAAAAAATACCGGCAATTTTTTTGAGCTTTTTATCAATTTTGTTTATGGTTTTTTCTATGAGGTTTTTCTATCTATACAAAATTTTTTTTTTTTTCTGTGTTGGGGAATTTATACAAAAAAAAAAAACACACTGAATAGAGAATAAATGGAGAAGAGTAGAAGATTAATTTTCTTTTTTTCTTATTTTTTTTTTCTTAAATAAACTCGCGCACACACTATCAATGACTTTTTTTTTTCTTTCACTCGAAAATTTACTTCATTTTTTTTTTTTTAATTATTTTCAATACAAAAATTTTTTGAATAATATTTTTTCTAAAAATTAAATTAAATAAGTAGAAAAAATGATTTAACACTATTTTTAAATAAAAAAAAAAATTCTATTTTAATTTTTTCACAATTTGAAGTAAGAAAAATCACAGCATACAACAACACAATAACAAAATTTGACAATCACTGAAGGCATAAAAAATTTTTGTGTCTCTGCAAAATAATAAAAACGAAAATTTTAATACACAAAAAAAAAATAAAATGAAAAATGTGTATTTTGACAATTTCTGATAACATTCATTCACAATAGTTGACATTTTTCATACCGCTTTCAAATGACTTTTAATATCTGTTCACAATAGATAGTTAATATGAATCGAGAAATTTTTCCAAATGTTATTTAAAATTTGATAGTTTTACACTGCTCCATGAAATTTTCGTTTAAAAACTAATAATAAAATAAATAATTTTTCTATATTCTTCCTAAACGTTAAAAGCTTTTTAATTTTTACTTAATTGTAATTTTTGTCATAAGAAAATATTTATTGTTAGCATTATTTTGACACTTACTTGAAAAAAGAAAGAAAAAGTCAAGTAAAATTTTTAAGAAAAAAACTTGACAATAGCAAGAAAACGATAATTATGACAACGATAAAAAACGATAACTAGTATTTTTGCATTTTTAATTTCGACTTGAAAAGTTTTATAAAATTTTCAATATATTTGTATGAGTACTTTGTGCTACGGCAAACATTACATAATCTATAGTTTATTATATAATAAAAGTTTCATTAATTTATGAACATAATTTATTTTTAACGGTAGTTCATACATATTTCTTTAATCAATGCTTTAATATAATAAAGATAATAATAACTTATTAATTATAATAATAATCTTACCAATGATCTACTAACTTCAATTAGAATTGTGAATGTGTCATATTTTACATCATGGTTAGTAAGATATTATTATGACATTTAAAATGGGAGTCATAAATAAAAAGATTTTATTGTGAATATAATTGAGAAATTATTTTTTTCTTTTTGAAATTGTGATTGGTTTTTCGATTTAATGGCAGCACTGAAATTGTAAATTTCAAAATGAAAAAATATCGTAATTTTTTTTTTTAATTTTACCGTTTGAAATTGAAAAGAATTATTGTCAGTAAATTAAATTGCAGTTAAAAAGGTTGAATATTAATACACTTTATTATTATTTTAAGTGAAAAACATGTGAAAATATGGCATACATAATAAAAAGGTAATATTTTAAATAATTATGTACAATATAACATACATATATATTTGTTTTAAAATTCATTTAATCTTTGCCACTAAAAAATACTTCCATTTTATTTCGGCCAGAAAATAATTTTAATGTGATAGGTGTGAATTCGTTTGAAGACGTCTTGTCTTGGTTTGATTGAAATTATTCTTGATTCATATTAAATGCAAATTAGTCAAAACTATAATATGATCAAACACAAATAAATTCGTGGACCTTATTTTTAAAACAACTTTCGATATAAAAATCATAACAGTACTTATATCGCCATAAGATGAAAAAATAAATTATTGTCCATTAATAAAATCTCATAAACGTTTAAAAACTTAAGTATGTACTATGATTTAGTTTATTAATACTTACAAGTACATTATGAATGTTACACGTTCCTTGAATTCTGCAAGTTACGAGTAATTACAAAAAACATTCAGAATTGCTCCTATATCTTCTAGTTAATGTTACGTGGATGTTCACCAAAATTTGCTACACAAACTTTAAAGCAGTAAACTTTAAAGAGTTTCTTAAAATTGTCTAATAACGTTATCCAAGTATAACTCGAGAAGGAAGGCCCAAAAAGCAAAATGTTGCTACATGTTGTTTTTCACCTGAAATAATTCTATCACTCGTATTCGGGAGTACTGTCAAGTGTCAGAGACCCAGAATATTTTAAATAACATATTTGAACATTTTAGTATTGTATATATTTTAAGTCGAAGTTCTGGTAGATTACTATTCACTTCTAATCAAATGTAAAATAGAGTAAATCTCCTTTCATTTGCCATTTTCAACGAACAAAGTTGTATTATATTTTGTAAAACAAAAATTAAAAAGGAAGCAAATGAAAACTTATATACATATATGTATATGTATAATAATATTCCACTTGGCGGCTTTCGTGATTACTGAAGAATATGGTAACAATTATTATTTTATACACGCATATTAAGAAGTGTACATCCTCAATATACAACAGCCCTATTAAAAATATTTTTGTTCCATATTTTTTTAAAAATATAAATTATAAATATGTTATACATATTACATACATATATACCCAAAAATACTACACATAATACAAATTTGAATTCTAAAATAACAATATGCTATGCGTTCGTAAGATAAGCACGTTTCTAATAAAGACCTAAAATAAGTTTCAAGTTCATGGTACAATATAAAATACATTTATACATCAGTTGCGTTGCATGAAAGTTTAACCCCGTCATATTCCTTTATTTATACCCATAAATAAGTTTTTAACCTTGCACCATACGTAAAATGTTTATATATTGTTAATGATTAATATCACGAAATGAAAGTATTAAATATATGAATAAAAATATTAAATTTTTAAAAAACAAAAACATTTCGTGTCAAATAATATTGATTGTAAGATTTAATTTGTCAAAATTGCCAGATAATTCAATAAAGACAATATATACATACACATATTCACGTGGCAAAAATATGACCTACGCTAAGGTATAAAAAAATTCCTGTACTTTTATACGAGTATACCTGCTCGAAATTATCTTTATATATAACGGTACAATATTTTTACAATGTATGTATATATCGGGACGTGTACATATATAAAATATATTTACATAAATAAAATGATGTATATATATGTGTACCCAGTTACAATAAAAAAAAAACTTTTGTGTATATTAGTTCTCGGAAAAAACAAATTGTAAATTTGAAAGAAAAAATAATTTATTCAGTGTAAATGAATTTTTCTTTTCTTTTCTGAATTAAAAATGCTATAATTGACTTTGAAGTAAATTGAAATCATTCCTCTCTCTACATACTATTAAATTAAATTTTATCTTTTTTTCACTTATTGTAAGGCTTGCATGATCCCTTATTGCGAAAATATAATAAAAATCCAATATTCTTGAACATTTTGTTAAAAAATATTATTTTCATCTCATCCTAAAAACAATATAATTGAAAATCCAGTACGCAATTATTATTAAATTATAAAAACATAATATAGATATATAAGCCATTATACATATATATATAGAACTTATATATGTATAGAGACACTACACATTTTGTTCAATTTATATAATATATTATGTACATGGCCTTTTAGACATCATATAATTCAATAGAAACTATATGATGATTCAATAAATTTAGTTAACTTAAAAATCAATTTGCCAATAAATAAAATGGTTAATCCAATTGGCAAGTAATATAGATGTATAAAAAGGAAACGGTAAATAATATATGAGTATGTACGAGTATACATACATTTATACATAATATGTATACAATTATACTGAATAATTATTAAATGTAGAGAGTATATACATAAAGATTTTATAAAAGGCGCATTATATTCGATAAAGCATACACTATGTACATACTTCTTTTCGATTTTTAATAAAGAATATATAGTGTGGGTATAATAGATAATTTCATATAAACATTTGTATATATATATTATATAGTACAGGGTTGTTTTAATAAATTTGTTGAAAAATAAAATTTTTATATCTTAACATTAACTCTTGCAACCCGGCTTTCGAATAGTGTAATTAGTACAATTTACAAAACAAACTGTCTGTGATGAAAGAAGTCCCGTTAAAATTTAGTGTGCGGAATCATGTAAAAACGAAAATGGTATAACAGAAAACCAAATACAATGCTATTTTTAATTTTCAGGGATATTTGGACTTTACTAATTATTCTTTGTAATTTCTATTACAAATTTAATTTTGTCTAATTTCTAATTTTGGACTTTACTAATTATTATTTGATAATTCTATATTTGTAATATATTAGATGTGTACATAATATGTACGGTGCATTAATCGAAGAATACGTATATAAAGCATTCTCATAAAATGAATATTAAAGTTGCTCCATATTGATGTTTAATTAAGGGCGAAATTTCAAGAAAGATTTATTATGAATTATTTAATTAGTATATAGTGATAATCCTAGATACTTACAGATACAAGGCGATCTTAATATCTATCACGTAAATTTTTCTATAATATTTTTTTATATGCTTCAGTCTATGAAGTAATTAGAGCAAAGTAGAAAATAAAGTGGAATACGAATAAGTAAATTAGCACTCTTCAATATTTAATTTTTGGAAATTTGTTTCCTATGCTATATTGATGATAGGATGGATATTTTAATAACCTGGCTGTTGTCCAAAATTTTGATTAACTTTCTCTTTTATAATTCTCTCTAAATATTATTATTCAAGGCAAATTGAAAAAATTCTTTTAAATCTTGATTTCGAATTTAAAAAAAATTTTTCTAATCCATATAATTTATACATATGTATATATATATAACCGTAATATCTATATATATATATGCATATATATCTTCTTTAAATTTTGATCATATTATTAAAATATATTTTTCTAAATATTTAATACGATTATATTACATTATAATAATATTAATATTTAAATTTCATTTTCACACAACTTTACACAGCTTTTCGACTCCTTATATACAATATAATATGTACAATACATACATTAAAATTCAGAAAATTCTATTTTTTTTGCCACAATTTTTATCTAAACAGAACAATTTGTACATGTAGGCATATGTATATAATATATATTTAAATGTTATATTTAATATTTTAACTCATATACATACACTAAATTTTTTAATTTATATATATATATATATATATATATACTGTAATAGAAAATCAATATACATTATATACATAGAATATATATAATGAAAAAGATTATAAATAACTTAATTTTGCATATTTCTTGGCATTCTATAGACAATAAAATTCTGCATTTCCTTACTACGTATAAATACAACAATCACATAGGACATACGTCATATTATATCTTAATTTAAAGTGGTATTTATAATTAAGAATTCATTTCATATAAAAAATATTTTAAAAACAAATTTAAGTCGATAAATTTAACTGAAATTTAAAATTAAAATTTTAATTTGACACATTCTCTAATACAATTTCTACACGTCTCCAACCGAATTTAAATTCAGAATGCTATTCGTTGGGAAAAGTATGAATGGCAAATCTAGAGAACTTATCGAAAATTATTTAAAATTTAAATGAATATTAAATTCATTCACACAAGCAAAGGTAGTATATTTGAGATTCCGAAATTCTTAGGGATAAGATGTATTCTATCCCTAAATTCTGGAATTTAGGGATAGAATACATCTAGCCAAAACAGCACGGGATATTTTTCCCAATCAATACAGTTATTGAGCTTTTAAATTGATACTTCGATCGTAACAAAAATATAAATTAGCTGCATTATTCCTGTAAGTTTACTAAACTCATTTGAAAGTCAATTTAAAAATTTTTTTTTGAATATTTGTCACTGAAATTCAGGAGTTTTATTCTATACAAGAGCTTGCAATTCGAATATAAAATCAATATTACCGCCATTTTTCAACAAATTTTTGCTAGTAGAACAGCTCTTTAGTAGTCTTTATTCAAAAAATAAAACTAAATATTTTCAATTTGTAATTTGATCAAATGAATATTAATCTGGATAATAAAATATTTAGTATTACAACAAGAGTTTAACTTTTAAGGAAATCGGTCTGTATAATATGCAACATTATTATACCTATATTTAAAAAGTGTTATACTCGTATAATTGTTTAAAGGATAAAAAAATTTCAAATACAATAAATTTAATTTTTAGTTTTTTTTTTTACTCTTCATTCAAGTGTTCGAAAATAAAGTTTTATTATTACTTTACTTTTTTAATCTATATACGTTATATATATACATATATAATAAAATACACATATAATCGCACCTTCAAAGCAATAACGCAGTATTTCGTAATAATTTAATAGTTTTAAGTAAATTCTGTTTAAAGTTGGGGATCTTTTTTTTTATATAAAGAGCAACACGTTTCTTTTGAATTCAATACAAAACGTAGCACTCGTCATAAAGGAATAAGGCTAAATATTGCAGCTTTGCAATTAAGAAAACTCTGATTTATTGAATTTCGTGCAATAGAAAATTTTAATATTTTAAGGAAATTTAAAAAAAAACTAGATAAGGAGATCAAAATAAGAGAGGGAATTTGCACTCTTAATGGTATACTTAAATCAAAATTTACTACATCAACTTGCTAAGAAGGGTCTACTTAGAAGGGTGCTATAATATGTACACGAATCCTGTTGTGTATATACTTAAAAGCCTATAAATTTATATAAATATTTAGTTTTGATTTTGTAAATTTTCCATACCTCAATTCTTGGTTATATATAAAATTTATTTTCGCATTTGAGAGAAAAAAAAACTAACTAATTTTTATTTTTCCTATTAAAGAGAATATTTTATAAGTATAACACATAAATTTCCTATTTTTAGTTTCTCTTTTTACGTATACTAAATAACGGAATTTTCAAGCTAATAAATATTTGCTGTTTTCAAAAATCATAACGATAAAATTGAAAACAGAGGTATAAGAGATTTATGTACAGACTTTTATAAAATATGCAATGCACTAGAAAACAAAAATTAATAAAATAGGAAAAATTAAACAAAATAAAAGGGAATAGCTCTATAAACAAATTTTCTTCTAATAATTCATTTTAAATAAACGAGAAAAATGAGCAAAAATAAAATTTCATTTTAGGGTCCGACTCAATTCTTTTCCTATATATCATATTTTCTGTATTGCATATAATTCTTATATAATACATACAATATACAACCAAAGCAAAAATGAAAAATTCTTTTATATAAAAAAAAATATTGCGGTAACATTGAAACACTCGTCTTTAAAAAAAAAAAAAACAAAAATTGTTTCATTTTTATTTTATTTCTTTTTTATTATATTTTCTCTTGCAGTTCTTATCATAATAAACACATCTATAATAATATCATTTAAGTATGTGAATACATATATATATACATATAAATATATATATAAGCATATACTTATATAAAAAATTCTTATTTATACCGTTATTGTGTGTAATATACAAATTATGTCATGTACACGTAGATATGTACTTAAATTTACCCAGCAAACAATAATTAAATTAAAATGTATATGTGGCAGATATATTTAACAGAAAGGGAAAGATATTCTATTCGAATTTAATTTATCATATAAAAATTGACGCCCGATGATGGGCCTCTTCATTATATGCACATAACCGAATTTTTCACTAATATTTGTTATTAATGCTTTCTGTGAGTAGAATTTTGCAAATGTTGCTAAAAAAAAATTCAATTTTTCTTATTATGAATGTCTTTTCCAGGTAAAACTTCAAATAAAGAAAAATAAATAGATATATTTTATAATTAAAAATTATATATGTGAAAAATATGGCTGGGGTATGTTGTCAGAGCAGATAATGAAAGGCCAATGTGTAAAATTTTTAATGGCCATTAGTAAGACGGTAAACAACAAGTTAAAACACCACGAACAAGGTGGCTGAATAATGTAAGAAGTGATATCTAGAAGTTGGGGCTTGAAAGTTGAGTAAGATGTGCTAAAGATCAAGTTGTATGGAGGAGAATTTTAGAAGAGGCAAAGGCTCTACAGGAGTTGTAGCGCTATATAGAGTACTAGTATATGTGAAAAAATTATTATACAATTTTTTAAGTTTCATATTAAGTGTGTGAAAGTTTCCAATAAACTTTTCAATACTATAGAATCTACTCAACTGAAGTAGATATTTTATAAACTTTCTATTTTGAATTTCTGTCTTTCCGATATATCATCGATATCAATGACTTTTTTTATTATATAAAATATTTATTTGTAAAATCAAAACTTTTAAAATCAATTAAATTTTTACGATATTCAATGAATGAAACTGTATTTATTTTCTCAAAACTACAATTCCCATATAATATTAAATTAATTAATCAAACATCATATAAACAATATTTACAATATTATAATGTATTAACGAAAAATTAAATTGTTATACATATAATAATTATGTTTGTATTATTCGCAGTAACTTGTTATAATATTTATTTACTTTAAAATTTTACTGCATGTACTCTTTTAAATATTAATCTGCCGGGTATATATTGTATAATAATAGTATTATTATTATATTATAACTGTTATACATATATATATAATTGTTTATATATAGTAACGTGTACTTGTATTATTTAATAATGATTATATAGGTCGTTGCAATGAATATAAATAATGTACTCATTCTAAAAATATACATAGTATACGAGTATGTATATTATACGTATATGTATATATATATATATATAAATAAAATTTTAATGTAGATAAAAAAATAAATGACACAACAACAGCAACCAAAAAAAAAAAAAACAACAATCTTTACATAAACAACAGTGTTAACAGATTTTTATTATCCTTTCTTCCTTTTTCCTTATATATCCTTTTTAATTTTGTTTTCTTTATTTTTCTTTTAAATTTTCATGTCAAAATAAAATTTTAAATGGAAAATACTTGGGAAAAAAATTTTCTGTACTTTTTTCTAGACCATATAGAAATAAATACTGGTAACATATAACAAACATACATATTTTATACCCTACAAAATATTGAACTGAAAAATAAAAATAAAGTAGGCAAAAAAACAACAAGAACAAAAAAATAAAAAAGCAAAAATAGATTTTTCACGTTTTTCCTTATATATATATGTGCGTGTATGTGTGTATACCGTAATAATAATATTTCTTTTTTTGTGTTGATTCATCAGTTTCGGTTCAATATTCTGTGATAGTTCTACGGAATCCTGTTTTTCGGATGAAAAAAAAAAACAAAATTCTATGTTTTTTGTTTATATTTTTTTTCTAAATAATTATTTTAATATTTTATTCCTATAATCACATTTAAATTTATTTAAACTTTAAATATAAAAAAAAATATAATATTGATATTTCTAAAAATTATATTCTCTAAAAATATTAATTAAATATTTAATAAAATATTACAAAATAAAATAAAATGTGAAATTTAAAGTATTAAAAAAGCAAATTATCAAATTTAAAAGTTTCGTTTTAAAAATAGTAAAAAAAAATTAAATATTTATATATCTAGAAAAATAGTTTAACTTTATATATATACTTTACCTACATTTACTATTATAGTAGACACGAGTACATAAATCATGATATATAGTATTGAATTTTCCCAAAAAAAACAAAAAAAATAAATCATCATATACATAATATTAATATCTTTATATAGAAATTTAAATAAAAACAACAACAATTATTTTAAAAAAATGTAAATTAAAATTTAATTAAAATTTAAATAAACACCAAATTATATATGCATATATAACAGTATATATATACATAACAGTAAAGCTTTAAAATATAAAATTGAAAAATTTAAATTTAATTATTATACAAAATATTGCCAACAAAAATAATCATTTATTAAAAATATTATTATAAAAGTATTATTTAATATATATATAGACTTTGTAATTATATATATATATACATATATTATCGTACATGTATATATTAAATTATATATTATATTGTAGAGACCGAAGTATAAATATTGTAGTAATAAAAACACAAAAACCAAAAAACAAAAAAAATTTAACAATATTAACCCTCTATACATTGTATATATATACATAATGTATAAAAGTTATATACAACCCTAATAAATTTTAAATTAATTTGACATATTATTATAAAAATATTTTAATAAAACACCTAAAGTATTTAATTAAAAAGTTATTATATAAGGAAAAAAAAGAATGCCTTCAAATTTTAAGTAAATATTTAAAAATAAATAAAATAATAAAAATAATATTAAAATGTAGTCTCCGTGTTCATTTAGAAAACAAGTTAAATTATTAAAAATAAAGAAACTCAAATATAATATATACATGTGTATATTAAATACTAAAAAAAAAAACAAGAACAAAATAAATAATATTAAATTGCAAAATCAAAAACATTAACAACAATCAAACACAGGACAAAAAAAAATCAAATAATAAAAAGTTGTTTACTAAATTATTAATATGAGAAAATATAATGCAATATTTACATAAAATATTATATGTGTGTGTAGACAAGTTATATTAGAATTCTATCATAATATTATATTATATTTCTTATATATATATATGTGTAGGCATATGCAATAGAACAGTGTCATGGATATCCTTTTTGAATAAATTAATATACATTTTTACACTACGTATGTGAAAATATACTATAGTTTCCCTATATATATATATATATTAATATACGTTACGTAGTTATATTTATCATAAAAAAAAATTTTTTTTTACTCTATTATACAAAATACAGCAGCTTCACTTTTATAATATTCATTTAATTTTATGCACACAAACCTACATACATACTTGTATACATTAGGAAATTTGCCTATATAACAAGAAAAAAAAACGAAACACTTAACTTACATAATATAAAAATTATTCTTTTAAACGTCAAAACAATATTTTCTATCTTACTCTAACAACCACTAAAAATTTCAATATTGATAAACGTCAATATAAATATATGATTAACATTGCTGTCAAAAAATGCTATATTTCTAGGAAAACAAAAATAAAAACCAAAAATAAATGAAAAAATAACAGAATAAGAAAAAATACCTCTGCATTTATATTATATAGTTAAAAGTCCCGGCTTTTTTTATTTATTGTTTTCATTTTTGCTTGGGTTATCAAAAAAACAAAAAAAAAAAAAAAATTTTTTTTTTGTAGAACATGCGCTTTATACAATAACAAATAAATATTTATTGTTGTCAAAGCAACGGAATTTCTAAGTTATCAAAAATAACAAAAAAAAAAAAACACGAACGGTAACACAGTCAAGTGATATTATTATGACATTTCGGGGAAAAAAAAATATAAGATATTTTAATATAACTACAAAACAATAGATGTCGCATACAATATAACACTCTAGTGTTGAGAAATCAAAACAAGTTTAGTTAAAAAAATTATTTACACAAAATTAATGTATGTATAATCATATGTTTGTATTTATGTATATGCATATTTCAAATTAAATTTTGGTATACGCTGTTATTATTCAAATTAAAATCAATTTTGGGAAATTATAATTAAATATGTTTATATTTAAAATTGAAATATCATTATAATTATTATTCAAAAATAAGAAATAAATATAAATAAATATAAATAAAAATAAAATGGCAACACAACAACAGCAAATACCAGATGATACAAGTAGTATGAGTGATGAAGTATTTGAACCACCCGAAGAGACTGAAAGACGTAAACAAGGACTTTGTAAAGATGAATGCTATTATTTTGATCCAAATAAATCACAACCAAATAATATTATATCACCGACATCAGAATTTTATACAACAAATGAGAATACAATACAATTTGGATGGGGTGCTAAAGAAAATACAAATGATTTTTGTGATGATTGTGATGATGATTATAATGGACAAGAAAAAGAAGATAAAGAAAAAGAAACAGAAGAAATTAATGATGATTGGAAATCTTATCCTTATGAAGATAATCAAGTTGTAGAAGATACTATTCCAAGAAAGGTATGCATTCTGTTTATTCAATTTAATTTTTTCTCGCAAGATATATTTTTATTCAGGTATAGGCACAGGTTATAAGAACATACTATAGTTACACCCACATATAATTTTTTTTTTTTTTTATTAATTATAATGATGTATTCATTTAGGTTCAAAATTTAAATATAAGGTTATAAGAAAAAAAAAGTTACTATGTACATAAATCTATAAATAATGAATGTGGTAAATAATTCTTAAATTGGTATTTATTTTTTTTGTTGAAATTTGTGGGACATTTTAATAATATTTGCATATTTAAGCATTTTCATTAAAATGCTACAATACCTAATTTAGAATTTATGCATACTAAATCTCTTTGGTTTCTCATCAATGAAAAATTTTATGTTTCTAAACAGAGTCTCGCGAATTTTTAATCGAAAAGTTTAGAATTTCAAAAAAGTACATCTACAGTATACAAGTACATACATACATAGTTGTTTTATGCTTATAAGCTATATTCTACAACAAACTGCATCGGATGTGTGCAAAGTTCTTATAAGCGAAAACTTCATATAATATATTTGCCTTTGTACTCTTATTTTTTATATTTTTGATAAATTCTGAAGTAAGTTTTTTCATGACATCCAAAATTTATAGTGGTTTTACTAAATGCAGGAAACAGTATGTTTAAATAATGCGGCAGTAAATTTTGCAAAATCTAACGAAATATTAAAATTGAGATCTTATTTCTATTATTTTTATATTTCAAATTTTATTAAAAATTCTAATTACTTGTACTACCTTATAAAATTTTTACCAGTTATAAAAATTAAATTCCGGATATCCTGTTATAATTTTCAAATGACTGCTCGCCAAGACCAAAATTGAAAAAATATATTGTAAAAAATATGGCAATATAAAAGTTTAGCATATTTAAAATTTTTATTTAACGGTTATATAAAAGCATTTAAGAAAAACGTATACCTATATACGTTAACAGACAATAAAATAACAAATTAACAAGAAAAAAATTTGATGTGTTCAGCACATAACCCACGCGAATATTTATTGCATAGATATATAGCGAAAGTGTTACAGCCTTTTGAACAATTCTTTCCAATTTTAAGGAAGTTAGTAAGCCTTTAATTAGCATACCTAGAAAAAGGAAAATTTGGCTTCTAGTAAAGTTTCGCTTTGTTTCATCCGAATTCCCTGATTCGCCAGTTAGTTTCGGTAATTACTAAAACTCAAATATTAAATTTCAAGGAAATTCCCGAGGTCCGACATATCTCAAAAGTTTAGTAATCTGTGACGTAGCAGAAATAAATTAACATAAAAAATTTCAAACAAAATTAGTTCAGCCGAACTTGAGATATACTCGTACACACACAAGCCGACAGACTGAGAGAGTGACAGACAGACAGACATCCTTCTAAAAAAAGTTTATTTACACTTCCCTACAATGAAGAAGTGCGTTCCCACAGACTACTCGATATCCGAAATTTGGTACCATCACACAACTTCCGGGTATATGCAATGCGGGTATACATTTATATGTGAATTACAATGTAAACAATTGGTGAACTTAACAACGAAACACAATAACTAAATGATAAAATCATTACGTTAAATGTTCTGCAAAAAAAAATTCATAAAACTAAATTTAGAACACCTTGATTGTTCATGTTTTACGTTTCAATTTTTTAACCGAAAATTTTCATATTTAAATGAAAATTTCACCGTGTAATAAAGTTTTTAAATACATACAAAATATGTATTAAAAACACCATTACACGGTGTTTGAAAAAAAATTTATGCCAATTTATTTCGATTTAAAACTTTTTTTGGACTTAGTATACCCATTGAATTTTCAATCAAAGAATTCTAATATTTTTATAAAAAATTTAGTAGACATTTCCGTTTTGTGTCAATATAAATAATTTTTCTAAAGAAAATTTTATTTTTTAAGAACAAAATTATATTGTGTATTTATTTGGAAAATAAGTTATCAAAATAACTCTCGTATACTCATTTAATGTCAATGTTGTGCGTTTAAAATATCATGTGCATATATGTATGTATAATGCAAAAGTAAGAAATTTATTTGCTGTATAATTTGAACCCTACCGTTCTTTGAACTTTAAGAACTGGCACTCCTTTGCCGTATAAATTGGTATCTTACATATGTGTGTATAAATAAAAATATAGAATCAAGATTGTCTTCTAATATTAGTTCTATCCAAGATAGATAATTCATCATAATGAAACCTGGTTCAAGACGGAAATGTGACAGTATAAAATTGAGAGAAATATGTGAGCTATTAATAATTTGTTTTCAGGAGAAAAAAATACCATGTAAACATTTTTTTTAACAGAAGAATTTTGTTTCAGAAAGACCTATTTTTTATGTGGTATTTGACTAAAAGAATCACTAAGTGGCTTACATTATTCTTTAACATATTTTATATGGACATTTATATTTTTATGTTAGAGTAATGTTTTTGTATTATTTTTAGGTAATACTTTTAGGCGATTCAGGAGTTGGAAAAACTTCACTTTTAGTTAAATATAATACTGGAATGTTTAAACCTGCATCGTTTGCAGCTACAGTGGGGGTTGCTTTAATGGTAAGTTTATTAAACTGATATTGTAGTTAAATAGTTTTGTTTTTGTATTATTATTGCATTATACTTGTGCATGCAAGTAAACTTTGTAATTATTTCATGGGTGTAAATATTGAATTTACAAGAATGCTTCCCATATACGAAAATGAACATTTATATTTAAAATTGTGTATATATTTTGATATTATATTATTCACTATATTATAACGGGTCACCTCAGAGAATATTTTGACTTTGCTGCCTCATGCGGGACTCTGGGGCAGAGGACCGCTTATTTAGCAAATGTTCTAAGAAAACGGATATGTTTCGTACCTATCACTCGCTCACACTTCTGCAATACCGTAACATAAAATGTGAAACCCACCAGGAAATTTATTTATTCAAAAATTGATTTCAATGTGTTTGATTTCATAAAATTTAAAATTTTATTTTAAAGATAACTTTTTTTACAATATAATATAAAGTAAAAACATACCTGAGTTTGAAGTATGCCTGTTCAGGTCTTATCTGACTTTTGAAAATAACGATATCATGTATAGCTGTGAACAAGTTTTTGTACTAAACCAGGGTCTTTAGTTATATGTAATTTTAAACAAAATTATATTAATTTACACAAAAATAACTGTTAGGAATCACATATATAAACATTCACCAATGGCTCATAAATTCCGAGTTTAAAAAAAAATTTTGACAAAATTTTCCAATTTATTGCAAAAACGTTGTCAATCCTCTACCTTGTTGAAAATTGAAAATTTTTTAAAATTTTGCACGACCTTGTCAAAAAATCGAAAATTTTTTAAAATTTTGTACGACCCCCTACCTTGTCAAAAAATCGAAAATTTTTTAAAATTTTGCATGACCCCCTACCTTGTCAAAAAATCGAAAATTTTTTAAAATTTTGCACGACCCCCTACCTTGTCAAAAAATCGAAAAATTTTTAAAATTTTGCACGACCCCCTACCTTGTCAAAAAATCGAAAAATTTTTAAAATTTTGTACTACCCCCTACCTTGTCAAAAAATCGAAAATTTTTTAATATTTTGCACGACCCCCTACCTCGTCAAAAAATCGAAAATTTTTTAAAATTTTGCACGACCCCCTACCTTGTCAAAAAATCGAAAATTTTTTAAAATTTTGCACGACCCCCTACCTTGTCAAAAAATCGAAAATTTTTTAAAATTTTGCACGACCCCCTACCTTGTCAAAAAATCGAAAATTTTTTAAAATTTTGCACGACCCCCTACCTTGTCAAAAAATCGAAAATTTTTTAAAATTTTGCACGACCCCCTACCTTGTCAAAAAATCGAAAAATTTTTAAAATTTTGCACGACCCCCTACCTTGTCAAAAAATCGAAAATTTTTTAAAATTTTGCACGACCCCCTACCTTGTCAAAAAATCGAAAATTTTTTAAAATTTTGCACGACCCCCTACCTTGTCAAAAAATCGAAAATTTTTTAAAATTTTGCACGACCCCCTACCTTGTCAAAAAATCGAAAATTTTTTAAAATTTTGCACAACCCCCTACCTTGTCAAAAAATCGAAAATTTTTTAAAATTTTGCACGACCCCCTACCTTGTCAAAAAATCGAAAAATTTTTAAAATTTTGTACGACCCCCTACCTTGTCAAAAAAATCGAAAATTTTTTAAAATTTTGCGAGACCCCCTACCTCGTCAAAAAATCGAAAATTTTTTAAAATTTTGCACGACCCCCTACCTTGTCAAAAAATCGAAAATTTCAAAAAATCGAAAATTTTTTAAAATTTTGCACGACCCCCTACCTTGTCAAAAAATCGAAAAATTTTTAAAATTTTGCACGACCCCCTACCTTGTCAAAAAATCGAAAATTTTTTAAAATTTTGCACGACCCCCTACCTTGTCAAAAAATCGAAAAATTTTTAAAATTTTGTACGACCCCCTACCTTGTCAAAAAAATCGAAAATTTTTTAAAATTTTGCGAGACCCCCTACCTCGTCAAAAAATCGAAAATTTTTTAAAATTTTGCACGACCCCCTACCTTGTCAAAAAATCGAAAATTTTTTAAAATTTTGCACGACCCTCTACCTTGTCAAAAAATCGAAAATTTTTTAAAATTTTGCACGACCCCCTACCTTGTCAAAAAATCGAAAATTTTTTAAAATTTTGCACGACCCCCTACCTTGTCAAAAAATCGAAAATTTTTTAAAATTTTGCACGACCCCCTACCTTGTCAAAAAATCGAAAATTTTTTAAAATTTTGCACGACCCCCTACCTTGTCAAAAAATCGAAAATTTTTTAAAATTTTGCACGACCCCCTACCTTGTCAAAAAATCGAAAAATTTTTAAAATTTTGCACGACCCCCTACCTTGTCAAAAAATCGAAAATTTTTTAAAATTTTGCACGACCCCCTACCTTGTCAAAAAATCGAAAATTTTTTAAAATTTTGCACGACCCCCTACCTTGTCAAAAAATCGAAAATTTTTTAAAATTTTGCACGACCCCCTACCTTGTCAAAAAATCGAAAATTTTTTAAAATTTTGCACGACCCCCTACCTTGTCAAAAAATCGAAAAATTTTTAAAATTTTGCACGACCCCCTACCTTGTCAAAAAATCGAAAAATTTTTAAAATTTTGTACGACCCCCTACCTTGTCAAAAAATCGAAAATTTTTTAAAATTTTGCACGACCCCCTACCTTGTCAAAAAATCGAAAATTTTTTAAAATTTTGCACGACCCCCTACCTTGTCAAAAAATCGAAAATTTTTTAAAATTTTGCACGACCCTCTACCTTGTCAAAAAATCGAAAATTTTTTAAAATTTTGCACGACCCCCTACCTTGTCAAAAAATCGAAAATTTTTTAAAATTTTGCGAGACCCCCTACCTCGTCAAAAAATCGAAAATTTTTTAAAATTTTGCACGACCCCCTACCTTGTCAAAAAATCGAAAATTTTTTAAAATTTTGCACGACCCTCTACCTTGTCAAAAAATCGAAAATTTTTTAAAATTTTGCACGACCCCCTACCTTGTCAAAAAATCGAAAATTTTTTAAAATTTTGCACGACCCCCTACCTTGTCAAAAAATCGAAAATTTTTTAAAATTTTGCACAACCCCCTACCTTGTCAAAAAATCGAAAATTTTTTAAAATTTTGCACGACCCCCTACCTTGTCAAAAAATCGAAAATTTTTTAAAATTTTGCACGACCCCCTACCTTGTCAAAAAATCGAAAATTTTTTAAAATTTTGCACGGCCCCCTACCTTGTCAAAAAATCGAAAATTTTTTAAAATTTTGCGAGACCCCCTACCTCGTCAAAAAATCGAAAATTTTTTAAAATTTTGCACGACCCCCTACCTTGTCAAAAAATCGAAAAATTTTTAAAATTTTGTACGACCCCCTACCTTGTCAAAAAATCGAAAATTTTTTAAAATTTTGCGAGACCCCCTACCTCGTCAAAAAATCGAAAATTTTTTAAAATTTTGCACGACCCCCTACCTTGTCAAAAAATCGAAAATTTCAAAAAATCGAAAATTTTTTAAAATTTTGCACGACCCCCTACCTTGTCAAAAAATCGAAAATTTTTTAAAATTTTGCACGACCCCCTACCTTGTCAAAAAATCGAAAAATTTTTAAAATTTTGCACGACCCCCTACCTTGTCAAAAAATCGAAAATTTTTTAAAATTTTGCACGACCCCCTACCTTGTCAAAAAATCGAAAATTTTTTAAAATTTTGCACGACCCCCTACCTTGTCAAAAAATCGAAAATTTTTTAAAATTTTGCACGACCCCCTACCTTGTCAAAAAATCGAAAATTTTTTAAAATTTTGCACGACCCCCTACCTTGTCAAAAAATCGAAAAATTTTTAAAATTTTGCACGACCCCCTACCTTGTCAAAAAATCGAAAAATTTTTAAAATTTTGTACGACCCCCTACCTTGTCAAAAAATCGAAAATTTTTTAAAATTTTGCACGACCCCCTACCTTGTCAAAAAATCGAAAATTTTTTAAAATTTTGCACGACCCCCTACCTTGTCAAAAAATCGAAAATTTTTTAAAATTTTGCACGACCCCCTACCTTGTCAAAAAATCGAAAATTTTTTAAAATTTTGCACGACCCCCTACCTTGTCAAAAAATCGAAAATTTTTTAAAATTTTGCACGACCCCCTACCTTGTCAAAAAATCGAAAATTTTTTAAAATTTTGCACGACCCCCTACCTTGTCAAAAAATCGAAAATTTTTTAAAATTTTGCACGACCCCCTACCTTGTCAAAAAATCGAAAATTTTTTAAAATTTTGCACGACCCCCTACCTTGTCAAAAAAACGAAAATTTTTTAAAATTTTGCACGACCCCCTACCTTGTCAAAAAATCGAAAATTTTTTAAAATTTTGCACGACCCCCTACCTTGTCAAAAAATCGAAAATTTTTTAAAATTTTGCACGACCCCCTACCTTGTCAAAAAATCGAAATTTTTTTAAAATTTTGCACGACCCTCTACCTTGTCAAAAAATCGAAAATTTTTTAAAATTTTGCACGACCCCCTACCTTGTCAAAAAATCGAAAATTTTTTAAAATTTTGCACGACCCCCTACCTTGTCAAAAAATCGAATATTTTTTAAAATTTTGCACGACCCCTTACCTTGTCAAAAAATCGAAAAATTTTTAAAATTTTGTACGACCCCCTACCTTGTCAAAAAATCGAAAATTTTTTAAAATTTTGCACGACCCCCTACCTTGTCAAAAAATCGAAAATTTTTTAAAATTTTGCACGACCTCCTACCTTGTCAAAAAATCGAAAAATTTTTAAAATTTTGCACGACCCCCTACCTTGTCAAAAAATCGAAAATTTTTTAAAATTTTGCACGACCCCCTACCTTGTCAAAAAATCGAAAATTTTTTAAAATTTTGCACGACCCCCTTGCACGACCTTGTCAAAAAAACGAAAATTTTTTAAAATTTTGCACGACCACCTACCTTGTCAAAAAATCGAAAAATTTTTAAAATTTTGCACGACCCCCTACCTTGTCAAAAAATCGAAAATTTTTTAAAATTTTGCACGACCCCCTACCTTGTCAAAAAATCGAAAATTTTTTAAAATTTTGCACGACCCCCTACCTTGTCAAAAAAACGAAAATTTTTTAAAATTTTGCACGACCCCCTACCTTGTCAAAAAATCGAAAATTTTTTAAAATTTTGCACGACCCCCTACCTTGTCAAAAAATCGAAAATTTTTTAAAATTTTGCACGACCCCCTACCTTGTCAAAAAATCGAAAATTTTTTAAAATTTTGCACGACCCCCTACCTTGTCAAAAAATCGAAAATTTTTTAAAATTTTGCACGACCCCCTACCTTGTCAAAAAATCGAAAATTTTTTAAAATTTTGCACGACCCCCTACCTTGTCAAAAAATCGAAAATTTTTTAAAATTTTGCACGACCCCCTACCTTGTCAAAAAATCGAAAATTTTTTAAAATTTTGCGAGACCCCCTACCTCGTCAAAAAATCGAAAATTTTTTAAAATTTTGCACGACCCCCTACCTTGTCAAAAAATCGAAAATTTTTTAAAATTTTGCACGACCCTCTACCTTGTCAAAAAATCGAAAATTTTTTAAAATTTTGCACGACCCCCTACCTTGTCAAAAAATCGAAAATTTTTTAAAATTTTGCACGACCCCCTACCTTGTCAAAAAATCGAAAATTTTTTAAAATTTTGCACGACCCCCTACCTTGTCAAAAAATCGAAAATTTTTTAAAATTTTGCACGACCCCCTACCTTGTCAAAAAATCGAAAATTTTTTAAAATTTTGCACGACCCCCTACCTTGTCAAAAAATCGAAAATTTTTTAAAATTTTGCACGGCCCCCTACCTTGTCAAAAAATCGAAAATTTTTTAAAATTTTGCGAGACCCCCTACCTCGTCAAAAAATCGAAAATTTTTTAAAATTTTGCACGACCCCCTACCTTGTCAAAAAATCGAAAAATTTTTAAAATTTTGTACGACCCCCTACCTTGTCAAAAAATCGAAAATTTTTTAAAATTTTGCGAGACCCCCTACCTCGTCAAAAAATCGAAAATTTTTTAAAATTTTGCACGACCCCCTACCTTGTCAAAAAATCGAAAATTTCAAAAAATCGAAAATTTTTTAAAATTTTGCACGACCCCCTACCTTGTCAAAAAATCGAAAAATTTTTAAAATTTTGCACGACCCCCTACCTTGTCAAAAAATCGAAAATTTTTTAAAATTTTGCACGACCCCCTACCTTGTCAAAAAATCGAAAATTTTTTAAAATTTTGCACGACCCCTACCTTGTCAAAAAATCGAAAATTTTTTAAAATTTTGCACGACCCCCTACCTTGTCAAAAAATCGAAAATTTTTTAAAATTTTGCACGACCCCCTACCTTGTCAAAAAATCGAAAATTTTTTAAAATTTTGCACGACCCCCTACCTTGTCAAAAAATCGAAAATTTTTTAAAATTTTGCACGACCCCCTACCTTGTCAAAAAATCGAAAATTTTTTAAAATTTTGCGAGACCCCCTACCTCGTCAAAAAATCGAAAATTTTTTAAAATTTTGCACGACCCCCTACCTTGTCAAAAAATCGAAAATTTCAAAAAATCGAAAATTTTTTAAAATTTTGCACGACCCCCTACCTTGTCAAAAAATCGAAAAATTTTTAAAATTTTGCACGACCCCCTACCTTGTCAAAAAATCGAAAAATTTTTAAAATTTTGCACGACCCCCTACCTTGTCAAAAAATCGAAAATTTTTTAAAATTTTGCACGACCCCCTACCTTGTCAAAAAATCGAAAATTTTTTAAAATTTTGCACGACCCCCTACCTTGTCAAAAAATCGAAAATTTTTTAAAATTTTGCACGACCCCCTACCTTGTCAAAAAATCGAAAATTTTTTAAAATTTTGCACGACCCCCTACCTTGTCAAAAAATCGAAAATTTTTTAAAATTTTGCACGACCCCCTACCTTGTCAAAAAATCGAAAATTTCAAAAAATCGAAAATTTTTTAAAATTTTGCACGACCCCCTACCTTGTCAAAAAATCGAAAAATTTTTAAAATTTTGCACGACCCCCTACCTTGTCAAAAAATCGAAAATTTTTTAAAATTTTGCACGACCCCCTACCTTGTCAAAAAATCGAAAATTTTTTAAAATTTTGCACGACCCCCTACCTTGTCAAAAAATCGAAAATTTTTTAAAATTTTGCACGACCCCCTACCTTGTCAAAAAATCGAAAATTTTTTAAAATTTTGCACGACCCCCTACCTTGTCAAAAAATCGAAAATTTTTTAAAATTTTGCACGACCCCCTACCTTGTCAAAAAATCGAAAAATTTTTTAAAATTTTGCACGACCCCCTACCTTGTCAAAAAATCGACAATTTTTTAAAATTTTGCACGACCCCCTACCTTGTCAAAAAATCGAAAATTTTTTAAAATTTTGCACGACCCCCCTACCTTGTCAAAAAATCGAAAATTTTTTAAAATTTTGCACGACCCCCTACCTTGTCAAAAAATCGAAAAATTTTAAAATTTTGCACGACCCCCTACCTTGTCAAAAAATCGAAAATTTTTTAAAATTTTGCACGACCCCCTACCTTGTCAAAAAATCGAAAATTTTTTAAAATTTTGCACGACCCCCTACCTTGTCAAAAAATCGAAAATTTTTTAAAATTTTGCACGACCCCCTACCTTGTCA